>NC_082368.1:300000-600000 GCF_027477595.1 Haemorhous mexicanus
TTTAGTGGGTGATTTCAACTTGCCCCCTGTGCTGGAAGATCCCAAGGTGTTTTCTGGGATGTGTGAGCCAGGAGCAGCAGGACATGCAGCACTTTGGGTGAGCAGAGCTTTGGCTGCTGCTGGGGGCCATGGGGACCCTCCTGCCCACACCTGAATGTCCTTCCCAAGAAGGTCCTGTCGACCCTTTCCTTGTCCCTGCTTTCTTCTGCATCCACAGTACTTTCTCTCCTATCCCTTTCTGTACCCAAAAAAGGATGAAAACCTCATTTGTGGATTTGTTAGGAACTTGCTGAGCACAACTCTGTGAAACCTACTGAGTGTGAATGAGCCCAAGGTGTTGTTTTGAGGCCTTTGCTCCTCTACCTCCTCCATGACATTGATCCTTCTGCTGCTCTGGAGAAAGGCGGAAGGGAGGAGTAACATTTTCATGGCTGTGGAGATGCAGCACAGGACACCTGGAATTCCCAGAACAGACATGGCAGGCTGGAGTTGTCATGGGACGAGGACATGGCAGCTGCCTCTGCTGGCAGCTCTGTGTGGATGGCACAGCCCAGATTCCCCCCTTTCCTACCTGCCAGGGCTTTCCCCCAGAAAAACTGTTGGTTCTGCAGTCTCAGTGCTGCAATTGCCCTGGCAGAAAGACAAAAGTACTGGGTTAATTAAAGATCCAAGAACATAATTGCAATTAAACCCAAACAAATTGCTGAATCAGAACAGCAAATTGCCTGGAGATGGGGGAAAGGCTGCTTTGCTTTGGTTTGTTTTTCTCAGAAAGGCTGGGGAGGCACAGGCAGCCAAGCAAATGCTGCAACAAGGACATGCCACTGGCAAAAGTGTTTAACTGCTGAATAAAAGATAAGGATATGGATAAAGCCAAGATTGGGAGCAGCATGGTTGCTCAAGCCAATTTATGTTGGTTTCACTCTAGGGAAATCCCAGGAGTCTGGGAACTGTCTTGCATCTGGCAAGTGTCTTTCCAACTTGGCTGGAAGCCTTCCCCAACTGGGGCAGCCCCACTGATCCATCCCACTCCTCATTCCCTATCCCAGAGCTGCAAACCCATTCTGGAGTGCTCTGATGGCCAAAGCGCATCCTTGGGCTCCTTGGCCCTCACCAGAATTCATGCCAAGGATTTGTTCCCAAGGGATCTGCAGGAAGGACATGGTATTTGCTCTGCAGCCCGCCTGATCTTCAAGGAAAATCTCATGTATACATCAGGAACCACCAGAAAATGAACCTGTGGGGCACGTCTGTCCAGTGCCTGACCAGCAATGCCCCAAAGGGTGCATGAAGGAAATTTTGGCACCTTCCCACTTGCACTACACAAATTCTGAAATCCTTGTTTGCGGCAGACCCAGCAATTCACTCATTCCAGGGCTGCTTTCTGTAGAGCAGCTCCAGTGCATCCCACTGAAGGCATAAAGTTGAAAGAAGCCAGTGAATTATAAGGTCCCCGACAGCAGGACTCAGCAAGTGGCTGCTGTTAATCTTCCCTTTGCTACTTAGTTTTTGTTCTGCCTGTAATAAATCCCTGTGCCCTTTGCTGTTCGAACTGCAGCCTCGCTGCTGGAAAAGGGAGGGGGTGTGGGGAAACGCTGGAGATTGCTGTGTGCAGAAATAAAATCAAGGATTCATGTCTTGGGCTGGCCAATACTTCTCCTTATCGAGGTCTGAGCCTTTGCATGATCGACCGGTGTTAAATGAAATGCCAGGAGAACTCAGGCTGAACCACAAGAAATTGGAAAAGCTGCTGGATTAATGCAGGAAATGGGGCAGATGGTGCTCTGTGTTTTCTTTGAGCAGGGCAGAATGGGCAGTTGGAGAACATGATGTGACGCTGCTTCCAAATCTGGAGTAACAGCGAGCTGGGAATTTGTTAATGAAAGTCTTTTCCCCAAATGCCACCTCTGTGGATTTACATCTACTTGTGGTAAAGATAATATTCATAATAAAACTTAGAAAAGAAGAAAATCTGAGAATATCTTCTATTTGCTTTGATCAAAATAATAATTACCATTTTGCTTCACAATTTCTTCCAATCTGGGGATTTGTATAAAACAGAAGTTAAAAATATTGAAAAGTAGTAAAGAGAACACAGCACTCAGCAGCGCTTGAATTTCTGCACTTCTGTGCAGATTCTTAATTTGTGAAAAATACTAAATTTTTGACCATTTACCTGCACTAGAAGCAGGGGAAAAAAAGAAAAAATAAAAAGGAAATTTAGAGAAAAATGGTTTGAGGGCTTTGCTGCAGAGAAGTAAAGCAGCAGATCTTCTGGTGGTAAGAAAAGCTGTGACCTAGTGACAATTCAAACTTCCCCACCATCCCTCCCAGTTCCCTGGTCCCTCTGCTCACATGCTGCTGGGATTTGTTTCCTGTGGCTCAACAAACCCCTAATCCCAGAGCTGATTTCATGCCTGGGGGTTATTTAATGGGTAGTTCTGATTCTTGTTGACAACAAGCTAACTTCATACTGCTGGCCAGGCTTGGGAGTACTGAGGAGGGTGCAGAGTTCCATGTGCAGCCAGGCAGGAGCTCTGTGGGACTGGCTTTGTGTCCCCAGGGATCACATCCCTGTGGAGCTGTCCTTGGAGAAGAGCTCGTGCCTGGTGCTACAGAAGATGCAGGTGGGCATGGAGAGACCATAAATGTGGCATGGGTGATGTGCATTCAGAGGGATAATGCACCAACAGATAGAGCTGGAAAATGGAAAAGCTTTTGACACCTGCCCCTGCCCCTGCCTTTACTTACTCAGGCCTGTACATGTTACTGGCTCTTTATAGCCACACAAACAACCAGTTCTGTCTATGAGGCTGTAAAGGATCCTCTCTGCAGGAATTAAAGTCAAGAGGGAAAAATGAATGCCAAGCACACCATCCACCAGAGCAGGGAAGGAGGCTTTGATGGCTTGGGGAAGGAGCTGGAGTGGTCTCCTCACATTTAAAACACTCGAGAGGTCACCAGCACAGTTTCCACCTGGGACATGGACTCTCACTCCTTCCAGCATGGCTCCAGAGAGACCCAGCAGTGGGACACAAGTATAGAATGAATGGAATCATTAAGGTTGGAAAACACCTCCAGGATAATCAGCTCCAACCTTTGACTGAATAAACCACATGCCCTGTCTGCTTGCTTTTTGAGCATCTGCAGGGATGGTGACTCCACTCCTTTTCTAGGGTTTGACAACTCTTTCTATGGGGAAATTTTCCATAGTATCCAATCTGAACCTCTCCTGACACAGCTTGAGGCCTTTTCCTCTTGTTCTGTTATTCCCTGGAGCAGAGCCCGACCCCCCCGGCTGTCCCGTCCTGGCAGGAGTTGTGCAGAGCCACAAGGGCCCTCCTGAGCCTCCTTTGCTCCAGTCTGAGCCACTTCCCAGCTCCCTCAGCCCCTCCTGGGGCTCCAGCCTCTTCCCAGCTCCGTTCCCTTCCCTGGACACATTCCAGCCCCTCAAGGTCTTTCTTGTGAGGAGCCCAAAACTGGATACAGGATTTGAGATGCAGCCCCACCAAGTTCAGGCTGCCTGAGACTGTTGGAACTGAAGGGTTGGGCCTGTTGAGAACCCTGTGGAAATGACACCAAGCAGGATTGATCCTAGACTCTGTTAACTCCTGGTCCTTGGTTTCTTCAAGCAGCACACGAATGGTTTCCACATGGATCTTGAAAATTTCCATCATAATTCATGAGAAAGGAGGTTTTTAATACTGCATTTTCTTTGACTATGGTGGGAGAAACCAAGACCAATGGGCTTCTTCCCACCATGTTCCCAGGATGGAACACCAAAGCATTTCCTTTGAGGACAGTTCTATTTTTTCCACAGCTCCAGTCTGCAAATGCTGTGGATTGGTCTAGAAACCCTTACGATGGCAAGAAGCTTGAGCAGGTTGATTTTGACACAGTAGAACTTTTGAAAAAGAATTCCTTTTTTGAGCAATTCTCTTGTTTGATTTGCAGCAGACAAGGAGTCACAAGAAGTAGCATTGAGTAGGAGTTGAATATGAGAAACAGACTCCTGCAGAGGGACAAAAAATGTGAACTTAATGAACTTACAGTCTCAATCATATAAAACTGAACAAGAGAGCAATGTGTTTTCTCAAGTGATGGCTGTGTCGCTGTTCCCAAATGTTATTTTTTATTCCAAGTATGCTAGCTGGGGTAATAAAAGATATGACTTTGCTCCCCATACTTTGCCCAGTTGATTTTTTTTCAAATACCAAATTCTGCTTCATGTCCTCAGTAGATGCAGAATTACCCAGAGTTGCCCCCAGTTGCAAGTGTAAATCTGTTAGAAATGGTTTATAGTAACACACAGGCTTGGTTACCACAGCACAGGGAAAATGTTTTCAAAAATGGTGCAGACTTACTCCCACAGAATGAAAATCCTTGGTCTCCTTGTTCCATTTACATCTTACACTGTTATATCGACTCTGGTATTTTTGATACATTTTGTAGGATGTGCTGAAGGGATTTTTAATATACTCACATGTTGAAGAGTGCTGATCATTTAACTTTTTTTTATTTACCCAAACCTTTGGACATTATTATAAAAAAAATGTGTGATATTTCTGAGGCAAATGCCAGAAATTTCAAAATTCCATAAATGCATTTTCAATAGACAGTAAAAAGCCAGAGCAGGGATTTGAGACTTCCACAGCATCATTTCATTGCCAGGGAGGTAATTTGGGGAAAAATTTCCTTTTTACCCCCCACTATATCTTCCTCATTTATGCAGTGGAGCTCGGTCTGCTTGGATGTTCCCTGGAGCCCTAAGGGTTTTACTTCTGGTTTTATTTTCACTCAGGGATGATTTTTTTTAGTTGTTCATTACTTTGGGTAGGATTATTTTCTTACAAGTCTCCTTTTGCCTTCTGCTTTACATACAGAGTTGGTTTCTGAATGCTGCTGATAAGATTTGTCTGGAGTGGTACAGGACCAGAAAGGGGCAAATCCTGTCTCAGTGGGAGAACACATCTCTCTGTTCCTCATCTCACCCCAACTCTGGGGTGCTCAGGGCCGAGGACCTGGATAGAACCACTGCGGGTTTTTTCCTTTGCAGGCACTACCACCTAGTGCAGGGCACTGGAACTTCCCGTTTTTCCCTTGGATTTTATCCCACAATTGCAATCAATTGGTGAAGCTGGTGGAATAATTGGTGCTTAATGAATTAGCCACTGCTCCGAGGTGTTTGTTTTTCTTAACCACTGCAAGCAGTTTTCAAAGAGAGCACGATTTCCACAGCCAGGCAAGGGGTTCATTGTCTCCAAAAGGGAATTTGCAAAGGGACTGCTATGGTTGCTCTTAAAAGAAAGACCTTTTTTGGGTTTTGAAGTTGACTCAGTCCCTTTCTAGGCAAGCAGGATAAAATCACAGAATCCTGGGCTGGTTTGAGTGGGAAGGGACCTTAAAGCCCATCCAGTGCCAGCCCTGCATGGGCAGGGGAGAATACCTTCCTCTATTCCAGGTTGCTCCCCATCCAACCTGGCCTTGGACACTTCCAGGGATGGGACATGCGCAATTTCTCTGAGAAACTTGTTCCAGTGTCTCACCACCCTCACAGCGAAGAATTTCTTCCTCATATCTACTCTAAACCATGGGTAAGCCATAAGCAAAAGCAAGGGAAAGGGAAAATCCTCCCCTCCTGGGAGGTTTGTTTGTGAACCTCACACCAAGTGAATCAGGGCTCTGGAGCTTTCCCAAGGGAACTGGAGAACTCAGTGGAGCCTTCACATGGAAAACCTTCTCCTCTGGTGCTTCCCTGCCTGTTTACCCTTCAAAGCTCTCCATGCTTCTCAGTCTGGCTCATTTTTCATGTGCTCTAAATGGATGCAGCACTGGCCTGGTGTGCAGGAGGTCTCTGCTCCTCAGCCAGCACTGACTCTGCTCCCAGAGCCCCACTGCTGGATCATGTGTGGAAAGTGGAAGGTGCAAACAGAGGTCCCTTGTCTTTTCCATTCCTGAGGAGTGCTTCAGAGTTTGTCTGGGTCATGCCGTGATTTTTACAACCTGCTTTTCTTTCCAGGGTGCTGTCATTTCTCCCAAAATTACAGAAAGAGGGAGCAATGTGACTGTTACCTCCAGGTGAGGTACCTTTACATTTCGGTTTGCCTTGAGATAGTCCTCCAACACTGGTTTTGAATAGAGGCCGATTTTCCCAAATATGAAGACACGTATGAAGACAATTCCAGACTTTGTGGAGACCTGCCTGCTAAGACATGATATAAAGCCACGGCATGTGCCCCCTGTTTGTCCCCAAGCCAGAGCATCCTGTTTATGGTCCCAACTTGAGGACAGAACCACGGAGCCATTTCAGTTGGAAATGACCTGTAAGATCATCACGTCCAAGGGCCTGCCACGTTTTGTGGGAGTGAACAATGAGCAGAGGGCTGCAGGTGGTGGTAGTGTGGGTCCTCAGCCACCTGAACACTCTCCATCCCCACCACTTGCTCAAAGTCAAGCAGAAGTTTGAAACAGTGGAAATAAAATGATATTATTCCAGGCAGAGCTGATTTCATGAAAAATACATTGTCTTTCCATGGCTTCAGTGAAAATAGATTGGTTTCTGCCAGATTAAATTAGATGTCATCTATTCTTAGAACCTGTGAGGAACTGGCATGAGAGGGGAGCGGATATGAGAGACTTCAAATCTCTTGCAGGGACTGAATTAGCTGACTGCAGCCCTTTGCCTGCAAAGAAAATTAAGTAACGTTTCCTCCTGCTAAACATGCACTGCAAAATAATCATATGTAAACACTAAAATATTCATTTATTTACAATTCTAGCTCAGGAATTACTGGTTTGCTTTGCGTTTGACAGGCTTAGTTTTGTATTAAAATTGAACCAAATCAGTATGAGTAAAACTATTACCTACCTTAAAACCAGGAGTAATTTTGGATAAAACAGGAAGTTGTGCTCAACAACAACAACAACAACAAAAGTTTCTGGTTAATTTAAAAGGCCTTAAAATTCTGGGTTTATCTGGTTTTCCCAAAATTGTATTGTGGCAGTTTCTGAGCTGAAAGCACTGCAATGAGAAATCAAGACATTTCATTTGGCAAGTGTCAAGACAAAGAAGCTTCACTTTTCCAGTTTTTCTACCAATTCTTTTGAGCTGAACTCATCAAATCCTCCTGAATCTTTGTGGCTGTCGAAAAGGATTCAATGTGTCTTTTTAACCCTTTTCAAATTTTGAAAAGATGAATAAACCCCCATTTGCTAAAAGGTAGATGTGTTGATCAAAGACTTGTATCATTCTGTTGGCATTGGCTTTGCTACCAGACAGTCCCAAATACATCTTTCTGTAAAATAAATGGGCTTGGGTTAACTCAGTTTGGATGTTCTTGAACTGCAGTGAAGTCTCCTTGTGGTTTACCCGCTGACACCAAATTAACCTTCCCCTGAGCAAGGCATTTATATTCCAGAGTAAATGCGCTCTCACACAGAGTTATTCTGCAATTATATGAACTTATATTTGGTCTCAGTGTGACAAGAGCAAGTGTGGAGAGCACAGGGTGAGCAGAGGATGGACAGTTTGAGCATCCCCTGCTGCCTGCAGGGACAGGCTCCCTGTGCTTGCCTGCACTGGTTTCTGGACTTGGTATTTGTGCAGGGAAAAGCAATCCTGGAATGAACCAGGACAAATGACACAATGGGACTGCCCAAAGCTGTGGTTTGCACCTCAGGAATCCCAGTGAAATCCTCACCAGGGTTTTTACACCTGGCCTCTGCAGGAGAACAGTGCTTTAACAGAGGGGACATGAATCACCCTCAAAGAGGTTTGCACAGTCTCTGACTTTGCTTTCAAGCGGTCTCATGTCCATTCCTCTTAAACTGATTGGAAACTAGGGAGAGGCTGAAATCAGAGGATGTTTTCAGAGCCTGTAAACATTCAAGGATGATTCAACTGGGCTTGGAACAACCTGGTCCAGTGGAAGGTGTCCCTGCCCATGGCAGGGAGTGGAACTGGATGAGCTGTAAGGTCTCTTCCAACCCAGACTCTTTCAGGGTTCGATGGAAGAGTGTAAACAGAAATGTGCCATCAGACAGCTCATCCTGACAGCAGATCCCACTGCTTGAACCAGACTGGTTTGGTAATACTTGGGCAGGGAATAGAACATAGAAATGCTTCACCTCCCTAAATACCTGAGTTCCACCACCACAGAGCATCTTCTTCTGGAAAGTCAGCCAAAAAACCGATGGCATGCTGAAAGTGACTCCCCCAGGGGCCGGGGCCATCCCAGCCACTGAGTGCTGTGAATGATGAGTAAATGTTGGTGGCTGAGCTCTGGCAGAGGCTGGGTTGCATTGCTGTGCCTGCTTTTGATTTACAGGAGTCAGCCCTGCATCTATCCTGCACATCTCAGCAATTTCCTTGAAGAGGAAAAAAAGCAGCTTTTGGCAAGCAAATCACAATTTTCTCTTTAAGAGCTTTTACAACTTGCAAATTTGTTTTACTTGTATTTACAGCTCCTTCCTGGCCAGACTCCAGCGTATGGGGCTGACCCACAGCAGAAGTGATAATTGCAAGCGCATGATGCTTCAGGGTTGAAGTGATGCCACCATGGGAAATGCTTTCAGGTAGATGCTTTCTGAAAGTTGTTTTCAGTAGATGCTTTCAGGAGATGGTTTCAGGAGGATGTTTTCAGTAGATGCTTTCAGGAGATGGTTTCAGGAGGATGTTTTCAGTAGATGCTTTCAGAAGATGGTTTCAAGGAGGATGTTTTCAGTAGATGCTTTCAGGAGATGGTTTCAGGAGGATGTTTTCAGTAGATGCTTTCAGAAGATGGTTTCAAGGAGGATGTTTTCAGTAGATGCTTTCAGGAGATGGTTTCAGGAGGATGTTTTCAGTAGATGCTTTCAGAAAGATGCTTTTGGGACATCCCTTCAGAAGGTGCTTTTGGAAGATGGTTTCAGAAGAGGCTTTCAGGAAAATGCCTTTGGGAGATGGTTTCAGGAAGATGTTTTTGGTAGATGCATTCAGGAAGATTCTTTCAGAAGATGTTTCAGCTCCACCATCTCTGCTGCTCTCTCTAGCTCAGTTACAGTGACTGCACTGGGGATCCTTTCCCATTTGCTGAGCTTTGCTCTGCTCATAGAATCCAGACTGGTTTGGGATGGAAGGGACATTAAAGACCACCCAGTCCAATCCCCTGCCATGGGCAGGGACACCTTCCACTGTCCCAGGTTGCTCCAGGTGCTCTCCAACCTGGCCTTGGATGCTTCCAGGGATGGAGCAGCCACAGCTGCTCTGGACACCCTGTGCCAGGGCCTGCCCACCCTCACAGGGAACAATCCCTTCCTAATCATCCTCTCAGCACTGATTCAGTGAGACCTTTCCTGGCCACTTTGTAAGAGTCAAGATCCTTGAAATGCTCCTCCATTCTTAGTAGCAGGAGCTGTAGCTCTGGCAAGAACTGCTGTCACACTTGGCTTCAAGTGCAGATGACTGATGGCCAGTTTTCTGCTGGTGAAGAATTTGCTTTTGAAGTTCCCCACCTGCCCTGGAGAGCTGCTCCCTCACCTCCCTGAGCAGCACCTGGGACCTGAGTCCCAGCTCATTTTCAGCTATCAGCAAACCTCTACCACATCCTGCCTGGCCAGAAATATGACCAGACACAGAACTACAGCAGGGAAACAGACAGTGCTTGGTTTGTTCTTTCATTAGAACTTCATTTGGTGCTGTATTTAAACATGAATTACTGAGAAGGCAAAGACAGGGCTCTGCTCCTCACTGGCTGTTATTAAAACTCTAAATCAGGCTGCCTACATAGCCTTTCTTGCTACCTTTGCCAAACGAAACAGGGAATTGGCCCCTTCTGTCTCAGAGGGGGGCACTCCTCAGTGATCCTAATACAGCCCCTGAATTCTACTGAACCAGCCAGTTTGCCGTATAAATCACCACAACAGGATTGTGGAGGAAGAAGGCTTGGAAATGTTCTTTCTAAATGGTAGCTCTACTGTAACTCAGACCAGAAACTGCCCAGATCTCATTCAGCTGTGAATTCAGTGATGGATTTCTTAGGGGTGGAGAATCATACCCCAAAATCCCACATCCAGCCTAAAATGCCAACCCAGAAACATTCCCCTTGCTGGGGCATCTTTGACTGCAGGGACCATGGTGGGAATCCTGGTTTAACCCCAGTTGCAACTCAACCTCACACATCCCGGTGGGATGGGCAAAGAGAATCAGAAGGGTAGAAGTGAGAAAACTTGAGTTGAGTAAACACTTCAATAAGCAAAGCAAAACTGTGTGTGCAAGCAAGGCAAACTAAAGAGTCCATTCCCTGCTTCCCATCACAGGCAGGTGCTCAGCCATCCCAAGAAAACAGGGCCTCATCACTGGCACGGTGACTTTGGAAGTAAAAACCCATCACTCAGAATATTCCCTCTCTTCCTTCTTCCCCCAGCTAAGAATGACTTCATATGGTCTGGGATATCCCTGGGATTGGCTGGGATTAGCTGGGATTCTGGCTGTGCCTCCCCCAGCTTCTTGGGCACCCCCAGCCTCCCCTCTGGTGGGGTGAGCAGCAGAAAAGGCCCTAAAGCTGTCAGCCCTGCCCAGCAAAAGCAAAACATCCCTGGATTATTTCCAGCACAAATCCCAAACGAGTTATTGTGAAGGAAATTAACTCTCTCCTCCCACACACATCCAGCACATGGTGGGATGGGGACATTAATCTATTATATTTAGGCTGATAGAACTGATTCTCTGTTTCAAAATACTAAAAAAAAAAACCCCAAAACAAACAAACAACAACAACAAAAAAACCAAAACAAAAACCCCAAAGTTTTGGTTTTGATTGGATTTTTCATTGTTATTACACAAGGTTTAGGTTCTTTCAATTTCATTTTCCAGGCAGCCTTTTTCTGCCCAGATATCACTGAGCAGCTTCACCACAAGAAGCTCTGACTGACCTGAAAATGCATTTCCACTGCTCAGATAATTGATCTTCACTGCTGTCTGCCAAGTGAGAGCACTGAGTCACTCCATCCCCATCAGCCTGGTCACAGCCTCCCCCAGCCAGGCCAGTAAAGCTCTCCCCCACAGAGAGGACTCAGCAGAGGGTTTTTTCCTGTATGATGGGAAAACAGAACACTCCTTCATCTTCTTGAATGAACTTCCTGCCCTTCTGTAGAGAGACCAGCAAAGACACTGGGGTAGAGGAATGGTGATGTATTTCATCCCATCAGGGAGTCCCAGACTGGTTTGGGTTGGAAGAGACATTAAGGCCCATCCAGTGCCACCCCTGCCGTGGGCAGGGACACCTTCCACTGTCCCAGGGTGCTCAAGCCCTGTCCAACCTGGCCTTGGACACTGCCAGGGATGGGGCAGCCACAGCTGCTCTGGGCACCCTGTGCCAGGGCCTGCCCACCCTCACAGGGAAGAATTCATAGACAGAAATGAACTTGGATAAAAGATCTGTTTAGTCCAATTTGCAAAATTTTTTCCCTCTGAAAGCAGAAAAAATTATTCTTTAGCTTTTCTGAGCCTTTTTTCTCACCCATCACCTCAGGTACCCTCTCAGAGAATATGTGATGAGCAAAGGGCTCAGGGCAGGACTCTCTTCTGTCCCATCTTACACAGGCTGAAGGGACCTGTTAATTTGGGGCAGCTCCATGGAGCAAAATGCCTGAGCTGTTCAGCTCTGCCAAAAGCAGCTCTGGGCAGTTGTTACTGCACTGACTTAAATCACATCCAAAGGGAACACAGAAATTTCATGTATTCTTCCTCCTCAGAAAGGGCAAGGATTTAAGATGAGGTTTGTTTTCTTGGTGCAGAAAGCAGCTCCTCTGGGGTAGACAGAATCCTGCTGAGAGCCAATACCATCATCTGATCAAGTACCTGTGCCTGCTGCTTCTCAGCCCATTGAATAACCATGAACTAAATCCCCAGCATTCCCAAGGGGGGAGAGTATTAGGCCTATCCAGCACACTGGGGAGCACAAATTAAATTACATGTTCCAGCTGAAACCATCTCACGTGGCGTCCAGCAAACTTCACCCCTTATCCATGACTCTGATTTCCATAAGGTTCTAATGGTGCCACGGGAGTTATCTCCAGTGTATCAATCTGTCCCCAGAGCAAACAATCCTTTCAGTCAACTCACTTCAGATTTCTGCCTTTGGGAGGTTCCCCTGCAGAGCTGCCTCCAGCTCAGGGGCCCCAGCTCAGGAAGGACCGGGAGCTCCTGGAGTGACTCCAGAGTAGCCACAGAGCTGCTCCAGGGCTGGCGCCCCTCTGAGCCAGGCTGGGAGAGTTGGGGGTGCTCACCTGGAGAGGAGAAGCTCCAGGGAGAGCTCGGAGCCCTGCCAGGGGCTCCAGGAGAGCTGGAGAGGGACTGGGGACAAGGGTTGGAGGGACAGGACATAGGGAATGGCTCTCACCGCCAGAGGGCAAGGATGGATGACTGGGAGGGTGGGCAGGCCCTGGCACAGGGTGCCCAGAGCAGCTGTGGCTACCCCTGGATCCCTTGCAGTGCCCAAGGCCAGGTTAGATTGGGTTTGGATCAACCTGGGATAGTGGAAGCTGGGATTTGCTCTCAATACAAATGCAAGCAGAAGTTTTTTACCCATTGTCCCTGCCCAGATCCCCCAACAATCCCACCCTGGGCATCCCTGGCAGCGCTGTTCAAACCCTCCTGGAGCTCTAGCAGCCTCAGGGCCAGGACCATCCCCTGGGGAGCCTGGACAGTGCCAGCACCCTCTGGGGGAAGAACCTTTCCCTGAGCTCTATCCCAAATCCCCCTGGCCCAGCTCACAGCATTTCCTGAGTCCTGTCTCTGTCCCAGAGCAGAGATCAGAGCTGCCCTTGGGGAGGAGCTGCAGCTCCTGGTGAGCTCTGCCCTCAGCCCCCTCTGCTCCGGCTGAGCAGACCAAGTGCCCTCAGCTGCTCCTCGTGTGGCCCCTCCAGACCCTTCCCCATCCTCATGTCCCTCCTTTGGACACTTCCAACACCTTTGGATCCCTGACACAGAGAGATGCCCCTGGAGACCCCCAAGGACAGCTGTCCCCTGTCACCTCCCAGCTCTTTGCAATCCTTTGGCACCAGGATTGCAATTAGCTTTGAGACTGTTTTTTTCTTGTTTTCCCAGATCAGCCATTTGAGGAAGGACAATCAGGGTTGCCATGGTAATGGAAGGATGACTTCTTAATTTGTGGGATTCTTTAATTATTCTGAGAATTGTAATCCCAAGAAAACTGCCTCCTTTGGAGAAATTCAGTTAAGAGCTGCACAGGCACTGAAGGAGAAGTTAAAAAGAAAGTTAAGCTAATGAAGACATTTTTTTGGCAAAAGAATGAAAAAAAAAAGGTGCATTTTTTTACTTGTTTCATGTGCCAACAAGAACAAATGTCTGGTGTTATCCAGAAACAAGGGCCTGGAATGGGTCCCGAACTTGAATTATTCATGAGAAATTCAAGGTGTTTTTACAGACTTTCTGAGAAACAAGAGTATCAGGCAGAACTAACACATATAACTGAAAATAAAACAGTGTAAAATTTAATGGATAACAAGTAGGACTTCAAGGGCTATTTAAATGGAGAGGCACCAGAGAAAATATAATTTTTAGTACATTTTTTCATCCTCAAATCTTAAAACTCAAGACACAGAACAGAAGCAGCACTACTTTCATTTTGTATAGGATGAAGAGACACTGTAGCTTGCTCAGGGTGGGCAGTGAAGCACAGGCACAGGAGGATGAAGCCAAAGTCCCTGGGATGTCCCGGCTGGCTTTGGAGCTCAGCAGGTGCCACCTGAGTCACCTGTGATAGGAGCACCTTGGAACCCCAATGAACAGAGCCCTGGAGAGGGGCTGGTAAATCAGTTATTGCGGAGAAGGTGGAGTGTCAGAGGGAGCAGGGCAGCCCCTGAGTGCTGAGAAACACCTCTGAAAATCCAGTATTCCCTCACTTGGGCCCATAGCCTCCAGGGGAATATTAATGTGCTTTAATATTTCTGCAGGAGGAGGAGGGGGAGGAGGAAGGCACCTGGAGCATCTTCTCTGCTGCTGGGGGAGAAATCTTCCTCCACAAATCATTCTTCCAATGGAAAAGGATGGTTCAGCTCTCTGCCAATATGATGTTTTCATCATCACCTCTCTTTGGAGGGAAATGCACATGGAAATGGAGCATTTAATTGTCTTACTTTCAAACAGGTTTGTTGCCCAGAGCAGCTGTGGCTGCCCCTGGATCCTGGGAAGTGTTCTAGGCCAGGCTGGATGGGGCTTTGAGCAACCTGGGATAGTGGAGAATGTCCCTGCCATGGCAGGTGGTGGGACTGGATGATTTTAAGGTCTCTTCCAACACAAACCAGTCTGGGATTCTATGACCTTTCTTTAGAAGGTATTTCATGCAGCCATTTAAATATTTTTGTTTTCTTTCAAGTAGACTTCTTTTTCTTTTCAATTGCTTTCATTGCTTTCATTTTATATCCCATTATAAATTCAAGCCCAATATTAAATGCACTGAAAAAAATTTTCAATTTTGTCTATATATTAAAAAGCTGTTTAACTGAGCCAAAGCTACTTTGGAAGTGATCAGATTTAATTTCAGGGGAAACATCAACATTCAACATTCAGTTCCTGTTTAGAAAGGTGGACTCCTTTAAGTAGCTGAGCCCTCTCTGCTCATGGGAGCTCTGTGTCCCCACATTGAAGGCACTGGCAGTCAAAATTTAAGCGACAAGAGAATCCAAAAAGATTGGAGAAAGCCTGAGAAATGGAGGGGGAGTTAAAGATCACTATTAACTTAACCAAAGTCCTTCTCCCAGGAATCATTGTGGTTGGCCCAATGCTCCCTGGCTTCCCTTCCAAATGCCTGTTGTCCTTTCTGCCTTCAAAGCCCACGGCAAGAGCAGCATCCTGTGAAATCCCAGAGGGACATTGATAGGACATTTCAATGTGCTCAATGCAACCACAGAATGATCTGCAGCTGAGCCAGGAAAGGATCTGGAGCAGCTGAGGGAGCTGGAAAGGGGCTCAGGCTGGAGCAAAGGAGGCTCGGGGGGCCCTTGTAGCTCTGCACAACTCCTGCCAGGAGGGGACAGCCGGGGGGGTCGGGCTCTGCTCCCAGGGAACAGGGACAGGAGGAGAGGGAACGGCCTCAGGCTGGGCCAGGGCAGGCTCAGATTGGACATTAGGGAAAATTACTTTACTGAAAGGGGTGCACAGCTGCCCAGGGCAGGGGTAGAGTCTCCCTGCAGGGGTTTAAAAGCCCTGCGGATGTGGCACTCGGGGACATGGTCAATGGTGGCCTTGGCAGTGCTGGGTCAACTCAGTTGGACTCAACGGGATCAGAGGACTTTTCTAATCTAAATGATTCTGTGATTGTCAGACAAACCCCTTCCCTGGACTGCGGCCAGCATTGCCTTTTTTTTTTTTTTTTTTTTCCCTTTTTTTTTTCCTTTTTTTTTTTAAAATCCTTTTTCTCTTCCAGTCCAGAGGGGAACATCACAAGAGTGAACTGGCAGAAAAAACACAGCGATTTCCAGGATTAAGGAGAGAGCTCTGGCTCAGGGCTGTGGGGATCATATACTGAGCTACATGGGGGACCAAAGCACCTCATTTTCTTTGTAAAACATCCCACTGCTGTGCCTGTGAGGTCCTGCGTTTCTCATTGCAAACCCTTTACCTGGGCTGTGCTCCTGGGAGAGCTCAGGTGGGGCTGTGGAAGCAGAAGGGCTCATACAGGTCGGGACCCTTCTTCATCCCTTTTTCTTCCTCGAATAGAACATCGTTTCCCGGTGTTTCGGGGTGGGAGCCCGAGCACTGCAGCAAGTGCTGGAGACACAAGAGGGCAGGCACAGGCTGTGCAAAGGAGAGAGGGCTCTGCACAGCCTGTGCTTGCCCCCTTCCCAGCCAGCCTGGCCCTCTCCACTTCCCTCCATCTCTGCAAAGCGGTGAAAAACAGGGATACATCTTCCGGCCCTGCCTCGCTCATCTGCTGAAGCAGATTTGAAGCAGCATGTTCTGCGAGGAATATCCAGGGGCTGAGGCTGGGCTATGAGCTCCCTTAGCAGCTCCACCTGCCAGGGATGCTCCCATTCCTGGGCATTCCCTAGTGCAGGTGTCTTTAGCTGGGCTCTTCCACCTCAGGGGCTTTATGGAACCAGCCAGGCTGCCTTTCCACCCCCTGGCTTTATGGGACCAGCCAGGCTGCCTGTCCTCCCCTGCATATCCCTCAGAGGGGATGTTCACAAGGGTGCCCAGAGGGGCCATCAGCCCTTACCAGCCCTTGTTTCCCATGTCCCTCACCCTTGCTGGTGTTACCCCACCGCCTATTCCCAGCCACTGCTTTCATTGGCTCCCAGGACATGGTGGCCCATGGCAGCTCTTGGGCACAGCCTAAGCCACCAGCCCTCACCAGAGTGGGACAGTGCCCAGGGCAGCTGGGGCTGCCCCTGGATCCCAAGGCCAGGCTGGACAGGGCTTGGAGCAGCCTGGGACAGTGAAGGTGGGGTGAGATGAGATGATCCCTTCTAACCCAAACCATTCCATGATTCTGTGATTTGTCTCCCTGGTTTGTGCCCATCCTCAGGGGCAGTGGAGCAGAGCCGGAGCCTGAGCCGGAGCCGGTGCCAGGTAGCTCTGCTGGGCACAGGGCTGTTCCCTCCAGACTGCAGCCAAAGCTCCCGGCACAGTTCAACAATAAAAGGCAGCAGATGGTTTATGGTGTGAATTACAGTAAACTGCATTGCAAAGGCAGCATGAATGGGGAAAGCCTTAGCAGGGAACAAATGAAAGCTTTTACACACGGCCGGCCAGTGCAGGTGTGGGGAATGGAGGGGGATTTGCAGATGGGCTGGGAGTGGGTAGGAAAGGGAGCCCATTCCAGCCAGGGATTTTTTAGAGGGGAAGGGTATTGTCCCTGACCATGCAGGGCTGATGAGCACAAGGGGAGACTGGCAGTGAGGTCTAGAGCCAGGAGCAAGGGTGCTGTGGCCACTCTTATGCTTTAATTCTGGGCCATAGCTTGTTTGGGTGTGCTCAGCTCTGCCTTTTTCACTCTCCTGGAAAGGACACCACAAGGTACGGGAGGTTTGTGCATCTGTCCTTGTCTGAATTTCTGTGTAATGCAGAAAGAACACAGCTCTGTTTAGCCACCAATGGACTGTACTGAGAGCCTGGCTTCACTCACAGGCACAGATGCAGGAGGAGGGACCATATTTTGCATTTCAGGGCTGATGTGGATTTGTACAAGAGCAAACAGACTCTGGAGATAGCTCCTGCTCCCTCTGCACCCCAGCCATTCATGACAAAAGAGTGTTGGAGCTGTCTGGCTATGGAAGGAGGCTTCAGCTTCAGGGCAACCACCTGGTATGAAAAGTCCTCCTGGGAAAACCATCTCAGGGATCCCAAGTCCTTTGTCCCCTCTTTGCCTCAGATTCCCTGGTGTAAAATGGAGACAGTAGTGTTGTAGCAGGGCTCGTATAGGTAGCTGAGACTGAGAGATATTTCCATAGGAACATCCATGCTGGGGGATGCCACAACTCCCCTTGTCTTTGGCGGCCGAGGCCAAATGTGGAGACAGCAAAGCTGAAATTATCTCATCTCTGGGTGAAAACCGTCAGGGGGAGGGCAGGGTGGCTCATGGCCTGAGGACAAGAGTCTTGGGGGTCCATCAGTGAAGTCAAGCATCTGAAAGGTGAAGGGGCCTGTCGTGGTTTGAGGGGAAATGTTTTTTTTGGGATGGTGTGGTCATGCCAATCGGTGTCCAGATTTTAATATTGGCACCTGGTTTGTCCACTGAGGGCATGGATACCCCTCTGAGAACACAGAGGTTAAAAGCTGTGAACTCCCACTGGAAGTTCCTTTTGAGTTCTGGCCCTGGACCAGAAGAGACCTCTCCCCTGTCCAGCTCCGAGCTGGGCAGGGGGGGAGGGGAGCCTCGCGGCTGGAGGGAGGTAGGCCAGGCCTGGGCCGAAGGGTGGAGGAGCATTGCACTGCGAGGGCTTCGGGCAGCCATCCCCCATTCCCCCCCTGGAGGGAGAGAGAGAGAGCGGCCTGTGCTTGTGATAGCCTGGCTGGAGTGAAGGAGAAGGGGGGGGTGCCCAGCAGGGCAGCCAGCCGTGGGAGTTCATGAACCAAACCGGCAGAGCCTGGGACTTTTAACCCTTCTTGGGACGATGGAAACCTTGCAAATGCTGATTCCTCCTGGAGTTGGTGAGATTGAGAGAAGTTGAGAAGAATCCTAGGTGGGAGGAGATGATGGAGTGGCTTTTGGCTGGACTTTTCTTGGATAGCTATGGACAGAACCTTTGAGTTCCTGTGACACAGAGACTGCATTCTAGGGGGAGGCAATGGCTCAGAGCCAGGAGAGTGCGGTGACGTGAAGGTGTGTGAACAGAGACGACGGGTGAGGAGGGTGGTGGTGGTGCCCTCCATCTTCGATGAAGAAGAAGAGGAAGATGATCTCTGTTCGAGAGACCCCTCAGCCCCAGGGGGTGAAACATGGGGGGGACAGGTGTCCCAAAAGGAGAGGGACTGTGCTCTTTTTTGGAACTGGACAAAGCATCCTTAAAGGGAAAAACCCTAGAAGCAGCTCTGGTCCATGTGCAGTGGTGAGAGCACTGGACATGGAAGGAAGAGGTCACGATGGCAAAAATGTTCTCCGGGCGGTGCCACAGTGACATGGGAACACGAGAAGTTTCGACTGTTTCCTGGGTGAAGTCTGTGGTGCAAGAGGGACTCCTCTCTTCTCAAAGAATTGAGAATTGATTATCCAAAGGGTGGTAACGGAATTAGGAAATTTGGTGGGGGGAGGAGGAGGAAATTTGGAAGGTTTTCATCCTGTGTTCTGTGTTTTTTTTTCCCTGTAGTTTTATGTTAATAAAGTTTTTTCCTTTCAATCGTAAGTTGGAGCCTGCTCTGCTCTGTCTCTGATCACATCTCACAGTAGATACGAGGAAAAGAGGTTTTCTCATGGAAGCACTGGCATTTCGCCAGGCTCAGACCATGACAGGGCCAAATGGTGCAAATGGTCTGTTGTTATGGTAACCACACTCAGGGTTATAAATCCAGAAAGTGGGCTCATTTAATCTTTAAAGGTGGCTGAGAGTCATGAGGCATTGCCCTGCAGATCCTGACAGGCTCTGCGTGTGCTTCAACCCTCTGCTACCACCTCATTCCAAGTGGGAAAATCATGTTCTGGGCACTTCCATGCTCTGTGACCCTCACCTGCTGTGGGGCAGGGTGCTGTACAGAGACAGAAATCCTGGGGTTTCATTCTGGATCTGAAAAAAGGCAAGCAAAACCCCTGCTGTTCATGGGGCCGGTATGGAAGGAAGTTACTCCGACCCTGCTCAGACCCAGCATCTCACACGTCTGTGTGGATCCCCCTCATTCGCACTCCTGCAGTCGCACCACGCATGCACCGAGGCATCGTCACGAAACTGCAGCATCTGCTGGGTGGAAAATCCAGTTTTCCTCCTGTCCGCCCCCTCCTTCCCAACCTCCCGATTGCATGCACATCTGGGAGAGCCTTCCCCAAACACATCCGTCACAGCTGCCTTCGGCGGCACACGAAACATCTGGAGATCCTCCGGGGGGCCGAGCCGGGGGCTCAGGAGGGGCTGGGCACAGCCCCGGCCCCGCCGAGGCACAGCCAGGGCCAGACTGAGCCCGGCTGGAGCTGCCGGGCTCGGGTCCCTCTCCCTGCCCTGCCCAGCCGCGGGCTCCGAATCCCTGTGCGACCCACGGCTCCCAGCGCTTCTCCCTGAGAGTCCTGCAGGGCAGGAGGGCTCTGAGGCAGACAGAGCAGAGAGGAGAGACGCTCCAGCCCCGCCGCTGCCCAGCTCTTGCCCTGACGGGGTTTTGCTCGGAGCTGCCGTGTGAAAGAGAAGCGTGTTAATGCACCTCCTTCCAATCTGTGTGAGTGCGTGCAGCTGAGCAGCAGTCCCCTTCTTTTCTTTTATTTTTCAGCCGTTCCTTTTATTTTTTAGCCTTTCCTTTCCGCTCCCCCTTTTGCTCTCCTATTTCTCCCTCTGAATTAGCTGCCCACCTTTCCCTTGCAAATCACACCGACAGCACAGGCTGGGTTTTCGGGGTGGTGTTTTCTGCTCAAAATGGAGAGGTGAGGAGGAGGAGAGATGCCTGAATCCTGCAGTCGCATCCCCGGAGCTCGGGGAGCATCTCCCGGTCGGACTGAAGATACGCGGGAAGCAGCATACTCGGCTTTCCGTACTAGTTAACGGCCTGCGAGCTGCCTCCGCTTGTTTTAGGCTCGTTCGCTTAATCTCAGCTCCCCTCGGCGCGTGTGTGCTTGTGTGTGTGTGTGTGTGCAGGGGGAGGACTTTATTGCCATTGGCTCAGCTTTCGCTGCCCACCCACATCTCTTCCACATCACCTTGGTGTCTCCCTAAATAAAACCAGCCCTCCTTATCGCACCGAGGAAATCAAGACCAAGAGTTTGAATGGATTTTATATAAATATTTACCCCGACGAAGCCACTGCTGAGCTCGTGGGATAAACTCGCAGCAGCTGGTCTCACTCTGCTTCCCTCGCCTGCCTCTGAAAGGGTTTAAATTACTTTGGAGAGGAGAGGGGAGAGATCCAGATTCCAGTTCTGGCTCAGACTGACCCAAAAAGCAGGACCAGGATTTAAATGAACTATGGATCTGAAGGACAGCAACAGCGAGGACAGCATGGGCAGCCTGCAGCCTTCCAGCATCCAGATTTTTGCCAACACCACCACGCTCCATGGGATACGTCATGTCTTTGTCTACGGGCCGGTCACCATCCGGCGCCTGCTCTGGACCTTGGCCTTTGTGGGCTCGCTGGGTCTGCTCCTGGTGGAGAGCTCGGACAGGGTGGCTTTTTACTTCTCCTACCAGCATGTGACCAAAGTGGACGAGGTGGTGGCGAACAGTCTGGTGTTTCCTGCTGTCACCATCTGTAACCTCAACGAGTTCCGCTTCTCTCAGCTCACCACCAACGACCTGTACCATGCTGGGGAGCTCCTGGCTCTGCTGGATGTGAACCTGCAGATCCCCAACCCTCACCTGGCTGACCCTGCTGTCTTAGCCACCCTCCAAGAAAAGGCCAACTTTAAGCAGTATAAACCCAAAGTTTTCAGCATGCAAGAGTTCTTGGCACGGGTTGGCCACGACCTGAAGGATATGATGCTGTACTGCAAGTTCAGGGGCCAGGAGTGCAACCACAAGGACTTCAAAACTGTGAGTATGAGCAGACTCTCTGCTTTTCTGTTCTCCGGGCATGTGGACCATGGTGTTGCAGAACCAGGACAGCCCTGGAGGTCGCTGGCCAAGCTGTGTGGGTCTAGTGTGGTGAGACAGTGGCTGCCAGGCTCTGGCATGGCAGAGGAGGAGCAGGGGGAAGCCTGTTGAGCTGAAGTTTGTTTGTTGGAGTCCTAATGGGGGTTTTACGGGGCCAGACCTGCAAAGGGTTTGTAGCAGGTCCGGCCTCCATGCTGAGTAAAGCCCACGGCTCTCGGTGTTTACTCAGGGTCAGATGGATGCTGCTGAGCATCACAGGGGACCTGAGGGTCTCTTACCATGGCCAGTGGATGTCAGCCAGCTGAAGGCAGCAGAGAGAGCTGGACAGAGCCAGCAAGAAGGGCAGGTGCTAGGGGCTGATCTGAGCAGTGTCCAGCTATGTCTCTCCATATGTTTGCAGCATTGCTAGAACTCTGGAAGGGGAAATTTTTCTTCTTGTTCTTGGTGTTCATGGCTCATAAATCCTGGTTTGCTGCAGAGTGTGGGTAGCAGCTGGGTACCTGCCTGGTGCTGTGTCCTTCCTGTGCTGTGTTAGATGAAAGGAGGAGAAAGAGAAGGAGAGGAAAAGCATCTGAGAGCCTGAGATGTGATCCCGGTCTGCTCTGAGGGGGTGGGGGGGGGAGGTGGAGTGAGCCGGGTGTTTGAGCATGCAGAGGGAAGTAGCTGCTGCTGAGTTTCCAGCTTCTGGCTGACCCTGATGGCAGTGCAGGCTGGCCTGGGTGCTGTGGTGGTAAATGTGTCAGTGTAAAATAAAAATTACTAGGAGGTTTCCTGGCTGAAGTGATGCCCCTCTGTGCCACTGGGGCAGGTGAGTGGACTGGGCAGGGGTTGCAGAGGGGGCTGAGCCCCATCCTGGCTGAGCTGGGGCATGCTGGACTCTGGGCTAAGTCCCACTGTGCTCTCAGGCCATGCTGGGCAGTGCCTTGGCTCTGTGATCCTGGAGTCAGGAATGTTACAGGTTTCAGGTGGTTATTTCTTGGGAGTGCTGCTGGTTGTTCTGCTAATTATAGTGTGTCCTGCAGAGAGCAGGTCCTGGGCAGGGTTTGTGATCCCCTGGTTCATCAGCAGAATCTCTGTCTGGTTTTGGGAGAAGGGAATATTTCTATCTGTGCTGCTTTGGATATCTGAACAAATGAGTCCAACTGACTCCAGCACCAAAGTTGTTGCCATCTCCTGGACTGTGCTCTCTTTACACCCCGGAGCAGGAACATAGAATTGTACACCTCAGTTATTACCTGTGCATATCTCTGATGTGTGTCTATTTCAAACTGGCTATTCAGGCAAACCATTCCCTTGTTTCTGCTCCCTGGGCAGGTCTGAGCAGGGGTTGGGTCATCCAAGCTGTAGGAAGGCGTCAACCAAGTTCCAAGGAGAGGAGCTTGCTAAAGAGAAGGCATGTGTGAGCAGGTCTGGAGAATGGGATAAAAAAGGAGAAACAGATGCAAAAGTCCAGGGGACAGAAGAGTTGAGAAGTGAGGTCAGATCCCAGGAGAATGGACAGACCTCTCTTGACTGAAGCAAAGTGTGGGGAGTGGGAGCTATTCCGCCTGTGGACTTGCCAAGAATGAAATAAGAACTAGCCAAAAGCAAAAACCTCAAAGCTAGCGAGCTACCAGCACTTTCAAAGCACCTGCAGTGCTTAAAAAAGGACTTTTAAAAGCAGAAGACAGGAGCTCTTGGCAGCCCCCCTGGGACCCAGCAGGGTGTCACCCCTAGCTATTGAGTTTTTGAGGTAATTGCTTCTGAAATAATTATTTTAATTTTTTTTTTCTCATGGGGAATACTGTAGTTTCCAGAAAGACAAACATTCCCTGTCTGCCAAATAAATGCTCTGCTTAAACAGATCAGGGCAAGCTAGAAAGAGACAAGATATTATGGACTGACAGCACTTGTCCTTGTCAAAGTGAGAGATTGAGTGCAATACTTCAGCCCATTCTGCAAAACAGCACCTACCTGAGCCAGAAGATAGCATTGTCTCTCACAGAGGCAGGGCTTCCATCTCACTGACCCCAGGTAATCCCCCAAGTTATGGAAATCCAGGAAGTAGCACTCAACAGGGACACAACAACCCTGTTTTTCTTCCAGATTTTACCTCTCAGATAAGAGGCAGGAAAAAAGGTGTCTGTTTGAAGGATGAGTAGGTGTTTCCACAGGGAGAATGCTGTAAAGGTCTGTGAGCTGCCTCCAGGCTGAATCAGAACCTCATGTCCTGGATGAATTTTGCATTTAATCACCACCAACCTGTTGCAGCTGCACACAGGCTCAGTGACAGCACATACACCTGCTGCAGCACCCGCTGGAGAAGAGTCATCACTGAAGCCTGATTTGTTTCCTGAAGGTAAACAGGGTGTAAATCCCAGGGCAGTTTGCAATATGTCATCAGGGTGAAGAACTACAAGGGTTTTATATAGACTCCCCAGATTCTGGCAGCTGGGAACAGAGGAGGCAGGAGTTTTGTAGCAGAGGGCTGCCCCAAACAGGAACTCTGCAATAAGGTGCTGCTGGAAGAGTCAGTGCTGTACTGCCTCTGGTCAGCTCTGCCTTCTGCTGCGTGGGGGTTTTGTGTGCAGGGTGTCCCTGAATAAAGCCCACACCACAGTGCTGCTGCTGCTGCTGAATGGAGAGCAGGAGCTGAAACGGCAGCATCTTGGCACTTTGAAAACACTTGACTTTACCCTCCTTCCTCCTCCACTGCCCTGTTTAAATCCTCTGTCACTGCTTTAATAACAGGGCTTGAGCTGTGTTTTCCCTACACTTCCTGTTCCTTCTCCCCCTAATACCTCTCAGATAGCATTTCCCATATTAAGGTCTGCTCACTGGAGTGTGTACCCACAGCTTTTTTGCAGAAATACTCCAAAGGGAACAGCCAGGTCTTAGCAGAATGTGCTGATCCTGTGCTGGCATTGCCAGACACAGAACAGCAGAGAAAATAATGCAGAGCTCTGCTGTAGGCAAAGCCAGTGAAGAAGAGAAAATTGGCAGAACATGCTTTAGCAAAGCCATTTCCTTGGAGTATGTGGAGGAGGAAAGCCTGAGAGCAGCAGCCAAGGAAATCCCCTCCTTGTTTTCTGCATTGCTCCCCCCAGGAGGTCCTGGTTGAAGCTGACCTCGCAGATGGCATTTCCCTGGAGGAGCTGTGCTCCTGCTGCTCCATGTGACATCAAAGTCTTCATCCCACTGCTGCTGAGCCTGGCACAGCTTGAGCTCATCAGCCCTGGCCACAGCACTGTGATGTTTGGGAGTCCCTGTGGGTGTGTGGAGCAAAGCCTCTTTCCCAGGGCTGCTGGTGTGGCTCATGGCCTTCACTGATCCAGCCTGGGATGATGCTGGGCAGTCGCAGGGGACACTGGCAGGATGATTTTGTGTGGGGCCCAGCAAATGTGGGGGGCAATGGGGAGAAAACCTCTGAAAAGCCTTTCAGCCCAGGGGGCAAACATGGAGTGAGGGATGGGACAGCCTGAGAGTGGATATTGGGAATGTGAGCAGCAGGGGAATGGGATCTCAGTCCCCCCTTGCTGAGAAACACCTCCCAGCAGCACAGTCCTGCCCAGCACAGCCTGGCTGTGGCTCTGGGGGCTGTTCTGGGTGTGTGCTCTGGGTGTTTGGGGTGGTACAATGTTCCATTTGCTAAATGCAGCATTGGGCTGTGCTTCCTCACACGTCCACTCATCCCAGCTAACACAAACTTTTCCCTTGTGCCTGCTCTGCCTCATCAGGTGTCTATTTATTGCCAGTGGCCATGACAATTGAAGGACAGAACTCATTTATTTTCAATATACATTCTTCTGACCTACAGGGTCCACATAATGAAGTGTATCTCATGTGAATATTGCTATTTTAAGATATGAGTTTCTGTCAATCTATCTGACTTTCTCTATACATATTTTTTCTGCCCTTCTTTCTAGTGTATCTATCAGGCCAATGTTTAGTGAATAGCTTTAACTATTCCCTTCTAACTACTCCATTCTCATCTGTTATATAACTTTCACTTTCTTCAAGAAAAAACATCAGGATAGTGCATACTTGATTCCGAAAAACATTACATTTCTTATTTTCCAATTTTTCTGGAGAGTCACAACTTTTCCCAATGTTTGCTTCAGAATCTGAGATGCCATAATGAGATTTGCCATTAAGAGATGTGCAGTAATGAGATGTGCAATTCAGTGGTAACTTTTACACAAACAGGCTGTTTTTCAGTAGGAAATCATGTATGAAATCCAGCAGGTCTCTCTGCAGCCTTCCCAGTGTGCACTGGAATATCTCAATTGTGCAGGTGCTGTTGAGGGTCTGGGTGTGGGCAGAGGCACAGAGGGAGTGCAGGGTTATAATTTTGCTGCTGGTGGTGTCTCATTGGGTGTCTAAAAGGAGGTGGATTGCTCCTGGCTCAGGTATCTAGCAAACCGTGCCCTTGGGAAGTGCAGACCCTCATTCCACCCAGTGGTTTCCTGCATTAAATTTCTCTGTCCCTTAAGGATTTATGGGTGTGGTAGTTCCCTGTTACACTGATGGGGTTTGTATTTCCTTTATTTATTAAAAAATTGTAGGATAATATTTTATATTTTGCAGGAGGTTTCATGGGTGGATGCCAGTTGGGATCAATGCTCATGAAAA
Organism: Haemorhous mexicanus; assembly: GCF_027477595.1. Lineage (NCBI taxonomy): Eukaryota > Metazoa > Chordata > Aves > Passeriformes > Fringillidae > Haemorhous > Haemorhous mexicanus. The sequence continues at coordinate 325,837 of NC_082368.1, forward strand.
ACCATTCCTGGTTGGAATGGTCAATAGAGCTAAAATCTAATGAAAGCTGTGGTGCTTCAGTGGGGCCTTTTCATGGGAAATCCAGTTTTAAATCCTTTAATACTATGTGTTGGTTTGGCATAGCCTGGTTTTTGGTAGTGGGGTGGCCACAGGGGTGGCTTCTGTGAGAAGCTGATAGAAACTCCCACCATGTCTGACAGAGCCAGTCTCTGATAGCTCTGAAGAAGGTCATGCTGCTGGCCCAGTTAGAGAGGTTGGGAACACCTCTGTGATGCCCAGGGGTGGCCTGGCAGCGCTGCTGGGGCCATTGAGCCTCGCCTGCCTGGCTGCCCCTAGCTAGCCGCATCAGGCAGAAGGGCAGGGGCAGTGGTGGCAGCCTCCCCTTGGCAGTGCCCTGCATGAGCAGAGGCGTTAATTAGCGCCTGCAAGGTGGTGGCAGGGAAAGCATGATGGGCGGTTCCCCAAGGCAGAACTTAGACAAGATCAACTTCTCAATGCTCCAGGATTTTGCAATATCTTTGAATTGGTTGAACTTGTTGGCAAGGGTACCTATGGGCATGTTTTGGTTTGGAAAGCCAGGTGTCTGCTAAGGAAGGCAGGAGGTTCGCCTGAACTGGAAACTGCAAACCCCCTCCCTCCAAATTGCTATAAATTTGAAATGAAAAAGCTCTCAGGGAAAGATATGGGAGCAGAAATAACAATTCTTTATTAGGGAAGAAAATAAAAATAAAATAAACAATGCTGTAAATCAAAACAACACTGACAGAGTCAGAACACAACCTGACACCCTGTGGGTCAGGGTGCTGGCAGCAGTCCCATTGGAACTGTGGCTGCAGCCCTCCTGCAGTGCCAGGGGTGGTTCTGCTGGAGCAGGGATCCTGGAGAAGGGTGCAGTCTGCCTCTGAGGATCCAGGGGAAGAGGCAGCTGTTCCTCTGGGAATGCAGTGGAAAGGCTGTGCTGGTGTCCCAAAAACTCAGATTATATCCAGTTAGGAAATGTTTGGCTCCTCCCTCTAGGCAGCGCATCTCCCAATGGGACGCTGTAATTCTTAACAGTGATGCAGGGACATTTAATAGCCCATGAACAGAAGATGTATCCCTGGAGGGAGGATTGGTTTGTGGAAGAGATAAAGAAAACTGCTCAATTAACAGAAGATAACTGCTCCACCTCTAACAGATGGCAAACAGAACACACATCGCCTTGCAATCTGGGACAGGGCAGAAGTTTTTCTTCTAGTCAGAGAAGAGGAGGAAGTGAGGAGATGTGAGGGAAAACAACATGATGGCACCAAGGTCAGTGGAAAACGAAGGGGAGGAGGTGCTCCAAAGTCCCAGAGCCAAGATTCCTCTGCAGGCCATGGTGAGGACTGTGGTGAAGCAGGCTGTCTTCCTTGTAATGCATGAAGTCCACAGGGGATGCAGAAATCCACTCACAGCCTGTGAGAGAAATGTTCACTCCAGAGTGGATGGATGCCAGAGAAAGCTGTGATCCAGTGGGAGACCCAAATGCAGAGAGAGGGCCCCTGCTCCCAGAGAGAGAGAGATAGAGAGAGTCTTTGCTTCCAAACTAGAGCAGCCCATCCTTAGAAGACTGCACCCCGTATATGAGTGACCAGTGCCACAGCAGTTTTGGGAAGACTGTTTGCCCATGGGAGGGACCCCATGGCACAGCAGAAAAAAGACTCCTCTCCCAAAACGAACAGAAAAAGATCTGGAGTGATGAACTGACCAAAACCCCCATGCCTTTTCTCCCTGTGCTGTCAGTGGGAAGGAGGGAGGAGCTGGGGGAAAAAAAGGTGTTTTAGGGGCTTATTTTACTTCTCATTATCCTCCTCTGACTGTGTTAATAATAAATTTACTTTATACCTTTAAATTTAAACCTGTGTTTCCCTTAGAGTGTTTTTCTCCCAGTCCTTACTGGAAGTATAAACAATGGGTGAAACAACTCCAAAGGAGAGAAACTGCAGAAATGGGCTGCAGGTTGTTAACCTGGGGCATTGGTGCTCCACATTTGGGATGCTGGTCTGACTGGAGATCTGACCATAACAGTGACAGTCCTCTTTAATGATCTTTGAAAAAGGCTTTGGGTGTTTGGATGCGATTTGAGCTGTTTCTTAGCCAGACATGCTGCCTTCCCTCACTCAGGCTTTGGGATGGGAATAATTTAAACAAGTGGGAAATGTCAGGAAGAGGCACAGCCAAAGTGCCAGAGCCAGCTGGAGAGCAGAGGGACATGGATGACAAGGGAGATGAGGCATGGGGAGGGCCCTGGGAGATGAAGGACAAAGAATCTGTGTGTGTAAGAGCCAAATGTGGGCTCAACTTCCCTTGCTGGAGCAGCTGGCACTTGGTTTGGAGGAGGGCAAGAGCCCTCCTCACTTCTGAGTGATTCCCATTCATTAGAGTTATTTATCAGGAGTCTAAATGAGAGCTCCTCCATCCTCCACAGCCAACCTGCCCAGGGATTTGCACTGCAAATAGCACCTGGAGGTGGAGAAAAATACAAATCCACCCTTGGGATGGGGAAGAACTGCTGAGCAAGGGGAGTGCCATTGGAGTTCCAAGGATAGAGGAGATGTTTGAGGGCTGCCAGGGTTTATCAGAATTGTCCTGGGAATTGTGTGAGGCTTTTCTTAGTGTTGGAAATACCTCTGAGTGCAGCTTCTTGTGCTTCAGCTAATTTCTTCTGGACAGACACTGAGAATTGAAGTGCCCAAAGCAGTGGAGAGCCAAGGTTGTCAACAACAGAGAACAAATCTGATAATCATCTGGCACTCTGTCCTGGTGCCTCCTTCGCCTGTGGCTCTCTGTGACTAACACAGTTCATGTCACAGGGTCTCCCTGACAACTGGCCTTGAGTGAGTTCTCCTGGGTACAGTTTTCTGTCTGCAGTGGGTGGAGGGTGAAACCACAGGAAGGTTTCACATGTACTTGTGCTCTCTCTACAGGAACCAGACTTAGTCTAGTCATGTCCAAAGCCAGAAGAAAAGGCCAGGAAAGACAAGGAATATATAAAAACCCCAGCATGGTTTCCAGCTGGAGAGGTAAAGTAGAGCAACTATAGCTTGTCCATACCCCCTCTCCTTTGGAGTCTTCTTGGCAGATAATAAACAACCTCCCAGATGTCTCCTCTTGAGGAATCTTTGTGTTTATCTGACCAAATGCAGTGATGCCCTGGGAAAAATTATGGTATGACTGCTGTGGGTTTAATCTAAACCCTCCCTGAGAGGTTCTGACTACCAGGTCCATGATCCCCATGGACAGAAATGGGTAAAAATCTAAACCAGTTGTCATGAAGTTAAACAGGAGAAATTTTCACTTGATTAAAAAAAAAAAAAAAAAACAGGTCTGACTTCAGTGAGGGCCTCTGGCCTCTTGAGGTCCCTTCCAAGCTGAATTATGATTCTATAACAGAAAGCAGGTGCAGACCTGCTGGGTCTTAAGTCCTTTTGCTATTTTTGGAGCATCTAATTTTTTCATAGAAACATAGAACCCTGGAATGGTTTGGGTTTGAAGGGACCTTTAAATCATCCACTTCCACCCTCCACCATGGGCACCTTCCACTATTCCAGACTGCTCCAAGCCCCATTCAGCCTCGCCTTGGACACTTCCAGAGTCCAGGGGCAGCAACAGCTTCTTTGTGCATCTTGTGCCAGGGCCTCCCCACCCCTTCCAGGGAAGCATGTTTTCCTAATATCTTATCCAAGCCTCCTCTTCTTCTGTTTAAAGCCATTCCCCTTTGTCCTGTCCCTACATGCCCTTTTCCTCTATCTCTCTTGGACCCCTTTGGGCACTGGAAGGGGCTCTAAAGGATATCAGTCTCCCCAGAGCTTCTCTTCTCCAGGCCAAACAGCCTTGCAGGACCTTGCACTTGGCCTTGATGGACTTTGTGAAGGTCACACATTTCCACTTCTCCAGCCTATTGAGGTCCTGCTGGATCCCATCCCTTCCCTCCAGCGTGTCACACAGCCTGGTGTAATCGAGCTTGCTGAGGGCAGCCTCAATCCTATTGCTCATCACCAATAGTGATGGAAACCACAGCTCTAACCCTGAGGAGCTCTGCCCATCTCTGACCTGCTCTCATGCTCAGTTCACCCTCAGCTTTCCTGAGAAATGAAAGACACTTTGAGAAGACGATCACCTTCCTCTCTGTGAACTCTGTGCACAAATTTGCATTACTGACCTAAGGACAAAATTGCTCTAAAATGCAGAGTTGCTGACAGCTCTGTCTGCACTGAGCACTGAGGCATTCACAGCTCTGATTCCATGAGTCCACCACAGTTTCTCTGAGCAAACCCCTGTCTTTTTCCATTTTCTGAAACTCCCTATTTATGTTAGAAGCAGACTGTGATGATTCCATTAAAAAAAAAAACCCTCAGATCCATCACTAAGCTCCAGACAAAAAATATGTCTGGCAGCTCCCGAGGAGCAGCAGGACAGGGAGGTCATGCTCAGCATCTCCATCTCCTCTGGCAGGGTCTGGAGTCCCTCCTATGCCTTCCCAAAGGCATTTGTCACAGGATTTATGCCTGGAGTGCCATCCAGGCTCAGGCTGGCCATGCAGCAGGGTTCTGCATCCATTGGCATGGTCAGGGTGAGGTGAAAAGGTGATAAGCTATCAAGATAAGGGGGGTGTGAGCAGGGTGTCAGGTGACCGTGTTGCTGCCACAGCTACACCAGCTCTATATGGGACTGAAAAATACAAAACCCACTCTGCATGCTGGGCTGATGAGACCCTGCAGCATTCCATAGGAAGAGCTCTTTGGGAAAACAGACCCATGGAAAACTTTTTTGCTTACAAAGTGATGACAGCTATGAGACAGCTGGGAGTGGGGAGGACTCAGATCTTCCTGAGGGAGGAAATAGTGATCTGTGGCTAAATGTGAAGGTTGTAAAAGTCAGTGTCTATTTTGACACCTGCATCTGCTCTCAGCAGGTCAGGTTGACTTTTTTGAGGGGTGAGTGCAACAGAATGGTCCTCTAGAAGCTTGTTGGGACTTTCTTACCTATGGAGATCTGTAAGGAAACCTCTCAGGCACCAGAAGCTCAACAAAGTAAGAGGGAAAATGAAGTAGATGAGGTGGTCATATCTGACTCCATCTGCCATGGATTAATGTGAGACCTGCACCAGGAAAACAAAATCACCCTTGGAGGTAAAAGAGAGTTATTTCAGCAGGACTGACACCAGTGTGCTCAGGGCCATCAAGAACCAATTTCCACCCAGCCATGAATATTTACAACCAAGCACATGCCATTACTTGAAGAAAAGCTGAATTGTTTTGATTATTTGTTGCTGTTGTGCCATGAAAGGAAGGATTTAGCCTGTGTGTTTAGGCAAGGAGCATGAAGTAAAGGAATGAAGGGTAATGAAAAATGCACATATTTTTGCTCAGGGTGAGATGGATGAAAGGAGGTTTAATCTGCACTTGGATTTCCCAGAGGAGCCCATCCATGGGAATGGAGCCATAAGGGATTTTCATGTGCAAGAGGAGCTGCTCAGTTGTCTGCTCCTGTCAGAGGAGCTAATTCTGCTTCATGATTTCCTCAGAGACAGAAATTTGAAAAGAAAATCGGAAGTGAAAAAGACTGAGTCAAATTTCATCTCCTCCTCAGGTGCTCCCCCACATCGGTGTGACCTTGCACGAGAAGGGGATTTCAGGCTCTTGTCTCATGCCAGGTCTGTAGGATTCCCTTTCAGTCAGTCTAAAGGTTGTCCAGATCTCACTTCCAGTGTGAGTTTCTTGGGAATTGGAGTCTTTCCTGAGGGAAACTGATAGAGATGAGTCTGTCCACGTTGCCTATAGGAAAAGAATTCCAAACTAAAACCCAAACCATCAAACTAAACCACTGAAGGTCCAAAAATTTTAGAAATTTTAGTGGGAGCAAGTTTTAGCCGCTCTAACTCATAAAATTGAGTTTTCATGATGCTGTTTCAGTGGTGATGAAGACTAATATATAAATGTATTATGAAGATGGATATGAAATTAAAGTAATTTAAAATGAAATTAAAATTAAAAAATATTAAAACGTATTTTGCTTTTTAAAGGTTTTGTCATTATTAGAAGAAGAAAATGAAAGCAACCCATTTAGACATTTTTTGGTTTCTCATTCCATTCATGTTTTCCAGACTCTCTGAATTCCCACACTTGTGCAGTGGAGGAGTTGTGCAAAAATTTCACTTTATGAAAGCTGCTGAATCCCATAACAGTGAATCCCATCCCATAATAGTGATTCAAACTTTTGGTTCACCTGAGTGTTTGAGGGACATTAATCTTAGGCCAGGAGAAGAGAATAAATAAACATTAATCTTAGGCCAGGAGAAGAGAATAAATAAACCCCAGCAAATGCTCTCTGATGATTCAGCTGTGTTACTGTGAGAGGGGTAATTGAAAGGCTCTGTGACAGGAGGTTTCTCCCAGCTCAGTAGAAAATGATGAGCTGGAGCTCTGGAACAGCAGGATGACAGGACAGGACAGGATTCACATGAGGTTGCTCCATGACAGCCCAGCAAACATCACTGCAGTTGCCATAGGCAGGTCTAAATTAATTGCAGAAGAGAGTCAATGAGCAGTGGGAGGAATTAATAGAAGCTTAACCCTTGATTATCTAAACTTCCAACACCACACTCCACTGCTCCATGGCACTGAAATGGATGGTGAATCCTGAGACATCCGGGAAAGCCTCTCCGTCCCTTCCAGGATCTTCTGCAAGGCTTTGGAAGAGCAGCTCATGGCTCTGTCGTGTGTGAAGTGGTGTCAGCAGAGCTATGAACACCTCAGCAGTTCTCCAGTGATGGAGGAACCTCTGAAAGCTGAACCAGGATGTCAGAGAGGTGTCAATTCAACCTTGAATGGGGGATGGAATTACGGTTTGGGAGATGGGGGGACTCTCAGCCATCTGTAATGAGATGGTTTAGCTGAAGGGGACCTTAGATTGGAGCTGACATTCACCACCAGATTTCTTGGTGTTTCTGTGAACAGGTGAACCAGAATTCTGCTCAGAAGTACAGTTTCTGTTCATCATACTGGTATTTTTCTCTGGATATACTGCTGGGATTAGGGTTAGGGGTGGGAATCAGGATCTCACAGAACATAACAAGTTGTGTCCTCTTCAGCTCAGGAGCTGCTGGGGGGGGGGGGGGGGGGAACATCATTCACGCAACCCTGATATATTAATTTCTTCCTTTGAAGCATTTACTGTTTGGGGATTTTTTTTTTTTTTTTTCTAATTAAAAGTGGCAAGTTTTCCCATAAGGCTTTGGGAAAACTGCTGCTCTGGTCATTTCTCAAATGTTTCCATCTAAACCAATCTTTATGTAAAAGATGGGAACAGTTTCCATGGATAGCATGACCAGAGTGTGGAGATCATGCCGGGGAGAAGGACCTGCCGTGCTGGATGTTAAGATTTATCCTTGTCAACTCAGCTGCATTTTTCATCCTCTATCCTGGCCTCAGATGCTGCAGCCAGCATCCCTTCTACAGATGCTGCAGGATCACTCTAAATAGCCATTAACTAATGCTAAATTATGATGAAGCATCTCCTGAAATACGTGCGACTTGCACATGAATAACAAATGGATTTGTTTCTACAAGTATGGCAGGAGTTTGGAGCTGATCCACACCAATCCCAACAAGTCCCCCTGTAATTCCAGGACAGGCATGAAAAGAGGAGGTGCTGGGGTGTGCGTGGCAGCTCAGGATGAGCTGTGGGAGGAGACAAGTTCCAGGCTGGCAAAGCATTCCCAGTTTATAGAAGCCCAGTGGAATTTGCCTCCTAAAGACATTAATGAGGGTGAGATCCCTTTGTTAGCCCCCACAACTGCATCCATCCCTGCAAAAAGAATTCTCTCCTCATTATCTCATGGTAGAACAAAAAGACCCTCAGAGGTCAGTCTTGTGATGATGTCTCTGTACATCTGTATCTCTCTGGGGAAAAACAGGTCAAGAGGGAAAGGATTTTTCTATGGTGTTTGTGCATGATACCAGAAAAATGACCAAGTGTCTCCTGGGATGAGATTTTCCATGTGAAAAATGAAAGCTTTTTGTCTTAAAGCACTTCTGTTTTCCATGAGATTAATTAAAATAAAAATCTCAGTGCAAAATAAAACACTGAAACCCTGGGATGCCTCATTAAATGGATCATCTGGTTCAGAATTAAGTCCTGGAAAAAGTGATGCAGAGCTGGGCAATTTTTCACAATGTGCTGCCCCTACATCTTGCTTTTGTAGGTCAGCAGGTTCTGTTGCACCCAGGTTCTATTTTATAGGGGTTTTGGGGCAAGCCCTGGTGTCATCTGAGTTAGTGGGGGGGAACCCTAGGTTACTTATTCATGTCTGGCTTTCCCTGAATAGGGGATTTATTTTACTGCTTTCAAATGAGTCCCCTCTTTCAAAGGGCAGTCAGAGCAAGATGCTTCTGACAGCTCGACCTCTGAGCTTTCTGGAGATGGTTTGAGGTTTGTTTCCTGATAAGAGAAGGTTTCAGCAATTGTCCTTCATTTGAAAGAAGAGGAGAAGTCTCAAATTCATGTGATTTCTACGAGTTTCACAAAAGCTGGCAGCTGGGAGAGACCCAAACTGGAGCCCAGGGAGGAAAAATAGGGTCAGTGCTTGTGTTTTACATTGTGTCTGACAGGGACCAGCTGGCTAACAAACACATGTGCCCCATTTTCTCCAGGAACAGCCTGGCAATAATGAGACAGCTCACACTTCTCTGGTAGTACAGCACAAGCAAGATCAAACAAGGGTGCAGAGAGCTGTGCTCTCTATGGGGCAAAGGGAACCATGCCAGGGGAGGTGTGGGTGTGAAGGCAGGTCCTGGGTGTGCCGGTCAGCTCCTCCTGGTTTCTTCTGATGCTGCTGTGGGGGTCCTGAGGAACCTGGGACAGAGCAGGGAGAGGTTAGAAAAGAAAATCCTCAGGGACACGAGCTTCATTCATTCTTCTGTTTCAAATTCTGAATAATTCCCAGCACTGTGAGTAGGCCCACATGCTGCAGGACTTGGAATGCATGGAGGGACCTCAGCTCTGCATCCTACTCCTGAGGTCCTTGGTGGGAAATCCTGCCCAGCTCAGAGCCCCCACAGCCCCCAGTCAGATCAAGGCTCTCACTCCATTCTTTGGGTTGGCAATAAAACTGTCATCTCCTTGGGACAAGGGCTGTTTTTCTGGTTTATGTTTGCTATTAAACATTTATTATTAAAATTGATTAAACTTTAACTAGGGGAGGGGAATTGCTTTAACCTGCTGCAGAGAATGACACAGGCTGTGATTTTGTACAGACATGCGAAAATCTGTCATTCCTGGTTGGAAGAAATTGAAACCAAACAGATTTTTCTGCAAATGTCTTCACTCAAAAAGCATTTTGAAAGCCTTTCTTACTGCATTTGCAAATCAGGTACACAGAGTACCTGAACACCCCCAGCTACTGCAGCTCTGCAGACCCCAGAGAGCTTCTGCAAGTGCCTGCAGGCTGAACAGCATCCTGAGGTAAAGCATCACGTCCCTTCCACTTTGGAATGCTCTTCAATGCTGATGGGAATTTCTGAGCCTAAATCACTCCTCCGCTGGGGGTGCCCATGTTTGTTTGTTGGAACAATTAACTGCAGCATTTTCTTCCCATGTTTCAAACCCATCTAACACCAGGTGTTACAGCACAGTTACCGCAGGTAAATTCATGTGACGAACTATTTCTGGAGATCAAGCAAGGACAGTTCAGTTATCAGGGGCAGGGAAATGTGGCGTGCATTTATTTTGTTGTAAATAAGGCAGGCTAGTACAGTCCCCATTTACTAAGTAATATTGAAACCTAGGGAAGAGCTGTCAGTTGTTAACAGAGCTACTGTGAGCCCTTTGTGTGTTCTGGTCTTTTGATGGTTTGTTTGTTTGTTTGTTCTTTTCTGTCAGGAGAAGAAAGAAGTGTCTGAGTCAAGTATGTTCTTGTAATCCCACTTGTCTTTCAAAAAAGACACACTTTCATTAAACCCAACAAAACCAGAAACCAGCATTGTGGCTTTAGTGCTGAGAAACCACTTGGTTCACCCCGTCTCTGAGCTGCACCTGAGCAGCTCCATCTCCCTGCAGTGCTTCTCACTTGGAATTATTATTCATCACCTCTTTCAGTCCAGGCACATCCAGCTGCGTGATATTCCAGCTTTTTGGTGCGCACCAGGGTTCTCCCCTGGTGTCACCCATGTGGTGTTTGTCAGTCAAGGTGTGGGCACTTGATTGTTAAAGATGATGATGGTTCAAAGATGCAGATGATGAGTTTGTATCAGTTATTGTAACAGTGATGCAGTAAATACCAGTTTAAGGCATATGATCCTTGCTACTCACAGGGAATCTCACATTCCTAAAATATCAAGGGTAAGAGATAAAACAGCATCAAGAAGAAGCTCCAAGGGAGGTTTAGATTGAATATTAGGGAAAATTTGGGAAAATTTTGTCACAGAAAAGGTTGTTAAGCATTGGATCTGAGGGAGGGCAGGGCACTCACCAACTGCCCCTGGAAGTGTTAAAAAAATTATGGATGTGGCACTTAAGGAAAGGGTTAAGAGTGACCATGGGGGTGGTGCTGTGGGTTGGACTTGGTGATCTCAGATGTATTTTCTAACCTTAACAATTCCCTGATTCTGAGATCCAGCTGGACATCCCTACAGCAGAGGTTTGGTGGCCTGCTCCTGAGCTGAGGGTCTAGAAACTGGGGTCTTCTGCCCTCCCAGTGTGCTGTTGGAGAGGGAGAAAGGGCTGGAGGAAGGGGAATGGTTGGGAGCAGTGCCTGGGCTGGTGGGGATGGGGAGGAGATGCAGGGAGGCAAACAGGAGCAGCGGAGGACATTGGCAAGGGGCCACACAGGCATGGCCAGCCCATTCCTTCCAGGCACCAGGAGGGGCTGAGGGAGCTGGGAAGGGGCTCAGCCCGGAGAAAAGGAGGGAGCTGGGAAGGGGCTCAGCCTGGAGCAAAGGAAGCTCAGGGCGGCCCTTGTGGCTCTGCACAACTCCTGCCAGGAGGGGACAGCCGGGGGGGTTGGGGTCTGCTCCAGGGAAGAGGGAGAGGAGGAGAGGGAACAGCCTCAGGCTGGGCCGGGGCAGGCTCAGGGTGGACACCAGGAGGAATTTCCCCATGGAAAGGGGGGTCAGGCCTTGGCAGGGGCTGCCCAGGGAGGTTTGGAATGCCCATCCCTGGAGGCGTCCAAGGAATTCCTGGTCATGGCACTCAGGGCTCTGGGCTGGGGACAGGGTAGGAATCAGTTACAGCTGGGACTCGATGATCCTGGAGGTGTTTTCCAACCTCAGTGTTTCTGGGATTCTATGATTGCTGAAAATAATGCTTATCTATATTCTTTCTCCACATTTTTCATGCCAAGCTGACATAAAAAAAATACTTTGATGCTGCATTTCATGCCTTTCCTCCCTCCCCTACTAGTAACATGGAATTATATATCCATTCCTTTAAAATTCTGAGGTTTAGCAAGCACATAAAGTACACTTAAACCCCAGCCCTGACTGTAAAGCAAATGTTCTTTTTTCTCTCAGGGAACCATTTCTTTGACTTGTTATTTTGAGCTCCATCATGGTTTTTGCATGCAAAGGCAACTTTGTGGAAAAGAAGGTTAAGTGCTAAGGTTAAAACAGGTTCAAGTATAATCCAGAATGCCCTTGGCAAAGACAGAAGCGTTTTAGTGGGTCTCATTTATCATTGCCTGACTGCTTAAAGTGCTTGACTGGCTCACTATTGTTTTTATATGCCTGTAGAAGAGCTGCAAAAGAGCCAGTGAGAAAAGTATCACTGTTTTCCTCGTTTAACCCACACTCAACAGGGAACAATAATATTTAAGACTTCAGAGTGTAAAAGGTTTCCTTCCTCTTCAGAAACCAAACTCCCTGGCATGAGCCACATGGAGCAGCTCGGGCTCAGCTCCAGAGGGGAGGTTCCTGTTGGTGTGGAGTTACATTTATGGCAGAAACTTAGAGGTGAGAGCCTGAAGCTGCTCCTGCCAGCTGGGGTTCCCAGGCCTTCCTGAAACCACTGCCTGACCTTCAGCCTTCCTCCTCAGCCATTCTGCCAAATCTTTGTCCTCCTCCTGCAGGGGCTGTGGACTCTGCAATGGAGGGAATGGTTGGATCATCCCTGGAAGGCAGGGAGCTGCTGGAACACTTTTTCCAGGAGGTTGTGGACTCCTCATCCCTGGAAGTGTCCAAAGCTAGGTTGGACAGGGCTTGGAGACACCTGGGACAGTGGAAGGTGTCCCTGCCCATGGTAGGGGGTGGGAATGAGAAGAGCTTTTAAGTCCCTTCCATCTCAAACCATCCCATGATTCTGGGATCATGAAACACTAAAAAGAATATTTTGGAGCACAGATCTCAAACATCAGTGAGCAAAGACCTGCTCCATGCTCCATCCCTGCCTGTTTCTTTTGCAGATGGATCCCAGGGGATACAGGCAATGCTCCCAGTACTCTGCACCTGGGCATGGCATTCACATTCTCTGAAAAATCCCTTCCCCAGGATTTTTTTCCTGGGTAGCTGAGAAGCCTCAGAGAAAAGGAAAACAATTCTTATCCCATTTTCTTCTCCTGTGCCGTGCTCATGTGGAATGTGTTTGGAGATTGTTTACCCACAGGTGATTGTTCCATTGCATTCTGCTGGGAGTTGTTTTCACTCTTTGGCCAATCAGGGCCAAGCTGTGTCAGGACTCCGGAGAGAGTCACAAGTTTTCATTATTGTCTTTTTAGCATTCTGTAGGTGTCCTTTCTGTATTCTTTAATATAATTTAGTATCATAAAGTAATAAATTAGCCTTCTGAGAACATCGAATCAGGTGCATCATTCCTGCTTTCATCAGGGCATCCCTGCAAATACAATACCTGGAGATTTGTGTGCAGTTGTGTAAATCACCAGGATGATATGGGAGAGATCATGACTGGGGGGTTTAATTAAGTGGCTGCTTTAGTTCATGGTACCTTGCCAAGACTCTTTACAAAGCTCTTCTGGACCTCAGGAGGTGTTAATGCCACTGGAAAAGGCAGTGGCTTCATCCCAAAGCAGCTGAATCCAACCTGGAACAGGTACAGAATGAGACTGGGAGGAGGATTAAGGAAAAGAAGCACCTGTTCTAGAGGGGAGATTATGAGAATTGAGCTTGTTTAAGTGAGTCTGGCAAAGGTTGTGTGAAGGACTAGGATAACTCTGGAGAAATCCATCAAGGGGATGATAACTGGGGGGAAATGGAGCTATTTCAGCCAAACCATGGTGCTGGCTTTGGAGCAAATGGTACAAATTGGTCATGGATAACTTGATGCTGGAAGTTGGAAAGGTTTTTTTTATTGTTATTATTTCTTGAAGGGACAAAATTCTGAAGTAATGGGGATAAAGAACCCAGCAGGGTTTTAACCAGGATTATCCCTTGGTGGTGGGATTGTGTGAGGTGGCTGCCAGGAACAGGAGGGTTCAAGGACCTCTCCAAGTCCATGAACAACAACTTTGTCCTGGACTGAAGGAATGGGTTGGGTGTACACCTGAATTGTGGGAATCAGGCACCTCTCACCTGGGTTAAGCAGAGTGGTGGGGTGCCTGGGAAACCCGGAAAAACACAGCCATGTCCTGGAAAGATCTTTCCCCTCAGTTCCTGGAGTCACACAGTATCAATTCTGTGTTTCTTGATCCTGAGAAGACTTTAATACCCAACTTGTCAGTTCTCAGAATTCAATTAACTCAGCCCCTGTCTGCGTCTGCATGGAGACAGGAATATTGAGTCTATCGGGGTGGAAATCCTAGCCAGGGCTGGGTGAAGATCCCACATGGAGGCTGCAGAAGCTTCCCTTGAGGGTGTTCGAGCTGCTTGAAGTGAGAATCTGCCCAGAACATGAGTGCAAGGCACCCCAACTGCAGACAGTCTCTGGTCTGAGCTTCCCAAAATTACAGGTTAATGGTAATGTTGAGAACATCCATGAGTGTTACTCAATTTCTCCCCTGCAAGGGAGGGTAAGAATACCCTGGAATCCTGTTAATGGCCAATCTGACTGAAGTCAGGGCATTAGATGTGGCTAGGTTTTTGTTTATCCGTATTCAAATCCCTTCTGGGAGCCCCTGGGATGCTGTTGTATTAGACATCACACAAAAATGGAACAGAAATGTGGTCTCTCCTCTGCTGCTTAAAAATAATAAAATTTTCTCTCTGATTTATGGGCTCTCTGAGCAGCAGGGGAGAAAAGGGAGGGACAGCATCAGTTCAGTTCATTCTGACCTGTACTCACAACATAGCACAGAGAGAAAGGGAAAACCTTTTTAAAAATATATTAATAAATTTCCTCATTAAGAAATGAGTTACTTGGGCTAGATTTTACCCACCTGGGAACTCTGATTGTTGTCTCATGAAACAGAGCACCTGCTCTGTTATCCCATAAATAAAGGAGAGCAAATGCAGTGTGTGCTCATTCCAAAGCTTGGCTCCTCCGCAGGGCTGGAATGTGCTGCAGCAGGGGCAGAGGGAAGAGATTTGGAAGTTTGCCCTCCGATTTCGTAGAGAGACAAGGCTGTGGGAGCAGTTAGGGAAACATTCACTCTGGCCGCCGGGGTTCCCTCCATGGCTCAAAAGTGCTTGTTGCTGCTGTTAATTAGAGCTATGTGGAAACATCCCCGGCAAAGCTGGAGCCACAGCAAACGTGCCTGGCAGGGTTGTGATCCAGGCTCCAGCTGCAAATCAGCTGCCCTGGAAGATTTGGGAGGGAGAAGGAGAGCTGGAGCTCTGGCATCAGTGATGTGGGGATGCTCTTAGGACAGACCAAGGTCCAGATGTGGACTAATTAAGACCCACTATGTGTTGACTTAGTGGATATTTAGCTAATGAAGATGGGACTGGCAGCCCAGCTTTGTGCTGAATATGCAGTTCAACCTCATTTCTCTTGGTTTTAGTGGCAGCACTGGGAGTTTGCTCTGAGTCCATACTGTCCCTTTTGAATCCTAAATTGTGACCTCAGAATCTCCACTGGAAGCAGGGCAGTGATGACCCTGCTACAACTCGTTTGTGCTGCAGGCAGAGCTGGTACTGCTGGCACCCTTGGGTGCTTTGCAGGGTTCTGCCACCCATCTCCAGAGGGATTATCCTGAGGTAAAGGATGGATCAGGCTGCTAGAGCTGGGCTGCTCCTGCTGCAGAAGGAGAGATGCTCTGTTTAGCCAATGCAGAGAGCCTAAGAGGTAAATCCATGCTGGTTGTTTGGGACGAGGGACAATAAAGCTGTCAGAGAGGGTGGGGGTGGCTTTGCTGGAGCTGACTCAGACATTGAAATCGCATCTGGTCAGCAGTACCAGGTTCATGCTGTGAACACAGCCATGAGTGTGCAGGATGTGCCCCAACCCACAGCTCAGTCTCACCTTGAGATCTGTGTCAGACTGGGAAGTGAGAGCTTTCCATCTCCTGCTGCTGTGTTCCAGATCATTTGCTGTGACTCTGGGCATATGTTGTCAATTCACCAGCACCTTTATGCAGTCAGTTATAATTCACATTTGCTGGTTTTTAATGAATGTTTGTTCACTGGAGCATTTGCCAGTGAGTGTGTGTGGTGTGCAGAGCCAGCCCACGTCCCAGCAGCCTCCAACTTGAGCTGAGCTGAGGAATTGAGCTCAGGAACAAATCAGGAATATATTTTGTGACACACACTGCCTGCAGTGTGAGATGGAAGGGACCCTGTGAATGGGAGATGCAAGAGTCCCAACAGCCACATGGATTCAAGACTTTCCTGCCAAAGCAATGGAAAATCCCAGAGACAATCAGGGCCCTGCTGAAATTCCCTTAAAATCCAAATACAGGCTCAGTCACTACCACTCTGGAGCACCTCACTGTCTGCTGCTCCCACTGCAAGGTTTGTTTTCCTGGCTGGTATTCCCATCATCTGGATGGGGAATGGAAGAAAACCAGGATATATGGAATGCATGGTGATGAAGGGCCTTTGAGAAACATCCCAGGCCTCCCCGATCCTCAGGAAGGCATTGAGAGACACAAAGAATACTGCGGTATTTTTGGGGTCCCCAGGATGAAGGGGGAATTGAGAATCTGACTCCATGTTCTAGAAGGTTAAGTTATTATTTTATGATATTATATTATAATAAAGAATGCTATACTAAAACTATACTAAAGAATAGAGAAAGGATACTTACAGAAGGCTTAACAAGATACTAATTAAAAACTCGTGACTGACTCCTCTGAGTCTGACACAGCTGGCTGTGATTGGTCATTAGGTAAAAACAATTCACCTGTTGGATAAACAATCCCCAAACCACATTCCAAAGCAGCAAACACAGGAGAAGCAATGAGATAATATTATTTTCCTTTTTCTCTGAGGCTTCTCAGCTTCCCAGGAGAAGAAATCCTGGTGAAGGGAGTTTTCAGAAAATATGATGGTGACAGAATACAGACAGAGCTAAGGCTGAATGTGATTGTTCTAAAGATGCAGGACTTGTTCAAAAAGGGAATGTGGGGACTTCAGAAACACATGAGAGTGTTTTGGGAGTCTGGTCCACTTTGTTGGTAGAGAGAGCAATGCAAAGTCATAATTACTGTAATAAACATGTGAGAGTTAATTACTTCTCCCATTTTGCTGGCTGTGTAAAAGATGCAGTGAGGAACAGGGACTGCTTCCCCTGTCCTTAGCTGGGAGAGCCAAGGCTGCAGCCTGTGCCAGGGAAAGATGTGTCAGGAAAACCAAAGAGCTGACAAAAGAGTAGGTTACAAAGTTGAGCAGCTCTGAATCTTGCTGGGCAAAAACCTCTGACCAGGAAACTGGATTTCAGCAGCTTTTCCTTCCATCTCTTTACCTTCAAGTGCAGCTGCTGCTTGGACAAAATCAGCCTAACTTTAAAGTAGGTCAGAACTGAAGTCATCTCAGGATACTCTTAGAAGAAGAAATACGTGTCAGTGTGGCACCACTGTGGCTTTTAATAGAGTTGCTCTCCACTGGCTGCGCCGTGCGACTCAGATCCAGAAGAAAAGCTGCATCCAGGTGGGACCAAGCCATGGATCACAAATGCTACCTGAAGGGATGCACTCCAGCAGAGACGAGGACAGCACAAGGGGAATGTAGGAGTGGAGGTCCAAATTCTCAAATTACTTCCAAAAAAATGGACTTGGAGAAGCATCAGTGTCCTGAGCACCTTCTTAGCAGCTTTGGGGTCCCAGAAACCTAATTATCCACTCAGAGTCTGGTGTCTTATTGAGTAATCCAAGGGTTTTTTTAGACAGACTGACAGCAATCCAGTCTGGACTATTTTAGTAGCATGAAGACATCCTGGGTACTCCTTTTAAATCTCAGACATGTAATTAGCAGTTCCAGGTTCTGAGCAGCTCATTAGTGTTTGGGCAATCAGGAAAGAAACACCAATGAATTATGATTTCAAGCACCTGCTCAGCAGCTGTGAGTTCTGGATCTCTCCTGATAGGAATGCCAGTGAGTTCCAAACCTGCTTTCAGGGAAGCATTTTCATCAGGCTGGAGAGAAATTCACACTTTTTTTCCCTGTCGCTGTCCAGCAGCCAAATTCTTGTGCCTCGTTTTCTTGGGAGGAGTGGTCCAGGATGAGCTGCAGTTTGACTGAGCTCTAAAACCTGCTTTTAGCTGAACACATTAAGCTCATCTGTTTCCCAAATCCAGCAGCAACTCCAGCCCTCCATGGCAGCTTGGCAGTGCTGCTGTTCTGACACAGCTCGGGCAGGAGGCTTTTTGGGAAGGCAGAAAAGGGAAGTGAAAGAGGAGGAAGATGTGAAAGCAGATCAACACAGCACCTCAGAGGAGCTTTCCCTTCTCCTGAGCCACCCACCAAACCACAGACACACAAAAGAGAAGAGAAAAATGATATTTGCCGACTCTAAGGAATGCAAGGCTGGAGTGAGCTCCATGTGAGGGATCCATGCATTATTTATGGCTCTGGGATGTGCTATCTCTTGCTGGATGAGCCAAGTGTTCTTACAGAGAACGGCTCTTACCAGGCAGTTTAACCCCCTTCCCTTTTGTCCTTATGGAGCTGAGACTTCAGGACACAAAGGCAGAGCTCTACTCCTTGGCGTGCCCAGGTAAGCACAGCCAGGAGGGTCTGAGCTGCTCCAGGGATGGGATGCCCGGCCCTGGAGAATCGGAATGCTGCCAGTGCCCCTCAGTGCCCCCCCAGTGCCACCTGAGCCAGCAGCAATCAGCCCCTGCTCTCCTTGGCCGTACAGGCCTGGAATGGTCGGAGCTCCTGAGCTGACATCTTCCACACGGGGGTTTGTTGTTCCCTGGGAAATGCTGCTGCTCTAGGGTGGCTTCCTGTCCTGCTGAAGCAGCGCCCAGATAAAGCAGCTTTTGGGACCAATTCATGTTCTCTTGCTCCGTGGTGCATGTAAAATCCATCAAAATAAAAATCAGAGCAACATGAGGTATGGGCTTGTTTGCATTTTGCTCCTTTATTACAATAAAATATGGAACTGTGTTATAACATGATAAGGTTTTATACTGTATTACACTGGGTTTCATAGCTTATAAAGAATTTGTATTAAATACGAGGTTAAGTAGGTTTCCAAGCACATATATTAAGGGGATATTTAATATATAGTAGATGATTTCATTATTAAAAATGCCATCAATATTTCAGTACAACAACCTGTTACAGATAAAATGGTTTAAAGAGACAAGTTGGAACTGTCTGTTTTACCAGCCTTGAGTAAAAATACTTCAGCAGTCTTGAAACTAGACAAGAAAACCCATGTGATTTATTTGGACTTTTGATCTAAAGTGGATTTCACTAAATCAAATTCATATTTTGCAGTGAAATGTTAGAAACGAGATGATGAAACCCTTGATCCTCTCAAGGGTTTTCTGATCTTCATGGAAAGCGTGGTCAGGGATTAGAAAGGGCTGCCCAGGGCCCTGGTGGAGTCCTGTCCCTGGGGGGGTTTAAAAGCCTTGTGGAGGTGGCATTTGGGAACATGGTCAGGGGTGGCCTGTCACTGACATATTTTATGAACAATCATTTTGCCAGTATCTTTTCTCCTGAGAAGCTGGGAAGCTTCAGCTGCTCCATGTTTTGCTACTTTAAAATGTGATTTGGAGAATTGTTTACCCAGCATGTGAATTGCTTTTAATTAATGGCCAATCACAGCCAGCTGTGTCAGACTCTGAGTCTGTCACGAGATTTTATTATTCATTCCTTTCTAGCTTTCTGATGTTTCCTTTCTTCTAGTCTTTTGGTATAGTTTTCGTATATAATTTTCTTTTAATATAATATATATAAAAGAATAATAAATCAGCTTTCTGAAACATGGAGTCAAGATTCTCATCTCTTCCCTTGTCCTGGGGACCCTCAAACACCACCAGAGTGGCCTTGGCAGTGTTGGGGATGGTTGGACTCAATGATCTCAGAGAGGTTTTCCAACCTGCACAAAGCCATGATTCTGTGATCATTTTCCAACACAGCCCCTGCCCAGCCTCCAAGCCAGGGCCAGTGGGCTTTGCCAGGCTGGTAGCACAGTGGGAGCCACCAGAGCAAAGGCTCTGAATGTTTGCAGAGGAGAATGTTCAGTGCCTTGAGAAAAACAGCCACGTGTGGGCTCATCCCTCTGCACCCTCTGCATCCTGAGCTCTCCATACCACTGGCATTCCCCAGGCAGCAGAGGCAGAGCAGAAAGGCTGTGAGAGCTGCTCATGTTGCATTGTGCATCCAGAAGGAGTAGTAGGGGAGAGTTCTCCAGGAGAACAGGAATCCCAAAAGACCCTCCATGAGCTGGGAGTGACCTGAGCCCCTGATACACAACATCCCACAGAGACACAGAGGGAAAACATGCCAGAAACACACAAACATTGATCCAAACTCTGCGCTTGTGGTGACTGCTCTGGGGTGTTATTGACTAATGCCGTCCTTGTTGGTATAAGCCCATCTGAATGACAGCCTGGGACAAAAGGATTTGTTTTGCTTTCTTTTGTCTCTGGATGTTGGATTTCTGAGGAGCCTCAGGAAGAGGAGAAGAGAGAAACTCAGTAAGGCAAGAAACTGTTTTGCCTCCCTGGAAAAGGCTCCAGAAGGCTCATCCAGCCCCATCCGGCCCTATCCAGCCCCATCCAGCCATAGGAAAACCCTCTGAGGCAGCTTTGGGCTGAGCTGGGGCCTCAGACACCGCAGTGGTGAGAGACATCTGTGCCAAGGGAAGGCTGGAGCTGTAAGGAAAGCTCTGGCTCTGGGATCAGCAGGGATCTGCTGATGTCTCTGTTTACTGGCAAGACATGGCCCAGGGGAAGCCTAAGGAAAAGTTAAAAACAAACAAGGAATGTGAGTGTTGGGAGGCAGCAGGGACCTCTCTGTGCCACAGCAGCTTCCAGCAGGAGGAAGAGAAGGGAAGTTTGAGGAGCCATGAGGAATTTCTGAGGCAGATGCTGATGGGTTTGGGCTCAGACAGCTCAGCAGATCTTCTAAATACATCCTTCAAGGAAAGCAGTGAAAAGGCCCTACAATTTGGGCCAGCAGGTCTGAGAGTGCTTCAAGGAAATGCTTGATTTTGGAGCTCCTCAACCTAAACTGAACCTTCCCTAGTCAGAAGGGGAAGCTCTGAATCTTTATTATTGTTATTAAAACAGGAACAATATGAATGTGATTTCTTAATCAGTAGACCACAAACAACCCTTCTTCCTAAGGGATGATATCTCTTATTTTTTTATCCATGGGGGAAGTAAGAAAGAGAGATTTCTTTTGGCTCTGCATCTGATCGGTGATAGAGAAAACTCTTCCCTGAATCCCACCCTGATGGTTCAACCCCTGCAAGGAAGCCCCTGGTTATGGGCTGCCATGGGGGTGTGCAACCAAAGAGATCACCTTGGCTTCCAGCATGGGATAACTCCTGGAAGAAGAGGAAATACAGGATATGAGATGGTAGGGAGGTGTCAGAGCTTGGTCTAAGCATGTGGGAGGTTCCTCTCCTGACTGCTGGAGGATTGTCCCACCCCCCTGGCTTTGGAGCCAGAAGGAATTGGTTTTCCCAGATGCATTTCTCAAGGGCTCCATGGAACCACAAAGAGAAGCACTGCAGATCTGTCAGCATGGCCCTGGGAAGACATCTCCAAGGAAAGCACCATTTTTCCTCTCTCTTTGAGGGTCTGTCACTTTTATCCCATACCCACACAAGGCGAAGGTCAGACTTGTGCTGCAGAAGAAAGCCCTCTTCCCTTCCAGGAGGCTTTCAGCCAAAGGGATGGGCCGTAAATCACCCTTGTTTCTGGGGTTTATGTTCTGGGCTGAGGAGATAAACACACTCCCTACTCAGAACAGAGAGAGTTTGTAGCATTTATTTCCAATCCTGTCCCCCCACATGCCCACCCTGGCAAGACAAATCAAAGGCTGTAATTCTCTGGGAGGCAAGTTTTATGGGAAGAAATTAATTTTTCTGTCCCAGCTGCTAAACAGTCTGTGGCTCTGCAGTTGCTCCCAGGTTTGGGCAGTTTATTCTCTGGCAGACTTGCCATGATTTTCCAATTCACTGATCTAACATGGGATGATTAAGAGAAGTCTTCCCTTCTTGCCACTGTCATTCTTCCCCTCCTGTAGGCGAGATGGGGGGTAGCACGGTTGGGACGGATGGAGACAAGAGATCTCTGAAGGCAGGTTGTGGAAATTGCAAAGGGCGTGGGTACAGGGCCCTGCTGGGAGCTGCCAGCTGCAGCTCGGAGCCGGCCCGAGAGAAGAGAGAGGATGAGAGGGTAATAACGTCAAAAGGCAAGAGCTAAGAGCATAGAAAAATGAGAGTAAGAGCGCAAGAGTAAAAGCAAGAGAACAAGAGCAAAAGCAAGAGTATAAGAGCGCGAAGTTCCCGTTACAATACAATAAATCATCTTCTGTGTTGAATATTCTGATTCTCACTAATCAATCTAGTACAGCATACAAATCCTGTAGCATTTACATACAGCCTATAAGAATCACTACATTACCATATTGTGCTACATTTTAAACCCTAAAAACTACTCTTCAGACCCCTTCTGCCAAGCTGGCAGGGTCTGCTCTGACCCTTGGACCTGCCTGCTTGCAGAGGGTTTTGTTCCATCAAAAGGGGATTACCTTCAGCTGGCCACACCATTGTTTTCCTGTTGTTCAGTAACTAAGGGATGTCAAAGCTTGCTTTCATTTCAATCTCGCTTATAGTTTCTATATTCTCAAAATCTTTTGCCAGGCAATCATATTTGTAAGGCTTTCCTCTTTCATCTTCCCCAACACCCTCCACCATGTAATTCTTTCCCAATTTACTTTTGAAGAAAGGGGCTCTTCTGTCTCCACACAGGTCTGAGTTTTTTGTTTTCTTTCTGTCTTATTCCCATGTTGCAGAGAAAGTTCAAGGAGCAGCTTTGTACGGGTGTGTCAGTCCTGTTGAAGTTCAGTGTTTTCAAAGGTGGGAATTGGGTGATATTTAAGGTCCCTTCCAAACACAGGCCATTTTAGGATTTTATGAAACCTGAAGAATTTCTGCTGTGACCTTTAACACTTTAAAGCCATTTAAAAGCACAAACTCTCCAGAAGAGGGGGATATGCAGCAGATGACCCCAAGTCTGAGGCATAACTCTTAGCTGTGTTGAAGATGTTTAGCTTTGGATTGAGGTAAATCAGCTCCTGAGAGTGATCTGTGCTGCTACAAAGCACTGTTTCATTTAAAACAGCCCCAGGTCCTGCCAGCCCCAGGGCTCTGTCATTTTCAGCACTGTTTCTGTGGAATGTTTTGGCATGTTTGGCTCTTTCTGGATCCTTGTGCAATCTCTGCTGCTGATCCTGGCATTTTACTGGCCATCATCATTATCTTGACACAATTTGAATGCAGTTGTGTGGTTACCAGGTTATAGTGCAGCTCTTTGAAGCACAAATACAGCCCCATTCTTCCCCCTGGGAAATGACAAAGAACCTATTAAAAAATATCTGTTGTAGTGAGGTGGGGCAGGGCTCTTCTCCCAGCTGAGTGACAGGATGAGAAGAAGTGGCCTCGAGTTTCACCAAGGTGACTTCAGGTTGGATACTAAGAAAGATTTCTTCATGGAAAGAGTTATTGAGCACTGGTACAGGTTGTCCAGGGCAGTGGTGGAGTTCCCCATCCCTGGAGGCATTCAAAGAATGTGTGGATGTGGCACCTGGGGACACAGGCAATGTTGAATGTGGTGCTGGTGCTGGCCTGATGGTTGCACTTGATGTTGTCCAACCTCAACGACTCTGTGATTCTATAAAAAGGGTTTGGGTTTTTTTCCTGATGGTAGAGAAAGAATTACAGATAAGGACATTGCACTGGGTTCCAGGGAAGCTGAGATTAACAGGAGAACTTTCTGCTTTTGTTTTGAGCACAGCATAGATGCATCACTTAGGGGAATCTGGTACCTTGACTCTCCTGTGCTTTTTATTCACTCTCTGCACTGACTGGAGGATGCAGACTGCCAGGATCTGGAGGGCAGGCTGTGTACACTCTGTGAAGTGATGTGGTAGCACAGAGACAGGGATAAATTCCCTCCTGTACTACAGGAGTGTGATAATCTTCAACACCAGAGGTAACAGGAGCCACACAACTGAGATACACCAGCACATTGCAAGCCCAGCCTTGGTGGCTCCTGCTGCATTCAGAAATAGCATCATCCTTGTTTGTATTTGCTGCCTTTGTTTGTGTTTGTGTTGTTTCTGCCATGGGATGAGAACACAGCAGGAGAAGAGAGCAGGGAGGGGCAGGGGTTATCACTGCCTGGGGACAAGTGGAGGACACCACTTGGGACTGAGAGGGAAAAGGCAAAGGCAGATCAAGGGAAAGCATCTCAAATGGGGACACAAGAATATTAATGCACTTGTACATGCAGAAATTCCAGTCACATGGACAAAGAATGGGTTTCCCTCGACCTTCCTCAGGCTGCACCCTCTGGCAATACCCAGACCTGGCAGCAGCTGAAAAGCTTCAGCAATGACAACTCCAGAGCAGTGCCCACAATGACTGTTCCCTGGCAGGGGCTGTTTGTCCATGAATGGATCATTACTGACCCAGAGCTCCTTCACACACAGCTGGGGGCTGCTGGAACAAACTGGTGGTGGGAGGGAAATATTATCTTAAATGGGAAAGTTGGGAGAGCCCTTCAGCCTGTGAGCCACCTGCAGCCAGGTAGCTGTGTCCCTACAAAGTTAGTGGGATGAAAGATGGACCTCGAGCAAGGCCTGGTAGTTGTCCTTGCAGTGAATATCCATGACACCCTTTTATCCAGTGATTTCTCTTCAAGGCTTAGCTAATACCAGAACAATTTATCTGTGCTATATTCTGTCCTTGCAAATGTAGGGTCATCTGCCCCTGCTAAAAGCATGAGAGTGTAGACAAAGTCTCTTATGGCAAGGCCTTAAATCTAGAGAGAAGCCCAAGTGTGCCCCAGACTCTCCCTTGAGAGCCTGGCCTTCCAGCAGTTAATTAATTCAGTTTTAGGCCCTTTCATGTGCTTGGCTCTGGGGATGCCAGTTGTGGATTTGCAGCTCTCCCTCTCTGCTGGCCCAGGCAGGATAATCACTTCCCATTATTTATTAGTGTACAGCATCCTTCTCCTCTCCAAAGGCATTTCCCCAGACTGAGGCTCCCCAGTTAAAGGGGTTTGTGATGGAAGATGATGCTTGTGCTGGAGCTGCAGCACCACAGAGAAAACCTCTATGTGTTTGTGCCACATTTACAGGCAATATTCATTCCCACAGTTCAATCCCATGGGTTTCTGGTTCCCAAATACAATCAAGTGTTTGGGTTTGCATCCCACAGAAGGTGCTTTTGCCCCATTTTGGGGTCATAACTTGATAGATGGCACAGGTGACATGTACTGAGCCAGTGTAGAGGAATCTGTTAGACTGGAAAAAGGGGATGGGTATTTCCAATGCTCAGAGTGTCACAGATTCCTCTGGAATAGGAATTGCTGCATTTCCCCCAATATCCTGACTGCAGAGTTGAGCAGCTCATTTCTGTCAACCATGAGAAAACCGAGCAAGGAAGACAAAAAGAGACAACAAACCACTAGTAGGTTAAAGGGGAAAAAAAAGGCAGGGGAAAAATGTCTTCTGCCTTTGGTATGCCACAATGGCTGCAGCTTCCAACAGGATTCAGGAAGGGATGAGATAAAGACAGCAGAAGACAGGAATGCCAGGCAAGACAGGCTCTGATTGTTATGGGAATTTTAACCCAGCCTGAAGCTATGCACTACAAAAGTCTGAAAGCATAACCTCTCCCTGACCTTGAAAAAGATTTTCCCCTGCTTGAAAATAAAATTCAGAAGGGAAGAAAGGAGGAAATTGGTAGAAAAAGTCCTGCAGCCTTTAAACACAGACATTATGAACACAGCCCATGCAGAGCTTTCTCAATCCCACAAGCAATTCCTTATGAGAAGCCCTCCCTGTTCCTGCATCTCACCTGCAGCTGGGAGTGGCTGGCAGGGGAGCAGGGCACAGACTGAGCACCAAGGTTTGCAATCCTTGCAGCAGGCAGAACAGAGGAAGGCCTGGGATGAGGTGTTGTGCTGTTACCTGCCTGTTTGAAATGCAGATCCAGCCTCTGCATTTCTTGCCAACACCTCCAAGCTAAAAATAGAAACGTTTCCTTCACAGTTGGCATGCAGGAAGAATCTGAGTCTGGGGAGTGGGGCAATTACAAAGTTTTATGGGAACATCTCTGCTTTGCTGCATTGGAGCAGCAATGGCAGAGCAGCAGCGGCAATGTCAGAGCATCGCCAAGAAGAGTTGGCCCAGAGGCCACAGATGCTGCAAGATCTAAGAGCACAAACTGAACATCAGAGATGATTCTGTGGGAGCAGAATGTCAGACAGGAAGCACTTGGCCTCTGCATCCCATGGGAATGGAGCATTTTAGCTCCCACCTCCACCCTCCCTGAGTGACACGAGGTGCCCAGAGGAGCTGTGTCTGGGGGTTTCTTTGCATTTAAAGCTTGGGCAGGTCCCTGCAGTGTCCCAGCCTGGGCAGCTTCATGGTGGCTGTGGATAGTGCAGCTGGAGTGGCCAGAGCCCTCCTGTGTGAGTTCTGGGGACCAACTCCAGAGACTGCTGAGGGCAGAATGAGCTGGAGAATGTGTAAAAATCCCACCCTGGCACTGGTCATAACCAGATTTTGGGTCTAGGTGAGTTCCTGACAGGCCTGTCCAAAGAAAGCTTGGCTGGGGAGGGCAAAGGGGTTCCTACCATGGTTACTAAAGGGAAGGGAAGGTGGAAACACACCACACTTAAACCAGTTTCTGTACTTTATTCCATGATCAATCCACTCTCTGGAATCAATTCACCCACATCTAACTCACTAGCCCAGGATCTATGTCTTGTCACCAATGCCATCCTTGCAGGTGAGCTGGGCCATGATGTTCCCTAGACCACACTAAGCAGTGACAGCTCCTGATATTGTAATAGCCCTCCCTCCTCCTCCAGCCCACTGTCCACAGGATCAACACCTGGATTGCCAAACACCTGGATTGCAGAGGATGCCTGGGGGCTGTGGGCTTCTTTGTGAATCTTTCTCCCTCCTTGGGACCTCAGCCACAGAAGGATCAGCGGGATGATGTCAGCAGCCTGCCAGGAAGAACAGCAAGGCAGTTTCCATACTCTGGAGCTGTAAGAAAACCTTGACACCTCTTCAGCCCTGTTTCAACTGCCCTCTAACCTTGGTGATCTGAGAGGATTCTCCCTGCTCTCCTGCACCTGACACTGCAGTGACAACAGTGCAGGCCCTGGGAACCCTGCAATGGCTGTCACACTTGGGCTTTCTCAGCTGTCTGAAAGGAACTGCACCTGTTGTGGTTGTTCAGAGGGGAGAGAGGGACTCTGAGCTGGCAGGACCTGCTCATGGAAGGAACCCAGTTTGGACTGTCCTTGTTAAAGTACACACTGAGTGTTGCTACGCTGTCGTGTTTGTCTGGGGCAAAGCATTGACTGGGAGTAAGTTTCATCCCGTTGGAGTTTGCAGTAGGAGAGCCCCCTTCTTTCTGTGTGTGTGGGTGAGGAGTCCCCTCTCCTCAGTTCCATTAATGAGCAGGGTGACCATGCTGTGAAATGCTCATTTACAGCCACAGTTGCTCTTTCTTAAGAGGTCCTTTTGCTCCTGGCAGGAACACCCAAACCCCCCTCAGGAAATGTTAGAGGCAGGAGGCAGCCAAGCTCTGCTTTTCCTTCAGGAGGCTCAGCCCTCCCATCCGTGTGGTCCTGCTGCCCACTGAGGAGCTGAGGGGTGTGTGTGGTAATGTGCGGTCCAAGAAGAGTCAGGTCCTACTTTGCTTGCCACTTTCCCAGTGATGTCTCAGGGATGTGGCGCAATCTGTCCTCCATTTGTTAGACCAGAACCCTGGGGTGGCGTCAAAGCATCAACAGGATCAGCCTGAACCTTTTGAATGTGGTTTGCTGTGGAGGGAAAGGGGGAGGTGAGGTAGAAGAGATGGAAGGGAAGAGTGAAAAGCTCTTTATGCCAAAGGGAGAGGAGATCAGGACCCTTTAACTTCGATACTCTTCCCCCTCCCCACCCCCAAACCAGGCAGATCGGGATGTTGGCATGGGAGGAGCAAGGATTCTGTCAGTGTCATCTGTTTCCTTTCTCCACAGCTGCCACTGGATGGGAGTAACATGGAGCCCCAAACAGCACAGGTGTGTGGTGTGGCCATGCAGGGAGGAGGAGAAGCCTTGAATCCAATATTTGGCACCACCCCAAGCTCGGACCAGCCATCCCAGGGAGGGATTCACTGTGGGTGTCTCCAACCCAGGCATTGCCCAGGAGGTGCCACCTGCTCAGGCATTGCTGGGAGAAGAGGACAGTGGTTCAGGAGTGACTGCAGGAGAAGCAGAACACCCACTGCACTGAATCCCCCAGGCTCTTGTGAAGAACCAGTTCACAGTCTGTGCTTTGAGGAGAGATCATTATACCCGAGTCTGGATTTCAGACAGCCTTTGGATATCATCATTCCCTGTTCCCTGAAAGAGCTGTCATCTCTAGGTTCAGAAATAAATAGAAAATACAATGTCAAGAGCAAGGTCTCCTCCACCAACTCCCAGAAGATCCAACTGTTGCATGACAGACTCACATCATCTCTTGAAAACTTTTCCCAAACACTCTGCATCATTTGTTTCTGGCCCACATGGGCACCAAAGTGCAGACACTGAAATGCTCCTGAATGCATCCCTCTGTTCCTTATTCCTGAGTTTGTGGTGGGATCTCTTGTTACTGTATGTCAGGTTGATGTGAAGGTGCACTGTGAGGTGCCCTCAGGTGCAGTGTGAGGAGGAGAAACTGCTCTCCCATGAGGCATTTCCTCTGTGGCTCTAGGTGGGGATGTCTGGCTGATGGCTGCATGATTTGGGTGATGGTTGCAGGCAGCTCTTGTTCAGGACAGCTTAGGCTGTCCCCTCACTCTGTAACACCACATTCCCATCTGGGCTGAGCAGGACTGGGGAACTGACAAACAGGTGAAGGTGGCTGAGCCCCCTCTGGAGAGGGGTCAGGGTGGCATCTGCTCCCAGGCCTGCTCTGACACCAGTGGAATGTGCTAAAAGGAAGAGATTTGGGTTCCCTACTTCGGTACAGAATGGGCTGGGAACACAGAGCATTTATCCAGGTGTTTCACAAGTCATACTGGCACTGAACAAACACTGATGACAACTGCAAGGATTTCACTCAAAACTCTCCTGGCAGCATGGTGCCTCTTCAGCTCCAGGAGTGTGCCCTTCCTGAGTCTTTGGGAATGTCCCTCCAACTGCCAGATGCAGAACCTGAGGAGGACAGGCACCAGAGTGAGGGACAAAAATGAGGATATTTGTTATTATCCAGTAATATTTTAGGAAGCTGTGGAAATCAGGAGTATGGTTCAGTTGCCCCATGATCATGGAGTCGTGGAATGGTCTGGGTTGGAAGGGATGTGAAAAATCATCCAGTGCCACCCCCTGCCATGGGCAGAGACACCTTCCACAATCCCAGGCTTCTCCAAACCCCATCCAACCTGGCCTTGGACACTTCAGGAATGGGGCAGCCACAGCTGCTCTGGGCACCCTGTGCCAGGACCTGCCAACCCTCACAGGGAAGGATTCCTTCCCAATATTTAATAATTCTGCTGCAGAGAGCAGACATTTCTCAGCCTGTGTCAGTACATGGTTGGAGGGGTGTATGTAGCCCCTGGAGCCCATCTCAACCACCCCAGAAAGAGGGAACTCCTGTGTTCCTTCTGGAGTTACTTCTTATGGATCCAGCCAGCCAGGCCAGCCTTCCCACAGATCCAGGCCAAGGACTGCCTTTGCTAGAAGGTGGAGATTTCATATTCCCACAGAAAGGGAGGCATCATCCAAATGTTCTGTTCCTGGGTTTAGAAGAGAAAGATTGAAACAAATCTGCACAGAAAATGAATCTGCATTAAATCCTGGTTATTTTAGAACTACATCAAGCTCATGACAGAAAACATATCCTACCATGGCTAATTCTGTCTTTGGATTAGCTGGGCCAGGGTGGGGAATTGAGCCAAAAAGAGCCAGAAACTCCTGCTAGCAAGTGCTGGCTCCCATTTGGGAACCCCACAGCCAGCTGTGCTTGGTGGGATGCGGGGCTGTCACTCAGGAATGCCCTGCCCTGATCCTGGCTCCTTGGCAGAGTTCCCAGGGAAGGAGGTCAGCAGGAGTACAGGGCCCATTGAGTGGCTTTGGAGGCTGCCCTGCTAAACCCCATTGGGTTGGGGCTTGAGGCAGCAAAGGAGGGAGGGAGCAGATGGAGTGGGAAGATCCCCCAGCACCTCCAAACCCTTCTCATGTCCCTGTGTCAGGGACAGCACAGGCCAGGCAAGGCTGGGAGTGACCGTTCCCTGGGGAAAGCCAGCGGGGCTGGGGCTGGAGCTTCTCCTCTGCCAGCAGAGAAATCCCTGAGCTGATGGAGCTGCCTGCCCTCAGGGGCTGCCATCCTGCACAGCTTCCCTTGGCAAAGCCCTTGGCTCCACCAGCACAGCTGGCTCAGGGTTTTCCAGCTCAATTAGCTTTTGTCTGGTTTATTGAGATTTGGGGCTAAAGTGCAGACTCTTGTTACTTTTGAAAGTAAGTTTAGGAGGAAAGATATTCTGTTTGCCACTGGTACAGCAAATCCTGTATGGTTTTGGTTCACTCTGATGTCAATAAAATTTTTCCTTTTTTTATAACCTTCTTTTTTATTTTATGCAAACCCCTACGCAGAATAAATCATCTCAAACCAAAATATTCCATCACAGAGAATTCCCTCTCCACATCCCCATTTTTGTCCCTCTCCATTTTTTGCTTTTTTTGTTTTATATTGATTTCCATTTGGTTTTACTTTTTTCTACAAAGAGAAACAGGCAAAAAGCTGGGATTTTCAGAGAGGGTTCTAAGGATTTTTTTAAACCCATACCTGGCAGTTCTCTGCAGGCTCAGGGAACACAACTCCAGTTCATCTATTCCTCCTTTCCCAGGGGCTGAATTTCCCTTTCACCCCACACCTGCACTGAGCTGAGCAGAGGAGCAATTGGATAGTTTGCTGGTGACTAAATGAGATGAGGAATGATCCTCATATCATTAATGAATTGAAAAAATAATTTTAAAAAATCCTGAGAGATGAACTGGATTAATCACTTACAATTCTGGCATTTCTTGAGCAATTTTCAGCTAATAAGTCCAATTGAAGGAGGTTTTGAAATGAAACATCACTTCAAATGACAAATAATCAGAGCTTGTTTCTTCTCAAAGTGCCAGATTGACACTAACAGTAAAAACCCCTGAAATGTTTATGTTCATTTTTTTTTCCAATTAGCTGCTCGAATTTACAGCACATATTTGTTACATATTAGTAACAAAGTAATTTAGCTTTTTTAAACTGGAAAAATTGATTCCATCTCCCTTTCTCCAGACTGACAGAGCTTTACCTTCTCCTTGTTACAGTTTTATTCTGCTGCCAGATTTCAGACAAATCACAGATTTAGTGTCAAAAAACAATCAAAAGGAAGGAGCACCTGATAAAGCTTTTTGCTCAGATGAAGTGAGGCAGTTGCTTTGCACATGAAAGTCAGCATCATGAGTAAACTTGAAAATAGCCTTTTACCTGAGTCTTGCCTCTAAATCAATATTTCAGCTGAGGATATGTCTCAGATGCTGAGCAGCATATGTCGCACTGGCTGCCACAGCCTCTGCAATGGCCCCTTCTCCACCTTCCTTGAGTGCACCGGGGCTGCAGAAACTCAGAGGTGTTTGGAAAGCAGTGCCCTGCATGCCCCTAATCCTGTCCTTTGCCCCTAATCCTGCCCTTTGCCCTTAATCCTGCTCCTTGCCCCTAATCCCATCCTTCATGAAAACCTTCTGTGGTGGGGAAGTTCCAGATGTCAGTGCTGAAGGGATGGGAGTGAGGGGTAGCACAGGGAGCCCCTTTCAGGACACTCCCAGCTGGAGAAGACTGTGCCAGATACCACAGAGAGCATCACAGGCTCTGAACTTCTGGATATCTGAAACCAAGCAAGAAACCCCGTCCTCAGCTCTTCTGCTGCCATCCATTTTTTCGGAGATAACGGCAGTGCTCTGTTTTCCAGAGAGGTTGTAAAAATTAATGCAGCCTTCAAGTGCAGGAGGGAGAATAGAGAAGAGAAAGGCAGGACGAGTTCTTCTGGTGCATGGGGAACAAAAGGAGGAATAACCTCTTAAACAAGAGGTTCAAGTTGTAGGAAAGAGATTGAGGTTTGATGTGAAAAACCACCTAGCGAAGTTGGACAGACAATTTGAGCCTGAGGAAGCAACACACAGACCATGGGATCCTCCTCTGGCACAGGCCCCTGCTCACTCTACACACATTACATGGGGCACATCTATGGGATAACACTCCTCCCTGGAGCAAGATAACTCACACCTCCCTAGAGCAGGATAACTCACACCTCCCTGGGAGTGAGGATTTCTGGATATCTGAAGCATTTGGAGCTGTGCCAGACTCCAGCATCTGGCTGAATGTTCTCCTTTGGCAAATGACAGAGCTGTTTCTACCTCTAGAGCTGAGCAGGAGCTGCTGTGCCTGAAAGGGACCTGTGTTGTCACCCAGGTGACATTTGTGACCAGGAAGTGCTGAGTGTAAGCAAGTGATGGCTCTGACAGTTGTGGAGCAGTCCAGCTCTGAATGAGTTAAATGTTTCCTGCTGAAATCCTGGACTGCTATATTTTATTTCTCTTTCCCTCCAGTGGAAAACTTGCTTCTGAAATCATTTATTGGACATTGACAGAACGTTTCTCTTCCTCCTTAACATGAAAATATTTGGGAGGTAAGAATTAATCTTGTGTGTAAGTCACAAGTTTGACACTGAAGCCATCCAGCTAAGTTTGGGCTCAAAGTGCCTTTCTCAGCTTTAGTCCTTGAGCTGGAAAGCAGAGCGCAGGCAGCAGTGCCAGTCTGGAGGGCACACACAGGAGATCTCTCCAGTCTGATCCCTGTTCCTCACTGCAGCAGGAACAGGCAGACACAGTGCTGAACTCCCCAGGTTGGTGCCTTTGGAGAGCTTGAAAGAGGAAGGACTGTTTGAGAACTGACAAACCTGGTGCCTCTGACCTCTGGGCTTGTGGCCTTTGATGAATCTGCTCAGTCATCTCAGTGTGAATGTTCTGCTCTGCCAGGTACTGAAGAACCCAGAGAACACAGGCTTTGAAAAGCCATCAAGCCCCAGCACACTCTGCAGGGGTGCAGAGAGGCTCTGCCTCGTCCCCAGAGTGCCCCTCCTCAGCCGTGGGAGCCCCATCCCCATCCCAGGGGCTCTGCCCCTCCTCAGCCATGGGAGCCCCAGCCCACAGCAGGGCTGGAGCCTTTTGCAGCCCCTAATGGACTGAACCCCATTAAAGCACCCACTTCCCAGCAGCAGCAGAGCACGACCACCCCTCTTCAGGGCTGGGGTCTCCAGAGCCAAGAGAGGCCATTCCTGCACCATTCCTCTCTCCAGCCCAGCCTGCCTCAGCCCACCATCCCAGCAGGAACCAGGCTGGCAGCTGGCAGAAAGGTGCTGCAGCCCTCAGTGCCGAGCTGCAGGCAGAACATCTCCCCATCCTTAGGGACCTGTGGCTCACTGGGGCCCAGGGCAGCAGGGCAGTTTTTAATCCAGGGGTTTCTGAGCTGCTTGATGTGCCCTGAGGGCTCAGGCGTTTCTGGGGCCTCTCATCGGCCGCAGGTCGGTGTCTGGTGCAGGTGGAGGTGTTTGGCTCTGTAGGGGAGGAGGATCTTCCCTCTCTGGGTTCAGTCAGTCCTCCCTGCCCATCTGGGGTTTAGAGGGCACAGGGAACCCCACACCCTACTCTGGGGTGGGGGCTCACTCACACTCCCAGGGTGTCCATCCCCAGCTGGGTTTTTGGCAGCTCTGTGCTGGGAGAGGGGCTCATACAGGGGATTCAGCCTAAATAACCTTTGGGCCTGCCTGAGCCAGGGAAGTGGCAGAAAGAAAGGAGAGAGTTCCATCCCTTTTGAGAGAGGAGAGGAAGAATAGGGGGTATTTTCCCCTTTCTGAAGAGCAGTTTCCTCATCAGGACTCTGACAGCAGCCCCTTGGTAGCAGGAAGGGGGTGCCTGGTTTGTCTTGTCTGGACCTTGACCCTGTCCCTTCCCACTGTCCCTGAAGCTCACGATGTCACCACAGAGTATCCAGAGGCAGGACAGAGACCCCAAAGCCCCTGAAAACACAAGCTGGGGAAGATTCTGCTCCCAAACCCTCCACTCCAATCCAGACTCAGCTTCCAGAAGCATTGCCCAGGGCAGGTCCCAGCTTTGGCTCCTCCACAGAAACACAATTTGCTCTTCAGAGATACATCATGCCAGCTAAACCTGTTGCCTCAAGGATTATCCATGGCAGTGACAGAAAGACCTTCTCATTCTCAAAGGGAGCA
This sequence comes from Haemorhous mexicanus, assembly GCF_027477595.1. Taxonomy (NCBI): domain Eukaryota; kingdom Metazoa; phylum Chordata; class Aves; order Passeriformes; family Fringillidae; genus Haemorhous; species Haemorhous mexicanus. Next base: position 359,695 of record NC_082368.1, read on the forward strand.
AAAGAAAATACTTTAGTTACCAGCCAAGTCCAACAAAGCAAATACATCCAGGTTAATGAGCATCCCAGTAGCACACACCTTATCTAAGCAGGTAGATATTTCCTACCTAATTGAAAAGAAAAGCTGTTCACTAAGTAAAAGTTCTTCTAGGGACTTTCTTTATGCAATTAAACTTCTAATGAGGCTGCTTAGTCCTCCCTGCTTTTCTTGCAGTATCTTCCCAGTGAGGCACCCCCATGTTCCCAGGGACCAGTAGACAAACAGAGGCAAATTTCATTTCTTGGAGGCAGCTGGTGGAATTTGGGGGCTCAAGGCTGGCAGGAAGGGGGTGGCAGGACCCATTCCCTTTGGGGATCAGGGCTCCAGCTGTATGCTCTGATTTCTCTGCTCTTATATCCACAAATTCAGCTAGAGATGCTTGTGTCTAAACTCTTCCTTGGGGTGAATGTCACTTTTTCCAGTGACAGCTCTGTCTATTTAAGACATTATAGGTGCCTGTAACTATTCCTTGGGAGCCTTCTTCCCACCTGAGCTGCTGGGCAGTGTCTGCTTCTCTTTAATGCAGTGCTAAAGGAGATTGGTACTGTGGCAGGGACCTCTGCTCTCTAATCCCTTCAATGCTGTGAGCCACAGACCATTCCTGCCTTTCAAGATGAAAAACAAACCAAAAAATAATTTCCCTTAGCCTAAAACTCAGAACCAAGATTTCCAGTCCAGATGAAACTGGGAATTTTCTATTCCCCCTGAAGTGAGACTTCTTATCCAGAGGAGAGTCCTAGCTGGGCTTGGGGTTCAGCAGGAACCTTGCAGTGCAGTTTCTTTATTCTGACAAGCACTGAGGCTTCTGTGGATGTGACTGGGCTTGGAAGTGCTCAGACTTTCCAGGGGAATTGCTTGTCATCCTTGGCTGCTTTACAGCTGTAAACATCACAAAGACAAAGGCGTTGGAGTGCTGTACTCACATTGTACCTGCTCTGCTCATAGTTAACAGGAGATGGACTTCAGAATAAATAACAGCAGAATTCACAGTTCTTTTCTTTTCCCCCTCTGAGTGGCAGTGAAATCTTTGCTATCTCCCCCACCCACTGCTTTTATTATTTTATCAATGCTCAGCACTGCCACAGAAGTGATGGAAACATGGGATGGGTTTTATGAGCCACCACCAGCCATGGCTACAGATCTAATTATAGATTCTGGAAATTTCCTGAAAACATCAAAGTGTTTGGAAGCCCTATGGAAGGGCAGAACACAGCTGTACTAAATAGGAACCACAGCAGCCTCCTGCCCAACATTTCACAGCCTAAGCAGAGAAGGTAAGGAAAAGATGGGGATTAATTAACTGGTACCAATTATGTGGTGCAGGGGGAGAATGGAGAGCAGGTGAGTTCAGGCTGAGTCTGTCCCATGGATCTGTGGTGCAGCCAAGAGGACAGCCTGGCTGGAAGGCAAATGGGTTCATCTGTCTGATCACTTGATGCCATGTTTTTCCCACTGTCCCAGAATGCCAAGAGAAGGAATTTATTAAATATGGAATCTCAGAATGCCTTGGGTTGGAAGCTCACCCAGTGCCACCCCTGCCACGGGCAGGGACACCCTCCACTGTCCCAAGCTGCTCCAAGCCCCATCCAACCTGGCCTTGGACACTGCCAGGGATCCAGGAACAGCCACGCCTGGGCACCTGTGCCAGGGCCTGCCCACCCTCACCACATTCCCAATATCCCATCTAACCCTGCCCTCTGGCAGTCTGAAGCCACCACTGCTCTGTGCTCTCTCCAAGATCTGAAGAAAACCTGTGCACAAGTTCCAGAACTCAGGGATATGTGGAAACAGGGAAACACACCTGAGAAAAGTGACAGCAGAGGCAGAGAAGGGACAGAGGAGCCAGAGGCAGCTGCTGAGGGAGTCCCTCTGCTAAAAATCAGCAGATAATCAGCACATCTAATCATGTGTGATGGGCTCCATCTCCTTGGCTCTTCAGAGCCAGCAAATCTCTGCACTGCTATTGATTTTCTGTCTAGCTCCTCAGGGATGGCGCTCACTGAAGATAAGGGCTTCCCCCTTTGGCTGCAGCTGAAGGAGGCAGGGAAGGCTCTCACTGCTGGAGCACAAGCTCCTCCTGCTCAGAGCTTACTGCAGAAAGAGGAATTGTGTGCAAAACCTGCTTGTCTGGGGTGTTTGTGTGTGCCCAGCAATGCAGCAGGAAGGACTGATCCTGCCCTGAGCATCTTGTCACTGCAGGGACTGATGGCCCGGGGACTTGGGAGTCAGCTGGCTTGGGGTTGCAGTTGCCGTCTCTACATGCTGGATTTACAGTTCACTTGGGCTAAATAAAAAGTTACTCTGAATCAAAAGCAAGAAAGGGGCTGTTCTTATGCATAGAGAAAAAAATTGTTTGTTTTAATGTAATGGAAATCCTTCATGTCCTTATGATATAAAAAAACCTTGGATGAGTTGTCATTTTTCTAATGGGAAAAAAGATGTCAAAAGAATTCCACTCATTTTACTCCACTTGAATGAGCCCTGGTCATTCCTTGTGGGTTTGTTTTACACTTGACAGGAGCAGGAGACCGAGGCACCAGCAGTGCTGGACCACTGCCCTTCTCTGTCCCCTTCCATGTCTGGACTCTGCTCTGATGGGGCAGGAATTTGGCTGTGGGGAGTCAGGAGACAAAGCCCTGTCAAACTCCTGGGCTCATCCCAGAGCTGCTCACACCACAGGCTTTGGGATCCCTCTCCTCAGGTATCACTTCATGTAGTCCATGAACAAGCTTCTAATAGCTTCAGAGCCAAAAATGGGTTTGCTGCTTTTATTCCTGCCAAGAGGCCTGGAGTCACCTCACCAAAGCTGGGAGCTGGGAGGGAAGGCTCAGTGGGTGTTAACAACTGCAGGGGGATTTTCCACCTGTTAGGAAAATTAATCTACAAACACCAGAGGTTAATGTCCAAAAAGGAGACAGAGCAGTTCTTTTTGACTTTATTCAAATAAAGGGAGAGGCCATGGGGCATTCCCCTGGGGTCTCTCAAATTTTTGGAGGATGCAGCCTCCTTTTTATCCCAATTTCCCGTCAGCATTTCCTTTCTCTCTTTCCCCATTGGCTGAGGTACTTGAGAGGTTCAGACTTCCTGATACACCTGATAGCAGAGATTCCCCTCTAATTTATAACCCTCCCTTTTAATTTTTAATTCTTACAGAATTTAGGGGTTTTTCTTCCTTATTGTTTCTTTCATCTTTCAATGTCTAATTTCATTTATCAGAAACCTAAGGTTTATTGGTAAAAGCAAATATCTTTTCCCATTCATCAATCAGTGGAATCCTTCCTATTGTTTCTTTTATCTCCCAGTGCTGGTTTTATCTACCAGCAGATCCACAGCTTGTTTGGAAAGACAAACCCACTACTCCTCTCACACCCCAAATGGAGCTCTGGAGTGGGAAGATTTAGGAAAGGTGGAGGAGCAGGAGCAGCACACACCTGCCATCCCAGAGGTGAAGGGTAGAGAGAGCCAATCCCATGAAGAGCAGCTGAGGGAGCTGGGAAGGGGCTCAGCCCGGAGAAAAGGAGGGAGCTGGGAAGGGGCTCAGCCTGGAGCAAAGGAAGCTCAGGGGGGCCCTTGTGGCTCTGCACAACTCCTGCCAGGAGGGGACATCAGGGGAGGTTGGGGTCTGCTCCAGGGAAGAGGGACAGGAGGAGAGGGAACGGCCTCAGGCTGGGCCAGGGCAGACTCAGGATGGACACCAGGAGGAATTTCCCCATGGAAAGGGGGTCAGGCCTTGGCAGGGGCTGCCCAGGGAGGTTTGCAGTGCCCATCCCTAGAGGTGTCCAAGGAAGGCCTGGACGGGGCACTCAGGGCTCTGGGCTGGGGACAGGGTAGGAATCAATTACAGCTGGGACTCGATGATCCTGGAGATCTTTTCCATCTTAATGATCCTGGGATTCCCTGACCCAAATCACTGCCTTGTGCACCACAGGAATGCCCTGCTGTGGGGTGTTTGTTCTGGGATATAAACCACATCCCTGGGATGTTTGGAGAGGGAAGAGGCAGTGCCCTCTGTCTCCTCCAGCAAAATGTGAGAGAGCATCTGGAAAAACTGTGGGATTGGTAGAAATCACCTTCACTTTAATCTTTCATGAGCAAACACAGGGATGCCTTGGGGAGGTGCATATTAATAACATACCAAAGCCATATAAAACAGGCTGTGCAACAGGTTCCACACTCCAGCCCCACCCTGTGCTCCCTAGGATTCACTTTATCCGAATTATTTACAGCAGTGTTTTGTCCTGTTATGCAAACAGCCTTTTTGCCCCCATTTTGGAATGTGCAACATTCCCGTGGTTGGCAGGAAGGCTGCCCTATGCTGGAAGAGTCAGATAAAACATTGGGTGATATTCCTGGGCTATTTAAGTGGAAAAGCTCCTCAGTTGTGTTGCTTTTCTCACAGCCCAAATGCATTTTCTTTTGCATGGTTGAAAGCACAAGTTGTGTTTAATCCTATCCCCACAATTCCTCATATCTCTATGCCCTGAGCATGCCAGGAATACCAAACTTGCACTCATCCTTTTGAATTCAGCTCCTTTTGGATTAGTGTCTTGTTTGTGGATTCTCTCCCGAAGTCCTTGGGTGTATTTGCTAAATAATCTGCACAAACTTCAGCTCTGGCAGGGAGTTATCGAGCCCCCAGCTGCCTTTGCCAGGAAAGGGCTGGGAATGCACTCTGGATCACATGGCTGCCAGCTCCCCTGATTTCATTCTGAGTCTTGCAAAACTTCATGTTTTCCTAAAAGCCTCAGCTCCTCAGCTGAAATGTGAACCTGCCCACTGATGTCATTACAGAGCTCTGCACTCCGAGCTGCAGAAGAGAGGCTGCAAGGGGGACTGAAACGGCTGAAAATCCAGCCAGAAAATGAAAGTGACTTGTGGCCATTGACATCTCCTTGCTTTAAAGGCAGATCTCATTATTTTGTGGATAACTGGCTGGTTTGGTTGGACTTGTGGAGGGTCAGAGAGCTGAGCCCCTCCCCAGGCAGACACAGACACAGACACAAGCATGGACCAGCAAAGCCTGAGTGTGTTGAGCTGTTGCCAGGAGAGAGGGGTAGGGCTTGTGCTGCTTCTCCACAAATCCCTCGGAGCTGCCAAATCCTCTGCTGCTCCTCCAGCCCCTGCTTGGGCTCTGCCCACCCTCTGCTCCCTCCCTGAGCTCTGCAGTGCTCAGATCCATTCTCTGAGCAAGATCTTCCTCGCAATGTCTGGTTCCAGGTGTCTGAACCTTTAAATGAGATAAAACTCCATGTTCATCCCAGGAGATCTTGGTATTGGGCTTCTCTTTCCCTCTGTCCCCAAAATGCGGAGAGCCAGACAGAGCAAGCATTTGACAAAATACAATATGAACACCTGCAAAGCCAGTACCCACCAGTGCCAGGGCACAGTGCCCACCAGTGCCAGGTGCTGCAGCCCTGGCCGACCCCGCTCTGTGTATTTAGAGAGTCTGAGGGTGTATGAGAAGGGTGGAGAAATAACAACCAGTGCTTTAATGCCAGCTCTAATCACAGGATGTCCTGGATGTGCCTTGGATGGCAGCAGAGCAGGAATCCATCCCTGCCCTGCACTTCCCAATGCCGCTTCCCAGACCCTTGGTGGGTGCTCAGCAAGAGAGGAAATGTCCAGGCAGGGGGGTTGTGATGTGGCACATCCATCACTGCTCTGTAAGGAGGGATTCAGGAGGTGCCAACAAGAGGTTTTGTCTGTGGAACTGCTTGGATTGCTATAAGGCACTGAGATTTCTGCTTCCAGGATGCAGGATTGCCTGGAAATGGTTCTGGCAAACAGGCAGTGCCTGGCAGGGGAGTGAGAGTTGGGAACAAAGGGGTTCCCTTCCCAGTGCTGAATTCAGTGGGGTCAGGCCCTGGGAGAGGCAGGAGTACTGCCTGTCCAGACTTCATCCCAAACTGGATGCAGGTATTTTCTGGCAGGTTTTCACCCCAAAGAGGTGCAAAGGTGTACCTGGGCCAGACCCCAAAGTCCTTCAGGCTTTGCCCCGTGACCTGTGGTGAAGGAACCTGAACTGCCCCATGGGTGCAGGACTGGCCAGGATGAAGGATCTCCAGGCTGTGGCTCCAACAAGCACTGGAGGACTCTGGAAATGACTGCTGGTTTTTGTCTCCTGAGAGCTGGGGCCTCTTCATGGTCTGGGCTGTGTCCCAGCTTTTTCACTCGAGCTGCCTTAACCTGTAACTAAACCTCTGCCAAGCCAGGGTGAGGGAGAGCCTGGATATGATGAGACAATCAGCACACAGCCCATTCAAAGGGCTGAGAGGAGGAGATCACTGAGTCTCTTCCACTGGAGGAAGGAGCAGATATTTTTAAAAGCAGCTCTGTTTCCATAGAAACCCGAGGAAAGGGTCCTGCAATCCTATGGGGGAAGGGTGGTTTTCATTCAGTCCAAACAGCTGCTAAGAATTTCAGTGCTGAAGAAGATACAAACCCCCTGTACCACAGCTGAGCTGGAAGGGGAAGTTCCTTTCCCTTTCCCTTTCCCTTTCCCTTTCCCTTTCCCTTTCCCTTTCCCTTTCCCTTTCCCTTTCCCTTTCCCTTTCCCTTTCCCTTTCCCTTTCCCTTAACCTTTCACTTTCGCTTTCCCTTTCCCTTTCCCTCTTCCCATCTGTGGAGAACCAATTCCAGCCTCCTCTACTCATCCTCTGAGCTGAGTGTAGTTTAGGACTGGGATATATCCTACAGCTAAGATACATCCTATTATTATTACTATTACTATTACTATTACTATTGTTGTTGTTGTTGTTGTTGTTATGGATCTGCAAACATGTGCAGCAGCCTAAGGAAACTTCTCTCTGCCTTGGTCTGACCATAAAACAAGGGGACTTCCTGAAAACAAAGAGGACACAATTTAACTCCCCCAGCTGTACTTCCTACTGTGTGTTCAGTGCCCTAAAGAACAGCTTTGTGCCAGAAGCAGGAACGAGGGATCGGACTCACAGCATCCATCAAGGTGAGGTCATTCCCAGAAATGCCTTAGCTGAAGCTCAGAGACAGTGAATGACTTGCCTGTAGACAAACAGCAGGGGACTGGAGACAGTGGGCAAAAATCTTATTGCTTCTCAAATCAGATGGTGTCAGGCTTCTGCTGTTTGTGGGCCACAGCAAACAGTGCTGCTCTGCAGTCAGGCTGGATAATCCTTCCAGGCTTAAGTGGAAAATGTCAGCTCACCGAATCAGCAGCACCATCATCGCTTGAAATCAGTCCCCGAGGCCAATCCAGTTTTGCTCCCACTCTTTAGCACCCCATAGCAGGCCAGGCATGATAATGAACTGCACTGCACTTGACCCTAAATAATTCAATTTTCTGCCTTAGTGAAGCATAAGAGCCATATTTTGAAAAACTCATCATAGTCAAGGTATCTTTGGCCTGGGAGTCCAGGATTAGAGACAGAAAGTGAAACCACCTGAAAGAAGTGAAACCATTGGCTCTCCGTGACTGATTGTAGGACAGGAATCCTTGCTGGATGTAAAAGCAATCTTTGCTGGAGAGATTAATTTTTTTTCCTATTTAGGGCAGATGAGAGCATGTGAAAATTGGCATTCTTGACAAAATTAAATTTCTCTTCATGCACAAGGAGACTTTCTGCTTAAATCCCTGTGAAACTTCCACTTCCAACTCAAAATGGAGAGACAGGAGGATTTGATTCACGCACCTTGACACCAAGAGCACCTTGATCTGGGTCTGATATTATATTTCATTTTCCAAATGCTTCACAGAAAAGTTCTTTCAAGTCTGAAAATAAACATTTTGACTTAAAAGGAGAGTTGTAAATATGCCATCTTGGCTGTTTGCACTTCCCCTCTGTTTTCTGTATAAATTCACGTACAGAAGGGATTTGGAGTTCTGCACTGGACCCTTTCTGACCAAGTGTTTCCCTGAACTCCCAGCCAGGCCCCAGGACTGTGAAGGGCTTTCCAAGGCAGGTGCATTTGCAGTACAGCAAATTGCACAGATTTGACACTGGCAGTGTGAATAAAATCCTTTCTACACTTGTTAACTCTGGCAGAAGAAACAAGTTAAGCTCATTTGTCTCCTTCCTGAGATGAATTTTTCATTTTCTCTTCCAAGCCTATTGACATTTGTGAAATGATTTTCTGGCATTTGTTCAGTCAATAAAAGCTGTGGCTGGATTTGGAGTCAGCACAAAGCCCTGCCTGCCCACAGCCCTGCACAGGGGGTGTGCACTGGCTTATCACAAAATCTCTGATTCTTACCTCATTTGGATACACTTCGGGTATTGGCTTTTTGCGTCTGTGTCAGAGCAGTCAGCGGGGCTGGGAACGTGGCTGATGAATTCTGCCTGTCTCCACCTCTGGAACACACAACACAGAACAACAGCTTTGGAGCTGTAAGAGAATCAGCAGCCTCATAAAATTCTCAAACCCCTCAGTTTAAACTCAGAGCCATTAATTCACACCAAACTTACATTTCACACAGTCTGATGCCTCAGTCTGAGGCTCCAAGGCCTAGGAAGTTTTTGAGCTGAGTAAGTCATTGAATCCTGGAATATCCTGGGCTGGAAGGGACCCCCAGGGCTTATCCAGTCCCACCCCTAGCCCTGCTCAGACACCCCAACAATCCCACCCTGGGCATCCCTGGCAGTGCTGTCCGAACTCTCCTGGAGCTCTGGCAGCCTCGGGGCCGGGACCATCCCCTGAGGACCCTGCGCAGTGCCAGCACCTCTGGGGAAGAACCTTTCCCTGATCTCCATCCCAACACCCTGTGACATAGCCCAAGGCCATTCCCGGGGTCCTGTCCCTGTCCCAGGGAGCCGACATCTGGATCCAGAGAACTGGATCCAAAACAATTTTTCAAATTTCAAATTTTAGTTGCCAGTTTGTAAAAAGGGAGAGCAAAAGTCTCCTGTGACATCTCAAGCATCATGGGGAACAGAGAAGTAATTTCCTTCTTCCCTGGCCATCTCTCTGAACCCAAGATGATAATGCTATTTTCCAGCAAACCTTGGACAGGACAACCTGGTCTCATGGGCAGTTTCCCTGCCCTTGGAGGGGGTTGGAATGAGAGGATCTTTAAGGTCCCTTTCATCCCAAATCATCCCACAAGTCTGTGATTCTATGACTTTTCCTGCAAATAGAGTAAAGCAGTGATTTAACAACTAAATAAATCTTTCTATTGGCTCATCCTGTCAAACAGGGGAATGAATTAATAGGAAAACTTTTCCTTTAAACATCTCAGTGCTTAGAAATGGTGGGATCTGCCTCTGTGCCCTTTGAATGGGAAAGTGGGGTAGGCAAGGGGGGAAATTTCCCAATGAGCTGCTAAACACTGAAAGAATTAATAAGTATGGATCATTCTTATCGGCCTGACCCAGGGTGCCACAGAATTCATTGGGAGTCTCAGAACTAATTCCTGAGGATGCCAGGCTGAGGAGAAGAGGAATAGAACAGGAATATATTGACTTTGAGAAGTCAATGGGGATCTATTGACTCATGCTGCTAAAGCCCTGCCTATCCTCCCTGCCAGAGCATGGGGCTGGGAAGGGAGCAGCCTTTAATTAGCAGTGAGGCAGCTCCAAGCTCCATACTCCTATCTCCCCCTAATTAATCGTAGGATTAATTTTAAAGCATTTTTTGCTCTTTTTGAAAGTTTCTATTCCGGAGATGCCCTTTGCTGCAGCCAAGGAGAGCTGTACAACACTGCCTGCAAAGGGCTGCTTGGGAAGGGGAGCAGGCAGCAAAGAGAGATGAAATGTTCATTTTTTAAACTGCTGAATAGCTAAATAAACTTTACTGCCACTTTCCAGTCTGTCAAGCTGTGCTTCAGTGTGTTTGTGGAGGGTGTTCAGGTGTTTGGGGACAGATCTGTAACTAGAAGAAGTAAAACTTGCCATCTGGAGAGAAAATCTGCTTCCTCTTTGCCGCGGCTGAGGTCGCAGGAGCTCCACATGTGCTGCCAGGAGAGTTTGCTTCCTCAGACACCACCTGCTTGGTGCTCTGTGTTTATCAGTGAGGGAGGGCTTCTTCTGATCAATCTGATCTGGTTTGGATGAGGGATTTGCTTTTCCTGTAGGGAAAGTCAGGTTAATTGAAAATAATCTGAGTTACAGGGTCCATGAGATAGCCCACTTCCCTTGCTGGCTCTCCTGCTGGCACTGCCCTGAGATAATTAGTGGCTCTCTGAGTTCTTTTGTGAATTGGTGAGATATGCAGCTTTTTGCTCCAGCAGAATTCTCCACTGACTTGGTTGGCAGGGAAAGCTCGAAACTGAGACCCAGGAACAATATGAAAGTTGAAGTACCAGAAAACCAGTAAGAGAAGCCAAGATTTATTCACAAGTCTGGTGTCCTGGGAAGATTCCTGTTACTTGTTCCCTGCCCTGACCATCTCTTTGCCCCATGGCCCCACATTTTGGGAAGGAGAAGGAGCTCTGCTGACCCCTCTTGGAGCACAGAGCAGGGGAGGTCATGTTTGCTGTGACTTGCATCAGGAGATTGCACATATGCAGCTCATCCCTCACTAAAAAACAAGGAATGCAGGTGCTGAGAATGTTATTTTGGTCAGAAAAAGGTTTCACTGGAGAAAATAAAACCCCTTTTTTAATGCTGTAGTAAGGAGGTTTCACACTCTGATCTTGCAAGTGTAACAGAAGCTCTAATGGGATCTCTAGCTTCCTGCCAAGCCTGGAGATTTGGCATCACCCCCTGTCATCAATATGCAACGAATGACCCAAGCCATTAAATCATCCTGGGTGCCTTTTCTTGCTGAGTATGAGGAAAAGACTTGTAATGGCTATTTTGGAGGTGTGTGGCTGTTTGGAAGGACTTGGAGCTTAGAGGGATTAATGTTCCCAAATAAATTACACTGGAAATATTTTAGGTGAGTGGTTTCCTTCCCCTCACTTGTGTCCTTGTGGGCTCCCTGGTTGTTCTTCCCTGTCCTTCTGCTCTTCTTGTCCTGCTCTGCCCTGCTGGAGCACAGCAGGACTTTGCTCTTGGTGTCTTCAGGAAGTCCTGAAGATGTGAGAGATCCCCTGTATCTGCAGTATGGGTTTGGCCAGCACTCCTGACATCCCAGGATTTCTTGACCAAGACCCAAACACACCCAGGAATTGTCAAAGGCTCTCAGTTACCATTTCAAAAAGCAATGTGTTGACAGTGCAACAAAAAATCCCACATTTTTTCAGCTGAGTCATCCAAGTGCTTGCCTTGACTCGGGGCTGGATTTCTTCTTTTCATCCTTGAGAAGCAGATGACACTCAGCATCTTTTCTTTCCCTGTTTTGATTCCAATGAATCACCTTTCAAATGAGAAGATTCATCCTGGAGAGGTCTTGGCTTTGCTGAAATTCTGATTTAAGGAGGATATCTGAGCATGAGGCTCCATGTCAGTGCTGCTTGCTCCTTCCAGCTCTGCCCTCTGCCTTGAGGGGTTTATTCCTGGTTTATTCCCACAGTTTTCCCAGGGCTCTGGCCTTGGGAACATTTTGGGATGTGTTTCATCTCCTCAGGGACACAGAGCTGGAATCAAGCATCATTCAGGCTCTGCATGTTCTTTCACTCAGTGCAAAAAAAACCTGTTTTCAAAACTGTTCTTTCACTCAGTGCAAGAAGCCAGAATTCAGAACTAATCCATGCATTTCCCAATTCATAACCTGAATTAACTCTTTTAGATGCTGCTGCTGCTTCTGGAAAAAAATAACTTGTCCCATCTGCTTAAGGGATTCTTTGGTCCAGAATTATACAAAAGATAAAGAAATACTGCTTTAAAGAGCTTTTCCACAGAAAGTTTAGGGTTTCAAAATGACTTGGGAGGAATCTACCATGACCTGAAGGTAATCTCATTGTTTCATGTCTGCTTCTAAATATCACTCTACACATGGTCCAAAATGTTTGTTATTTCTGTGTTTTCATTTGAAATGAAGAAAGGGTCATTGAAGTCTGCAATCAACCTCGAAATGTGTGGTCTCCAGTTCTGATCAGTGGATGTTCAGAGAACAAGGAAAATATTATAAAGAATAGAATTGTTCAACTGCTTCCCTTACACCTCCAGCAATGGGGTTTGTGTTAATGCTGGGATTCTTGTCAAAGCCTCACCAGGAGACTCATTTCCTCCCTGAGAATGCCTCTAATGGCTTTTTTAAGAAGCTCCCAAATAGATAAAGAATCATCCAGATCCTGCTCAAGCATTCCAAATGGGCTCTTTTGGAAAAGGAGACAAGGATTTATGGCTGGGGAGTACTTGTTGCACTGAGTGTGGAGAACTGTTGCTCCAACAACAAGGAGATTTATGGCTTCCAATCCATCAGAGCCTGAGCCGCACCAGAGCTTTTTATGACTGTCAAGACAGTGCAGGCACCTGAAGGTGAAGGCTCTATTTTCATGAGTAAAATTTTCAATTGAACAGTTTTGGTTGTCAGACAAGATGCCTCAATCAGCTGTAGATTAAGGGAAAACCAGCTCTCACAGAGGATTTATTGGGTGCAAAGTACAGTGAGGGCAGCAAGGCTGGGGAATCCATGGAATCAAAGGATGGTCTCAATTTGTGTTTGCAAAAGGTTCTCCTGAGGGTTTGACACCTTTTTTGGTGGCTGCTAAGAAGGTGCTGTGCTGAGTCAGGGGATATCCGGAACTGGAGGGGATCCCAGGATCACCCAGTCCCACCCCTAGCCCTGCTCAGACACCCCAACAATCCCACCCTGGGCATCCCTGGCAGTGCTGTCCAAACACTCCTAGAGCTCTGGCAGCCTCGGGGCTGTGCCCATTCCCTGGGGAGCCTGAGCAGTGCCAGCACCCTCTGGGGAAGAACTTTTCCCTGAAATCCAACCTGACCCTCCCTGACACAGCTCCAGGTCATGCTCACTGGGGCCCAGGGCTCACTGTGAGCACAGGAAAGCATCAAGGTGAGCCCATGTCAGGGGGTGGAACTGGAGGGTGTTTAAGGTCCCTTCCAGCCCAAACCATCCTGGGATTCTGTGATATAATTTCTAATAGAAAAAGAATAGCTGCCATCAAACCCCTTTCCTGCTGGAATCCTGGGACTGTGTTGTGTTGAATTCAGGTGCCTTGCACCCCCAGCCCCTCCTGAGCTCTGTGTATACCTGTGGCTGCTCTGGATTTCCAGCTCCCTGCTCCTGCCTGCTGGAGCTTCCAAGCTGATTGTGTTCAGGTCTTTGCTCTGCTCACACTCTGCTGATGGAGAGCATCGCCTTCATCCCAACCCAAAAACACTTCCAAGAAGTGAGGTCAGCCTCCACTGCCCCAAACCCCAGCTCTCCCTTTGTCAGTGTAAAATAAAATGAAGCCACGGGGCTAGCTTCTTAGCCGGATAGCTGGTCCCTCATAGGGTAAGCGCCCCAGGCAAGCAGTCTCAAGGCCGGATACCTCAGCCCTCTGGAGGCTGGGGTGCCCTAGGCCAGACTGCGGCACAGCCGTGACCCCTAGCAAGCTTAGTGATTGTCAGCTCTCAGTGAAAATCAGCTCTTTTATGATTTCAGCTCTCAGCTTGCTTGTAGGGGCTGCGGCTGGCTGTGGCTCCTGGAAGGCAGACGAAGAATGAGAGAGGAGAAGGCGGCCAAGTGTTCCACGATGGTTTATTCTGAGGATCTCGCGAAGGGTCTTGAAGCTGCTCTTCCAAAGAAATGGACCAAGACAGCCTCTTTTATAGGGTTAGGGAGGATTGAAAACTGACCAATGGTAAGGGTTAGGGAAACTAGCCTATGGGGTCACAGAGAGATAAACAGGCCTGGAGGACCAGAGTGAGGACTCCTGGTTCAATTCCTATGACTCAGCAAATACCTATCTCTAAACATCCCTCCACGGAGCCGTAGCCAGCCCTGCGCCTGCTACATGTCAGGGTTTCCCAAGGCCCAGCTCAGTGTAGTTGGAAGCAGACTGTGCCTGAGCTGCTGCCTTCCTCTGTGATCCTGCCTTGCCTTGGCTCCCAGGACTTTCTTTTCCTGGCTCCAGGGTTCCTCTCATCTTGATGTACCTCTGAAGGAGCCATTCTGGGCTTGCTTTGTAGCTCTTGAGGAGTGAGATGTCCTAGAGGGAAATTCATCTTCCCTACCCTCCATCTACTTCCCAAGAGAGGCATCTCTCATTCTTCAGGGCTGCTCCTTCTCTGTGATAATTACAAAGGTGCCCACTCAGACCTGGATGGGTTTTACTTGGCTCAGCCAGAGCAGTTAAATGTCCCCACCTGTACAATTAACCAAAAAAACCCAACCCAGTTCTACACATGACATTGAGTAAAAGGACTGAAAATGTAAAAGTGAATTCCCAGAGGAGCAATTTAAAAGTACACTCCACTCCACTCAAGTCTAAAGTTATCCTAAATAATTCCTCCTGGCAGTTTAATGGTGGGGATTTTGCTGTAATGCTCCCTCCCTGACATTTGCAATGGCCCAGTTTACCGTTTTTACAAATAATAATTTGTCTTAATTTTCTCTTCCAGGTAGCAAGGAAGAGAATAAATGGGTGAAATCCAAACCTGGTAACCTTGCTGGATATTGTAGGTCAATAAATTATCTTCGTGCACAGCTTAGTGCTCCAGGTTTCCTCTTGAGTGGATGAGGGCTCTTTTAATGCTTGTTAAAATAGCAGAGATAAGTGATTGCAGTCTGAGGATGGAAAACATTGAATAATGCAAAGATCTGTGGATTTTGTGATTTTACTTGGCTGGGGGAGAAAAATCTTTTGATTCTTTCAGAGCTGGATAATAAAAGCTTTCTTTTCAGTTCAGACTCTACATGTTTTTGAGCCAAATATGGCTCTGGAAAGTAATAATGCATTCCTAATGAAATGATCCAGTTGGGTTCTGCCAGAGCTGGGCATTTCTGACCTGGTTTTCAGCGTAAAAATCCAGCACAGGCTGAAGATTATTCTATTCTGAAGCCAGAAAACCTTGTCAGAAACACCATTTAGAGCTGCTAGTGCAGCTGAAGTTCTGGATGCAGGTTCTGGATGCTCTGGTGACCAGAGCTGGTGGCCAAAGCTGATTTACTCCACGGAGACCTGATTCTAAGAAGTCCTTCAAGTTGACATCACTCAAAGCAGGGTGAGGCTTCTCAAGGGAAACCCAGGAGTTTTAATGAGGCAAAAATGTTCATGGAATGAGCCTGACTTCCCTAATTGTATTACTATATCCAGACAAATAAAAATCTTCAAAGACACCGGCAACTTTTTCAAGACATCAAAAACTTTTGCAAGAAACTGAAAATTTTAAATGAAAAAAAAGTTTTCCCCTTTTTAAACTTCCATTTTTCTCTGCAGACTTTCTGATGAACTGGAAATCAGGTTCTCCAGGGCCCATTTCTACTTCCCCAAACATCAGTTTCATTTCTCCTTCTGTGCAGGGAATGAGACTCATTTAGCCAATATCTGGGGCTCAGCTCTCACCACAGATGGCCCTCCCTGCACTTGTGCTGTCTCAGCTGCCTCCTGGAAGCAGTATCTGAAATGAGGTCCATCCTTTGGAATCCCAGTGCCCTCAGTCGTGGTCATGGACTCACATTTTCAGCCCTGAAGAATTGCACAATTTTTTCCTTTCTGATAAGCAAGCGTTGTATTCAACTGCTCTAATATTTTATTGCCTTGTCAACATGTGAGAAAATAATAATTACAGCCTGCTCTGCAGGACTGGGAATTCTAATCAACACCAAAGCAGGATCTGTACATAATTAGAAACTTGTTTTAGCTGCTTTTTCAGAATTTATCTCTCAAGCAATTGTCAGTGTCAGCAACATGGTTCAAACCAGCAAATCTAAAAGTGAGACTTTGTTGTTAGTGCTGCTCTGCGGATAAAATCACAGTTTGCTCCAAAACAACAAAGACTAAAAACTGCTGAAAAAAGCTCTCCAGATCAGCCAGAAACACTGTCAGGTTGTCTGAAAGGTTTTGGGGTTTGAACAGAGCCAGGGTTTGTCTGTACCTTGTTGCTGAGAGATTTAGGGCTCTTGCTGTCACCCCAGGTGTCAGGGAAGGGCATTGTCCCTGTCTGAGGCCTGGAGAAGGAACAGACACTGAAATTACATCCTCAGGACTCGCTCTGGGAGCCTCAGTCACAAAAGGAACATTTAGAAATGGAGTTGAAGAGTCCAAAGAATTTTCATTTCACTGGAGCCAATCCAGGGTTGGAATCCAAATTCCCTTTCCAGCAGTGACCTGGCCCCAATTGCTGTTTGTTCTCTGAACTTGCCCATGGTTCAGGCAGTGATGAGCCCTGGCATTTCCCAAAGATCTACCTTGTTGTGGTGTTGTGAGGGTCCCCAGGACGAGGAGAGAGATGAGAATCTAACTCCAAGTTCCCAGAAGGCTGATTTCTTATTTTATGATATTTTATGTAATGTTATGTTATGTTATATTCTAAAACTCTACTAAAGAAAGAGAGAGGATACATCAGAAGGCTAGAAAAGAATGAATAATAAAAAACTGTGACACACTGGAGTCCTGACACAGCTGGACTGGGATTGGTCATTAAGTTAAAACAATTCACATGCTGGGTAAACAATTCTCCAAATCACATCCAAAACAGCAAAACAGGGAGAGGATGAAGCTTCTCAGCTTCCCAGGAGAAGAAATCCTGGTGAAGGGATTTTTCATAAAATATCACAGTGATACCACCTCCCTCCCTTCCCCCCGGCTTCCACCTGTGTATAGCATTCTATCTTTTATATTATATCATAAAATAATAAATTAGTCTTCTAAGAACATGGAGTCAGATTCTCAATTCCTCCTTCATCCTGGGGACACAGAAAATACCACACAGGAGAGGTGAGGACAAACATTTTAGCAGGGACTGTTGCAATAGGATAAAGAGTGATGGTTTTCAACTAAAAGAGGGTGGATTTAGACTGGCTGTAAGGAAAAAAAATTAAAACGAGGGTGGGCAGGCCCTGGCACAGGGTTCTCAGAGCAGCTTGGGACAGTGAGAGGTGACCCTGCCATGGCAGGGGTGGCACTGGGTGGGGTTTAAGGTCCCTTTTCCACCCAAACCATTCTGGGATTCTCTGATCTGGGATATTGGCCATGTCTGATGCTGGAACACTCCTGCTCTCCTCCAGCCTTCCGGACAGGGACTCTTCCAGGAGCAGAGCTGGGCAAGCTGCCACAGTGGGACAATATTTCAGGCTACAAGAGCTGTTCATGCTAACAGCAAGGGGAACTCAAGCCTTGGTGTGCTCCTGTGTCTGTCTGCAGTGCCAGAAGGCAGCTGGTGAGCTGAAATATCATCAGAGATCAAATGTTTGGGAGCTCACAGTGGGGAGAGGTGGAAAAATGCCTGGGACAAAAAATCCTGAGCAGTTTTATCCCAGACTGCTCAGAGGGTGCTGCCTGCATTGTTCTGTCTGCTCTTTTCTGCCTGGGCATCTCATTTATTCCCTCTCTGACTTTCAGTCTTTGAGCTGCTGTTAATTTAAGATGCTCCCTTGTTCACCTCTCTTATAGATTCAAGAGCTCTTCAGGCTGAGATGGATAGGGATCCCTGGAAGGGCATTAAAATGCTGTGTAAGGCAATGTTTTACCTAGCTCCTCCAATCCCTTTTTCCTGCATCTTGTTCTGCATTTGGATTCATGGGTCCAGGCCCTGCAGTGCTGCTCCTGGGACTGCACTGCCTTCATTAAGTGCACACATGTACCAAATTTGCTTTATTTTTGCCTTTTTTTTCCTCTAAGCACCTGAGAAGTCTGGGCAAATGTGGGAAGGCAGGAAAAGATCTTTTAAATGCATTATAAATCCTATTTTACCTCAACTAATTATAGCTACAGCGTAATTAAAATATTGTGAAGGAAAAGAAAATAATCCTGCTGAAGTGAAAGTGTGTTAACACCTTGCATCTGCAGAGTTCTGAATCACTGCACCTTTGCACCTGGCAGCAAAATGCTCAACAGCCCCTTCTGGCAGAAAGCCCCAACCTGCTGAGACCGGCCTTTCTTTCCTCCTGAGGGGCAGCTCTGATCTCTACTCTGGGACAGGGACAGGACCCCAGGAATGGCCTTGGGCTGTGTCACAGGAGGTTGGGATGGAGATCAGGGAAAGGTTCTTCCCCAGAGGTGCTGGCACTGCCCAGGCTCCCCAGGGAATGGTCCCGGCCCCGAGGCTGCCAGAGCTCCAGGAGTGTTTGGACAGCACTGTCAGGGATGCCCAGGGTGCGATTGTTGGGGTGTCTGGGCAGGGCCAGGGGTGGGACTGGATGAGTCTTGGGGGTCCCTTCCAGCCCAGGATATTCCAGGATTCCATGATCTGTTGGCTCCCTGGTCCTGGTCAGAGGGATCTCCTGCTGCTCCTGTAAACTCCCTCCTATTCCCTTTCCTAAAGATGAGAATAAACACATTGAAATGCTGGCAGCTACAAATCAAAATGTCACATCAGAAGAAAAATCCTTGTTACATAAAATTTCTCTTTTTCTATTGATTGGAAAGTTTCAGCAGGAGAAAATGAAAAATGTTGAACTTGATTTCATGAGCAGAGATTTTTTTTTTTCCAGTTACAAGCAGGAGAACAAGACATTGTGCCTGCAAAACAAATGCAAGTATTTCCTGACCAGCTCTACCTTAGTGATTTCAAGACTAATAAATTTGCTGGTGGAAAAATATTATTACATCAAATAGTCATCAGTCACAGAAAAGCACCAGATATGTCAAAGACTGGGGGTAATACATGTGAGATAAATATCCCTATACAGGTCAGTCAAATCCCTTCAATCCCAGAGTGTGTGAATTACTTTGCTTAGTGCCACATATTCCTGCTGCAAGAAGGCAGGGAAGGATGGATGTATTTCCATGGCTTTTATTGAAGCAGGGATTATAATGTGCAGCACAGAAATTACAGAGGGAATTTCCATGTCTCATGTCCCACTCAGGTCAGGCAGGATGGGGATGAGAATATTTCCTTCTGGCCTTAAAGAAATGCATCTGTGAAAACACAATCAGAGCTTATGGGCCATTGGATCCATATGCTCTGAAATGACTTTTTTAGCACTAAAAATGACATTATCTGCAAGAACAAATAAGCTGTGTCTGCTGGCATCAGCAGTCGAGCTTGGAAATGGGAAAAGTATGAGGAGAAAATCCCAGCCTGCTTAATTGCCTCACAAATCCAAGTTCTGGGCAATAACTCCTGTTTCAGGGGAACTTCAGATGAGAAATATGATTACTGCTCTCTGCAGGGGAAAGGCAGTACTTGGACAAAATGTGGGCTGGTTTTTTCCTAGTGATCCTCAAGCCCTGACTTGCCAGAGCTCATTGGGAAGGTCAAAGCTTTCTCCTGTTTCAGCAGTTTGGTGCAGGTCAGAGGGGACTTGAGCTGGTGCAGCTTCTCCCATGGGGTGGGTTGATGTCCTTCCATGTGCACCAGGCAGAACTCAGGGCGCTCTGTGGGCGAGTCCATGGAAATTCAAATGTGTTTGGGGAAAAGAAAGATATAAATCTTCATTTTCTTTCCATGAAAACAGCTTGAGGTTTTAATAATGGGGCAGCTGGTAAAGTGTTTGTATATAAATAACAGCTAAGTAAGTGTAGTGTTGGTGTTCACATGCATTAAACTTCCAGAATGTTCTGTGCAGAGAACCAAATATCTTACCAGTAGGATAAAAAGGTTGTTTTATTTGACCTGAATTATGCATAAATCCAGTGCCAAATGCCTCTGGCATGCTCAGCCTGTGCTGGAGTGACACGAGGGCCAAGCTGGTATCTGATGGTTAGGGCTTTCTGGAGAGGACTTGAAGGGATGGGAGCAATTCCATGTACCAAAACCACTCAGCACAAATATAAACATGAATATGTGGGTGCAGGGGGGTGGTGTGTCTTTGCACAAATTCTGGGGTTTGGGTTTGGCTGTTCTCTGCCTGTTCCCGAGTCCGTTTGCATCCTTCTCTGTCAGATCACTCCATGCTGGATATCCCAACACTACAGCCTTTGTGGTTGTGGTTCTGGGCAGCCTCAGAGCAAGTGCCAACCCTCAGCTCCCTCTGTTCCAACTCAGGTCTCTTTTTTCCTTCCCATTTTCTCCCCCTGAGCCCCAGAGTGAGTTTCCTTTTCTCTGGAGAGGGAAATCTGCTCCATGGGTGGCAGAAGGACAGGGGGTCTCATGGTATGGCTGGGCTCAGTCTGAGCCTTGGCCATGGCAGGGGTTCCCCCACCAGCTCCATTCTTTCCACAGGGGATCTGCTGCAAGCACAGGAGGAGCTGGGCTGCTGCAGCAGCTGGGAGGGGAATGTGGGAGCTCAAGGAGAGGTTAGTGTGAAGGACGGGGTGAAACCCCCTCAGCAGGGTGTGTTGCAAGGGTGAAGCCACTTTCCTTTTTTTCTTGGCATTATTAGAGGGTTCAAGTGGAATTTAATTGTTTCTTTAGTCTTGAGCTGCCCTCAGTGTGGGAGCTGCAGAGCAGCCACTGAGTGCAGAGCCAGGGAACTCCAGCTCTCACCTTCCTTGTCCTCTCCAAAGCAAACAAAAAACCAAACACTCCAGCAATTAACTGCACACCCAGACTCTGAGGAGCACTGCTGGGAGACATCACTCAGGAGAGGGCAGGAGGAAAACCATGAGCCTGAAAAAGCTGATCCAGGAAAATAATGAGCTTCTCCTTTGGAGGAGGATGCAAAAGGAATCTGGGCACTAAATTCCTCCTCAGAACTGTAGAATCAGGGATTTTTATAAGGTTGGGAAAACCCTCTGAGATTATCAAATCCAACTGCTCCCCCAGGCCTGCCAAGGCCACCACTGACCATGTCCCTAGGTGCCACATCCACATGGATTTTAAATCTGCCCGGGGCTCGTGACTCCACAACTGACAGAACCATCAGTCTCCATCTGCTTGGAGCAGGTGGGAAGGTGGAGCTGCAGGAGGGAATCTTGCTCTGATTATCTGTGTGAGGGTTTCCTGCACAGCGCCTGAACTGCTGAGTCACAACTTCAAGGAACGACCCTGGGTAGAAGGACTCAAGGACACCCTGTGGGAGATTCAGACCTGGTCTAAAAACCAGCTTGGGTTTGGACCAGTCCCAAAGGATTTTCCTTACAGGAATTCCTACAGCAGTTAAAGGAACAATTCCCATCCCAGAGAGCGGAATTGGAGTGACCTGAGCAGCTCCCCATAACTGCCAGCAGTGCCGAAGGACAGTCTGGGATACAGCTTTGCCATGTCAGGTACAAGGCACTGCAGGGTGATGGAGGAACAGCTGGAGGTGGTGCTCCAGGCTGAGCCAAAGCAGGTGTGGGTCATGCTGCCACACTTGCACAGAAAGTTCCTTTTCCCTGTGCTTCCCTTCAGCTGAGTCATTGCTTTGGGAGAGTTCAGCAGCAGCTGCTCTGCGGGGGGGGGCAAGGAGCAGGCACCAAATGTGCCATGTGCTGGATCTGGTGCCTCGTTTGCTCCATCTGTGGAATGGAGATCAGCTCTCTGTTTCTCTGCAACTTCCTGGGAGATGTAGCCATGGGAGTGTTAGATGGCAAAGGATGTTCCAGGTCAGGCACAGATTACGCTGTGAGTCTGTCCCAGCTCCCTGCTCCCAGGATTCCAACCATCTGAGAGCACAACCAAAAAAGCTCTTCCAGCAGATGTCCACAAACTCCTTTGTTTGCTGATCTGCGCCCTGTCGGGCTGGTCCTGGCAGAGCACTCCAGATCCTCCCAGCAAAAGCACCTCCCATTATTCCAGGGCACTCCCAGGACAGTCCAGGCTGGCCTTGGACACTGCCAGGGATCCAGGGACAGCCACAGCTGCTCTGGGCACCCTGTGCCAGAGCCTGCCCACCCTGATAAAGAATTGTTGAGCTCATGGAGCATCTCCTCAGTAAAGTCCTGGGTGTGGATCTGTGTATGATGGCTGCTGCAGTTGGAGAAATGAGCAGAACATCTTTTCCAAATGTGTAATCCTTGCAGATAGTCCTTGAGCTTCTTCAAGTATTCCCTGTAAAAATGTGTCTTGTCCAAAACTCTGAGTCCAGTCCAGACCCACTCTGTTGATATGAGCTGTAAATGTGCCCCCACAGAAAATGTCAAAACAAGAACCATCACAACAGGAGGTAAAACTGTCAGAACTGAAGGTTGGGAGGTTTAGAAGGTTCTGTTTCACATTCCACTGAGTGATTCTGCAGAGGACTCATTCCTGAGGCAAACCTGGAAATCACTGATAGTTCCCCTGGGAGCAATGGAGAAATGGAATTGAGCTGGATGGAAAGGAATGGAATTCCTCCAGGAAAGTTTGGCATGGCCGAAACCTGGTCCTGGTCCTGGTCCTGAAGGGCAGGTCTGGGATCTGCACAGGAAAACTCATGATTCCCTCTCCTCCAGTTGCATATATGCTGTCCAGCAGTTTATCTTTAGGGGATGCACAGAGGTGCCATATTCATCTTCTTGTCCTCCCCAGGGTGTGGAGAAGCCTGAGGAGTTCCCAGGATGATGTTTAGATGGCCCACATAGGGGTGATGCCTCCAGCACAGAGAAACATCATCCAGGGTTGGTCAAGAGAAGTCCATTGTGTTGTGGAGTTCATTAGGAGCTCTGGATACAGCGCAGCAGTTGTGCCAAGGCAGCAATAAACTCCTGCAAAATGCATTTTATTGGGCTCTTGTGAATGCCCCAGGGGAGCTGTGGGGCAGGAGCTCAGGGGGAATAATTTCCATCTGTCTCAAATGGACTCTGGGAGCTGTTGGTGCTTTGAGTGTGGAATTATCCTGGAATTTTCCACTCCATCCCTGGCCAGGAGCCACTGCACAAACCACCCTGACATTTCCATTGCCATCTCCATCAGCCTTTGCTGGAAGTAGCCCCTCTGATTTTCTCCCACTTCACTTTAAAAAACTTTATTCAACAACTTTGTGGAAACTAATTTGATCTTTCTCTGCCCAAGAAAACACAATCTGGCAGGAGCATTGAAATAATGGACACAACCAAATCCCAAGGACTTTGGCTGTTCCAGCCATGGGAGGAAGTTGGAATTACATGATCTGTAAATTCCCTTCCAACCCAAATCATTCTGGGATTATGGGATTATTCAGTTTTCTTAGCTGGAACCTCCTGCAGATGGAAAATAACCCAAGAAGGGTTATAATGGAAAGTGAGTTGGAAGAGGCCTTTACTATTTCTGTGTTTCCTCTTCAATGGTTTCTCACCACAGTTGTAGGAAGGGTCCTGGAACATCGTGGAAGCTGCTGGAACAGAGGGAAATGTGTCTGTTGAGCAACAGCCTCCACACCTTGGTTTGTACCACTGCTAATTGGGATTTTCTGGAAATTCAGCCCTCTTTCTCCAATCCTGCCTCCAATTTACTGAATTTCCCCTACATATGAAGGAAGACCACAAGGGCAGCTGGGTTTAGCTCCTGTCTGGTCTCCTGTACAGCACAGGTAATTTCCTGCCTTCTGTGTCTGGCCCCACATCCCCCTTGCAGTGCAGGCAGCTGTGGCCTCTGGGGGTCTGTTTTCCTTTATTAAGTGTCAAGAGAACCCAGATAACTCATTCAAATGGAGATGTCAACACCGAGGACATTCACATTTGGACAAAGAGCATCAGCCCAGAGTGTCTGAGAACAGAGATACATTTCATCACGTTTTAGGTGTCCAGAGAGGGTGTCCTGGTTTAGGGCAATTTTGGGAGAGAATCGCCTAAAAGGGCCCCTCCAGAAAGCAAACCCACACAGCCCCTCCCCCCCAACCAGTTCGGGAAAAATTCCTCGGAGAGAGGTGGAAAGAACCTGTTTATTTAACAGGCACAGCACCCCCCAGCACACAAAATGAACAATACTGGATAACACCGCTCTTTCACCGCTCTGAAAAAGATGACAAATTCAGAAAGTCTCTCCTGGGGTGGTTGCTCTGTTTATCAGTCCCTCTGGCACTGGGGCAGATGCTGCAGCCACAAGATGCAAACTCGCGGTGTTTCCCAGGTCCCAGTCCGGAGCAGCTTTGGTAGGTCCAAACAGGAAAGGGGAAACAGTCCAGGAAGGAATTTGGACTGTTTAGCTTTAACTAATGAGAAGAGGAAAGAAGCAAGAGCAAGCAGAAGCAAAGCAGAAGCAAGAGCAAAGCGAAAAGCAAGGCAAAAAGCAAAAAAGCAGCACTATGTACTATCCTGTCTGTGTGTCCCACCGAGTGGCTGATAAGAAGCCCAAAACAAAACTTTCACTCTGCAGAGCCAGTCTTAAAGGCACAGAACATAATATCCAGCATAAATTACACACACAAATGGGGATAACAGCATCCTAACGTCACCCTAGGACAGAGGGGATGTCAACAGCTGAGCCAAGGCAGCCTTTTCCTTCCCCAGGACAGATAATTCAGTCTCAGATACTGGAAAGAAAGATGACAAACCTCCTCTTTGGCTAGGAAGGGAGTCAGTGTGGCTAGCTGGATGTCAATACAGATTTTGTGGATGACTCCGGGTGGGATTGAGCCCAAGTGTTTCACACAGCCATGAAGCAAAGGCTGAGTCTGTGGTCACACATCATCATTTGTCAGAGTTCATCCTTGTGGTTTAGGGAAAAATATGCCCAAGCCCAGTCCTTCTGAATGTGCTGACTGAATTTCCCATACTCCAGCAACAGTAAAACCAAACCTGCTGTCCTGTCACAACAGTTAGCAGCAAACAGATCACTCTCAGTGGGCATCTGTAGCTCTGAGCACACAGAGAAGGAACCCACTTGCTGCTGGGAGGGCTGAGGATGCAGAGGCTGTTTCCCTGGCAACCATCCCCATCTGGTAGGAATCTGAGGCAGGTGCTCTGAACTCTGGCAAAAAATATTTGAACATTTAATGACTTAAATAAGGGAATAATTCTTGGCTGTTGGGAAAAGGAGAGGTGTTGTAGCTCCAGCTGATCACTCAGAACCTTAATGGGGGAACTCAACATGGGCTGATTCCACAGATTTGGCCTTTGGCAAGGAAGGTGCCACCAAATCCCTTTCAAGAGACAGTTGAAAAGGAATAGGCCTGATTTCCTACTTATTTCCAAATTCATGGAGAATTTCCTTTTAAAAGGAGACTAGGTGGTTGAGGTTATTGGCAATAACCAGGACATGGGTCAGTGATGGCCTTGGCAGTGCTGGGGAATGACTGGACTCCATAATCTCCAAGGGCTTTTCTAACTTTAATGAATCTCTGATTCTGCAGTTCTAAGAAGGAGGAATTTGGTGCCCAGATTCCTTTTGCATCCTCCTCCACCAGAAAAGTTCATTATTTTCCTGGGTTGGTTTTTTCAGGCTCCACGTTTTCCTGCCTGCCCTCTCCTGGGGGATGTCTCCTAGCACTTCTCCTCAGTTAATTACGGAAGCATTTGTTTGTTTGCTTTGGAGAGGACAGGGAAGGTGAGAGCTGGAGTTCCCTGGCTCTGCACTCAGTGCCTGGGGAATTGCACATACACAGTCTGGCCTTGTAGAATCTGAGCATGGAGTCCTGGAATGGTTTGGGTTGGAAGAACCTGAAAGCCACCCAGTCCCACCTCCTGCCATGGGCAGGGACAGCTTCCACTATCCCAGGTTGCTCCAAGCCCAGTCTAACCTGTCCTTGGACACTTCCAGGGATCCAGGGGCAGCCATAGCTGCTCTGGGCAACCTGAACTGCTTAGTTCTGAATTACTTCTCTCATGTTATTCATAGAATTTTCAGCTATTGACCCCAGAGCAGTAAGAAAATGCTCACATGAGTCTCATTCTCTCATGTAATTCAGATTTTGAGCTGCAGCTTAAGGTTATCTCTGAATTGTCTGTTAGTATTTATATGACAGAGAACAATCAGATAAAAATCCAGATAGCTGGAAGATCCTGAGACATGAAAAACCTTTGTAAAAAATGTGGAGTTCCAGTTTTGTTTCTTCAAACATGAACTCAGACTGCATTCAGTACAATCTTCATATTTATCCAAGGATCATAAAATTGAGATTTCTGCACAGCAAGCAAACAGAGGAGTGTGTGGGGAATGGATACAAAGGCAAATGTGAGCTGACGAGAGATAAATTAACTAAAAGCCTGGATCCTGTGTGTCTACAGAGAAATATCTGTTAATTGGAATGAAAACTTTCCCTGGATCATTTCTCTTCACTAAATCTCTTCTTAGAAACTGCTTTTGGTCAGATATTCCTGTGCCTTTATTGTTGATGTTGCAGCACAGAACCATGGAATTGCTGAGGTGGGAAAAGACCTCTGAGATCATCAAGTCGAACTTCTGATCAAACACCATGTGGGGCTTGAGGCCAGCAGCTGCCACCACTATGTGCAGAGAATACTCAGTATTCCAAGGACTGTGCTTTCCCCCTGCATCCAGAGAAGGGCTCAAAGCAGAGAGTCCCAAATCCCACAGAGCACTCTGGAGCCCAGACTGTTCATCATTCCAGCATGGCTTGGTCTTTTCCTGTTCCTAATGAAACTTCTCAAAAGCTTCTGACTTTTCTGATGCAAAATGAAAACAAATGTGCAAACCTCAAAGAGTTTCACAATTGATTTTCTCCAGCGATGCCAGATTCCTGGAGTGTGCCATTAATGTTCCCAGTGGAATTGCTGGATTTCTCACTAGGGATGTGCTCCTTGCTCCCTCTGGATCCATGGATCCATGTGTGTCTTTGCCACACTCTCTATGGATAAAGGACAATGCAGAGCTTGTGCCTCTGGCCCAGACCCTGATCCTGCTGGCTGCTGTTCCAGTCCTGCCCCGTTCCTGCTGGATCAACCTTCATCCAGTGATATTTAGGGATGGCAGCTGTGACCTCCCTCCCTGAATTTCACCACTCTCATTTTTCTGCAGCCTTGATCCTTCAGGATATCTGGATGTGGTTTTCTAACTAAGGGAGAGTTTCCATTCTTCACTGGACACTTCTGGTGTTCCAGTGAAGAATGGAAACTGTTCCCTACTGGTCCATCCTGTCTTGGGAACATCTCACATGCTCCAGTGAGCAAAGTGTCCAGGAGCAGAGAGATCCCTCCACATCTGCTGTTGCTACAAGAACAGACAAAACCCCTGGTGGAACTGAAAAGCAGTGTGAGTTGGAGTTCCTGGCAGAGCTGTGCTCTTTTTCGTCTAAAGGGAGTAGGAAGATGTGGCCAGAACAGAAATTCAATTCATCAGTCTGGCTCCATGGTTACTAAGAAACAGAGGGATGCTGCTACACTGGAGTTATTTCATTCCCAGATGAGAATGGGATGCTCAAGCTGAAATATAAATTTATTTCTTTGAAATGATTCTGTTTCTCTAAGACAGGAGCCAGCACCCCAATTTAATCTGCACTGGCAGTGGATGCTCCTCTTTGCTCTGCTCTCTGTCCTTCAGGAGGGGATGAGCACCTTTGTATGCTTAATTAGTTTTTCTCTTTTTTTCCATTAACCCACATCGCCTTCAGAGATCAGGTTTTATCCTCAGTAGGTAAAATAAAGAAAAGGAGTGGCTTCAGATGAAGGAAAAGTCCCCACCTGTTTTTCAACCAAGCTTCAGGAAATCCACAGGACAAGGCAGAGACAGCAAAAAGGTGAGAGTCAGGTTTGAAAATAACAGGTTTGTGCTTAAAAGGGGAGAGGGTTTTCCCACAGATTCCCAGAATCACTGAGGTTGGAAAAGACCTCCAAGACCACAGAGTCCTGATTATAGCAGGCCCAGGCCTGGCTAAAGCTCTGTGGAGGGCCAAGGCTTAGAGAGAGGAAATGCCAAGTCACGGTGAAAAGGCCAGAAGCCCCTCTCTTCCACCTTCCAGACCCTAGCTTATCTCTCTGTGACCCCATAGGTCACTTCTCCTTAACCCCTGCTATTGGACAATTTCTGATCCCTTCTAGCCCTATATAAGGGGCTGCTTTAGCCCATTCTGGACAGAAGAGCTGTCGCTGGAACCCTTCACAGACCCCCCCAATAAAACCATCGCTGTGGAACGCCAGGACATTTCTTCTCCTCTCTCAAGTCTGCTTCCTGGCTAGCCTGCAAGGCTCCTTAGCAAGCAAAGAGCTGGAATCATAAGAGAGCTGATAAATCACTAAGGAGCTGATATCCTTTGGGCTTGCTAAGGTTGCCCGCGGCTAAGAGGGGCTTGGGTATTCAAACAGTTGGTCTCCAAAGGACTGAGCTATCGGCCATGCTGCCTGCTCAGGGGCAAACGAGCCCAGCAGGAAGCCGGAATGCCTGATCCCCACCCTGTCCCCAGCCCAGAGTCCTGAGTGCCACCCCTGGGGCACCTCCAGGGATGGGCACTCCAAACCTCCCCAGGCAGTTCCAAGGCCTGACCCCCCTTTCCATGGGGAAATTCCTGCTGTGCCCACCCTGAGCCTTCCGTGGTCCAGCCTGAGGCCGTTCCCTCTCCTCCTGTCCCTGTTCCTGGGAGCAGAGCCCGACCCCTCCCCCGCTGTCCCCTCCTGGCAGGAGCTGTGCAGAGCCACAAGAGCATCCCCCCCCCCCAGAGGAGAAACACCAATGTCACCTCCTCCCCCTCCTCCCCCTCCTCCTCCTCCTCCTCCTCCTCCTCCTCTTGTCCCTTGATTTCCCTCACCAGCTCCTTGGGGAACATCCCCCTCAAAGCAGCCCAGGGAAGGATGGCACCAGGATATTCAGCCAAAAGCTTCCCTAGGGTAATGTTTTCCCACCACAAACCCAATCCTATCCCTGCAGGCTCCTCCTGCCTCCGTGACTCATCCCTGCCTACCCTAATTCTCATCCTGTCCTTCCTCAGAGAGCTACTGCTTCTCCTGAGCCCTGGCAGAGAATTCCATCCCACTCAGCTGATTTATTCCTCCTCTGGTGGAATGAACACTGCTTAAGTTCATTCCAGTAACAATGGAAACACCCAAGGGCTGCCTTGGTTCCAGCAACCCGATGTGATGGGTGCCCACCAGAGCTCCCTCAGTGCTTTCTGGGGCTCCTGTTGAGGTCAGAGCATGGCTTTGGGAGCACTTTTAGGTGTGACATTTCAAACTTGGCTTAAAAATCTTAAATAATGACTGCCCTGGAGGAGAGCAGAGGTTTGCCAGGCCTGACAGGAGTGTGGGGGCTCTCAGTCCTGACATCCATCAGCTGTGGAAAATCACAGATACAGATGGAAGTTCAGATTTCACTGTGCTTCTTGCATCCCTCAAGAACACTGATGGGTCCCTGCTGCTTTGTGCTCTGCTTCAGACAGCACCAGAGAGTTTGGGGTAATTTCAGCTCACTAAGAATCTTGTATTTCTAATGGGAAACTGTGGTCTTTTATTTTGCTTTTCCTTTTTAAATCTATCCAACTTATTTCCATTAAAATTATCAATAAATTCACAGCTTGTGGGATGTTCATATTTTTACTGCAATGTGAACTCTAACCTTTCATTCTCCTCATGCTGCTGGCTCCTTATGACAATCTAAAAGGTTTTACTTTTACCTTTTCTAAAGCAGCTTCCATTCTGTTAAAACCTGGATGTTGCTCTTTGTGCTGGATGCTGCAAAGCCACTGTCAGCATTTATGACATAAAGCAACACCATGAGCTGTAAATACTGCCATGAAACTTTCCCAATTTAAACAAAGTTTCAAGTGAAACAAAAATATTTACATAGTTCACAACCCGTTCCACAGAAAATGAGAAATATTGACTTCTTGAAGGTTGCTTTCATCCCAAGTTGCAGTACAGATCAATTACTCCTGACAATGTTATTGTTTCTGGTCATCCTTGTTATCTTCTCTTAAATCAGGAAACCTGGAGAAGAGGAGGCTCCAGAGCGACCCAACTGCAGCCTTTCAGTGCCTGAAGGGGCTCCAGGAGAGCTGGAGAGGGACTGGGGACAAGGGCTGGAGGGACAAAACCCAAGGAATAGCTCCCAGTGCCAGAGGGTAGGGCTGGATGGCTGGGAGGGTGGGCAGGCCCTGGCACAGGGTGCCCAGAGCAGCTGTGGCCGCCCCTGGATCCCTGACAGGTCCAAGGCCAGGCTGGACACTGGGGCTGGGAGCACCTCGGACAGTGGAAGGTGTCCCTGCCCATGGGTGGGGCTTAAGGTCCCTTCCAAGACAAAGCATTCTGTGACAATAAACTTCCATGCTTTTCCACTCTGCATTTCCCTGGTTTCCCATTTGTTCACTTTGTGGGATTGACTGGAACAACCTAAACATGGGCAGCTTGCAGGGCTCAGATTTCTTGCAGCACCACTCCAGTCCTGCCCTGCACAGGCTGGCACCGCTGCCTCTGCAGTGCCAGAACAGACACTGATTGTCTCCTTTGCTCTTTGAACAGTGAAACAACTCCACAAGTCCCTGGTTCAGTAATGGATGAGGATTTGGGAGCCAACAAAGGGCTTTGATTGTGTTGGACACAACACAGAAATAATAAAAGTGTTGTTTTATTCCCTGTAAGAGCAATTACCCCTTCAGGGGAGCAACTGCAGTGCTCACAGGAGTTGCTTTGGAATTAAAACCCTTGCAGTGCTCTGACCTACCTTACATGGTCTGGGAAATAAAATCCACTTGAAATTTGCACCATGTTTCAAAGTCAGGAGCAACAACAGGAGGCAGGAACACTTATCATAAAAGATTTCAGTAGAATTCACCATCTGATTCTTTCATGGGCCTGGTCTTTGCTGTTCCATCCCCTCCCTGTGTTCTGGGCTTTCCTCATTGTTCCCAAGTCAGCATTGCTTCATCCAAGGTTGGGAGACATCAGACCATGAAGGGAAGTGAGACCAGCATTTACTCTCCCACCACACACAGATCTCTGGTGACCTCAGCAAGGCCATGAAATCCTGGGGTGGTTTGGGTGGGAAGGGACCTCAAAGCCCACCCAGTGCCACCCCTGTCATGGGAGGGACACCCTCCACTATCCCAGGCTGCTCCCAGCCCCAGTGTCCAACCTGGCCTTGGGCACTGCCAGGGATCCAGGGGCAGCCCCAGCTGCTCTGGGCACCCTGTGCCAGGGCCTGCCCACCCTCACAGGGAGGAATTCCTAATTCCCAGTATCCCATCCATCCCTGCCCTGTGGCAGCTTGAGGCCATTCCCTGGGTCCTGTCCCTCCACATCCTTGTCCCAAGTCCTTCTCCTTGCCACAAGCCCCCTTCTCCTCCTGGAAGGCTGCAACTCCTCGGTGCATTCCCACACTGCCTCCATCCCAGTGCCAGCCCCAGAGGTGGGAGTCACTCCTTGTACCTCTGCCTTGGAGTTTTGTCCCGGTCTAAACTCATTCCTCAAATCCAAAATTCATTGGAACAGAATGTTAGACAGAAGAAAAGGAGCTATTGAGTCCCTTCGTTCTTACAAACGTCTTTTGACATTTTTATTCTCCTTGAGGGCTAGGCAGAAATTCTTTTCAGATATTCTATACATTGCTAGCAGGTCCAGCAAGAAGGACAGGGATTATTGCCTCCCAAAGGGATCCACCTACTCTGCTTCTCCTTGATGGGGAATCCAGGAGGAACTGAGGAGTGCTAGGCTGGGAGGGGCTTGGCAATGGCTCATTTCCCTCTCCCAGGGGATGGCTGAGCATTCCAGTGGGTGTTGTTAAAATGCTCCCAGGGCACAGAGCAGCTGCTCATCCTCACTTCTTTAAATATTTTATGTTAATTGGTGATGGCTGCTCCCAACACCTCAGAAATCCTCTAAAGATGCCCAGCTAGGCAAAAAAACTCTCATGGAACAACACGGCCCTGGGAATCTCACCCCCAAGTCCTGGTTTTCACTTAATAATTAATAATTGATATCCATTTCTTGATGCCTCAGTTTACCCAGGTGAACGTGGATGTGTTCCTGCCAAGGCAAGGAGACACTTCAGTTATGGAGCCGTGCACAGCTGGAAGTGGTGATGGTTTCTTTGGGATTTCCTGTCTGGCTGAGATCCTTCAGAGCTGATGGGATCAATTCTATCAACACTTCTTAATTTCCCCTCATTGTGGCAGGTGTTGTGCTTTTAAATTAAGGATCTGGGTTTTTTTCTGAGCACAGAACATCTGAGGGGCACTGAAATAACCACCTAAAATACAGAAAGCACAGCTGGAATGTTGCATCAACTCATCCATGGTCGTTGATTGAAGTCCAGTGGCAGTAGAAATTCTGCCAGACCAATGATCAACTCTGGGCACTGTCAAGTGCTCACAGTGCATCTCCTCCCTCCTTTCCCTCGCCATCCAGGGCTGGCCAGCTGGGTGGGAGCAGACACTGCCCACTCCAGCGCCCATCTCCAGTTCAGCGAATAATCCCAGCGAGCAGAGGGGGCTGCCCCTGTCCCCCTGGACCCTGGGGGTGCCCAGTGCTGAGCAGGAGGAGGATCGGCCCCTGCTGGGCCGTGGGAGCTGAGCCGGGGGTCTCAGCGCCCTCCCACGCTGCCAAGGAAAGCCGCGGTCGCCATGGACACTAAAGCGGGGAGGATCCATCAGAAACACCGGCAGGGTAAAATGTCAGCGCTGAGGGGGAGCTTTAGGAGGGGGAATCATCCCTTAGAGAGGGGACATGGTCTCTAACTGAGGGGAAGCTCGGGCTGCAGGGAAACCCGGGGGGAATTTGCACCTTTCATGGTCATGAACAGCGAGTCCCAACGTGCCGGGTGCTGGGACGCTGCGGAAGCAGGAGAGAGCCCTGGTGCCAGGTTCGGGCTGTTGGGATGCTGAGGGAGTAGGACAGAGCCCCGGTGCCAGGTCCCGGCTGTGCTGGGTGACCAGGACAGAGCCTCGGTGCCAGGTCCGGGGCGCTGGGTGTCACACCCAGCTGCTGCTGCTGTGGCACAGCCAGAGCCGGGCTCAGGAGCCGCCACGTCCCCAGGCTGTCCGGCTGGCACAGGCAGGGCAGCACTGAAGTTACCGCTGCACTGCAGAACCCTGGTGGCCCCCGGAGAGTTCCAACATAGCACTGCAGAGCCACAGAAGGTTGGGAAAGCCCTCTGAGATCAACCATGAACGTAGGAGTGGCGGGTCCATCACTGACCGTGTCCCCAGATGTCCCAGCCACACGACGTTTAAATCGCTCCGGGGACGGGGACAGCCCCCCTGCCCTAGGGAGAGCGAGAGGAGCAAGGGCAGAACCCATCTTTGCACATGGAGAGGAGACCTCATTGGAAAATAGGAAACAACAACTTCCCTACAAATCAGACAACAACAACCCCCCCCCCCCCCAACCCCCCTCGCCTTTTTTTCCCCCTTTTTTTTTGGTTTGGTTTGGTTTTGTTTGGGGGGTTTTTTGTTTGTCTTATTTCGGTTTTTTTTTGGGGGGGGGTGTTTGTTTTGTGGTGGTTTTTTTTTTTGTTGTTGTTGTTGTTTTGTGTGGGATTTGTTTTGTTTTCTTTTTTGTTTGTTTGTTTTTTCTTCCCCACCCCCCCCCACCCCCCCTCTTCCTTTCTTCTATTTCTCCTGTCTCCAAGTCCAAGAAGTTCTATTTTCATCCTGGGACCTTCTGAAAAGGGACTTCCTGATTACCTCACAGGTGCTTGTTTGCTTTTCTCTTTGTCAAGAAATCCTGTCACTGTGATGTTCTCAGGATTTTACATTTCCTGGAATACCAATCTGAAAACATCTACCTTAGGAAATCATTCTTTTCCCTGTCTCTCACACCTGACATGTGGAGACAGCATCAGGCTGTACCTGCAGCTTTAATCACCTTGATGAAGACACCACTCGCAGTTCCCCCATCTTTCATGACAAGTTAAGCCCCTTTAATCTGGCTCAGCTCAGTCAGGCCCCAGGCACAGGAAAGCCCATTCTGGGACACTTTTTCTGAACATAAAAGAGACAGATCTCAGTGTGACACAGACAATGTAGGATTTTTAAAAACTGAGAGCATTTAAATGTTCTGAGAGCAGCAGAAACAAAATAAAGTCTGTTTGCAAAGTACCTGCTCAGATCTGGCATAAATACAACAAAAAATTTCATTAGTAGTGAATTATTTGCATTCCTTTTCCTGACTCCAGTTCCTCTATTGAAGTTGTCCTTTCCATTTGACAGCCCCTTTAATCCCTGACTCTGTAATCAGATCCATTCAGAGAACTCCAGAACACAAAGGAACTGCCATTCCAGCCCAGCCTCTGGATGCAGCCTTGGAAATTATAGAGCAAAACCCAGCAGGAACCCAGTGTCTGATTAGCTCTGGGATTTGAGGAGGTTCTGATTTGAAAATTGGTGAGAAAATTCCCTTCTGGAATGATAAAAGGGCTGACTTGTAAGGGCTTTGTTAGTTTTGGGGAGAGCAGACTCTACTAAGCATCTTCCCAAATCCCAGCTATCCCAGAGCAGGGTTAAGGTCTGGAACACATTGTCTAGGGCAGGGAGCAGAGCTGGGAAGGGGCTGGAGCCCCAGGAGGGGCTGAGGGAGCTGGGAAGGGGCTCAGCCTGGAGCAAAGGAGGCTCAGGGGGGCCCTTGTGGCTCTGCACAACTCCTGCCAGGAGGGGACATCATGGGGGGTTGGGGTCTGCTCCAGGGAAGAGGGACAGGAGCAGAGGGAACAGCCTCAGGCTGGGCCAGGGCAGACTCAGGGTGGACACAGCAGAAATTTCCCCATGGAAAGGGGGTCAGGCCTTGGCAGGGGCTGCCCGGGGAGGTTTGCAGTGCCCATCCCTGGAGGTGTCCAGAGAATGTCTGGACGTGGCACTCAGGGCTCTGGGCTGGGGACAAGGTAGGGATAAGGTGCAGGTTGGACTTGATGGTCTTGAAGGTCTTTCCGAGCCTCAATGACACCATGATTCCATATGCAATTCTATGTACAGTCACAGAATCACAAATCACGGGGGTTGGAAAAGATCTCTGAGACCACAGAGCCCAACTTTGGAATCCCTCTGTCACCATTTTATTTTCTGAAAAATCCCTTTGCCAGGATTTTTCTCCTGAGAAGCTGAGAAACCTCAGAAAAGAAATGTTAACAATAATTATCTGATTGCTTGGAATGTGGTTTGGAGGTTGCTTACCAACAGGTGCATCTTTGATTGGTTCCATGTGAATTGTTTTTAATTAATGGCCAATCCCAGTCCAGCTGTGTCTGACTCTCTGAGGCTGTCACGAGTTTTTATTATTCATTCTTGCCTAAACTTCTGCTGTTTCCTTTCTCTTTCTTTAGTATAGTTTTATTATATAATTTTCTTATAATATATATCATATTATAATAAATCAGCCTTCTGAGAACTTGGAGTCAATTCTCATTTCTCACCTCATCCTGGGACCCACAACACTGCAACATCTCTCCATGCCAAATAAACTCATTACAAAGTGCCACGTCTGCCCCTGAGGGACCCAGGGGACACAGGCAGCCTGATGAGGTCTCTGGTCTTGAGATGATCCTGAGGTGTTGGAAAGTCTCTTTTTCCCAGCCCCGAGACCAAAGAAGAAGACAGGATTCCTCAGCTCTGCTTCTCAAGGTTGTTTATTTTCTCTTATCTATTACATTCTTTCTCTGACCCACTGAGGTCAGTCCAGCAGGTCGGTCCATGGCACACTGACCACCTTGGGGTGGTGTTAGCTTTTTATACTAACAACTACATGTACTCTATTTACAATAATTTTCCAATACCTATCACCTATGTCAGACAGTCTGTCTCTATCCTAAACCAATCCAGAAGTGTCACCATCCCAGCAGAAGATGGAGCACAAGAAGGAGAAGAAGGACAGGACACGCCCAGATTGCTCCATCTTGCCTCCTGAACCCCCATTCTAAGTCCCCAAAATTCTACATTTTCACCCTGAGATAAATTCACTATCATTCTACTCAAACTCTCGTGGCTTGTAACTCTTCACACAAAGTTGGTAATTGTTTTCATGGGTTAAAATTGAAGGCACAGGTGTCTTTGGCTCCGTGCCAAGGTCTCTGAGCCTCCAGGGCACTCAGAGCAATGTCCTGGGTTCCTACAGCAGCCGGGCAGGCACCCAGAGCAGAACAACCCAAAATTGTGTTTTTTTCCTCAGAACACTGCTTTAATAACACACCAGTGCTCCTTGTTGAGCAGTGTGGCAGCAGAAGTACCATTTCCAGCAAGCTCTGGGCTGGGATTTCCAATCCATGTTAATGCTGTTAATGCTCCGATCCTGACATTTTGGTCATGCAATCTTACTGAAAAAGGTTTGTTCGCCTTTAGTTTCATGGGATTTTCAGATTGGTGTATCAGGTATTTAATGCATGTATTAAACCAGCCCTGGTCATTCTGCCCCAGGCAAACTCTGAGGGACTCCTGACCCCTGGATGGTTTTGTGCTGTTATTGCTGGCTGTTCTGGTGATTATTCCTTAAAAAAGACCAAAGCAGGGAGTAGGAAGTTGGTTTGTACTATGTTGTAATTAATGCAGAACAAATCTGAGTGCAATCAGGATGTTTTGATTGCAGCCTAGTGGGATTTCTGGGGGTCCTTCTTAGCCATGACATCATGCAAATTGGATTTTGGCACCATTAGAAAGGAGGAATTGAGGAGAAACTGAGGATGCTGTAAGTACTCAGGTACAACTTAGCCTAGGGGAGACCAAACCCACTTGGTTCATTCCTGCTCACAGGGAGAAAATTCAGGGGACCAAATTTCCAGTTTTTAATCCCCACATAAAGAATTTACATCCAGAACCATGATGAATTTTCCCCATCAGTGTTTCTAACACAAAATTCTAGGAGGTTCAGTGTCAGAATTTAAAAAGTTGTGTAGAATGAGTCAAACCATCCGTTGCAGCCTTAAAACCTCCTCTAGGAAAGCTGGAGATATTGTTTTGGGATATTTCTTATAGTTCTCATTATCAGTTTTAACTGTTTCAAAGGAATGAAAGGTCCAAATTATCAGCAAAACTGGCTTGGAAGTGTCTCAGGTTTGACATTAAAAGGCAGGTTAATTAATCAGTGCAGTGACAAGAAAGACATGGTTCCATTTTCATGGAAAAATATAGCTGAGTTTAAATCCAGAGTTTCTTCAGGTCTTGTCTTCAATAGTTTCTCCTTTCTCATCTTAAAAATGTCCATGCCTTCTCCAAGTCCTTGCTGCCAGATCCTCCCAAAGGACTTTTCCCTGACAGCCACAAACAAGCCCTGGAATACCGACTGCTGCTCTTTAAACCAGCCCAGGTTTTCCCAATGCATCAAACAGCAGGATGGGGATGGAGGAGAAATCTGTGGCGGGGGCACGGATTTGGAACACAACAGCATTGGAATAATTTGCAATGCAAAAGATTTTCTAGCAGCCAAACACAATTGTTCCATCAACACTGATGGCAGCCCAGATCCTAAAACCCAGCTGAGTTTGGAGCAGCTGAGCATGTGAGCTTGTTTCCTTGTTTCTTATTCCATTTTTCAATTGAATTCTGTCTGGGGGCTGGATGGAAATGGAGTGGAGAGAAGCTAAGCAGGACTTTCTGCTAAAGTTTGTAGACAAGGACACCACAGCTTGCCTTGTGTCTTGGTTTTGAAAACCAGGTATCTGCTAAGGAAGGCAGGAGTCTCCACTGAAATGGAAAGTGTAAACCCAACCCCCCCTCCCTCCCCCAGAATTGCTATAAATTTGAAATTAAGGGGCTCTCAGGCAAAAATATGGGAGCAGGAATAACAGTTCTTTACTAGGGAAGAAAATAAAAGGATAAAATAAACGATGCAGTGAACCAAACCAACCCTGACAGAGCCAGAACACAGCCTGACACCCTGTGGGTCAGGGTGCTGACAGCAGTCCCATTGGAATTGTGGCTGCAGCCCTCCTGCAGTGCCAGGGGTGGTTCTGCTGGAGCAGGGATCCTGGAGAAGGGTGCAGTCTGCCTCTGAGGATTCAGGAGAAGAGGCAGCTGCTGTTCCTCTGGGAATCCAGTGGAGAAGCTGTGCTGGTGTTCCAGGATCTCAGATTCTATCCAGGTAGGAATGCTTGGCTCCTCCCTCTGGGCTCACATCTCCCAATGTCACTGTATCAGTCATGCAGTGACATTCAATGGCCTGTTATCAGCAGGTGTCTCCCCGGTTGTAGAAGAGATAAGGAAAACTGCCCACTTAACAGAAGCCAACTGCTATCCAGATGGCAAATAGAATACAATATGCTTGGCAATCCAGGACACCTTGGTGGTAAGAGAAAAATAATGATACCATCCTTAGAGAATCCTGGAGTGGATTGGCTTAGAAGGGACCATGAGGATCACCAGTGCCAGCCCTGCCATGGCAGGGACACCTTCCACCAGCCCAGGCTCCTCCAAGCCCTGTCTAGCCTGGCCCTGGACACTTCCTCTGTGGTGTTTGGGAGCAAAGTGGGCCTTGGGGAATGGCCCCTTCCTTCTCAGGGTGAGGATTCCTTCTTGAAGTCTTGCTGAACTCCCTTAGTCCCCACTCCCCCCTTGGGTCAACAGATTTTGTTTTCTGAGCTGAAATGGAGGTGCAGGAGTCTGTTCCTGTGTGTCACTGCTGCTCCAGCCATGCCTGAGCGTGGTGCCAGGGTTCCATGAGGAGTGCATACATCTTGTGAGCCTTTGTTAGCCCTGATGAGCCAGCACCCCCAGCCTGCTCCCTGCAAGCTGGCAAATTCCCATGGCACCTGAGTCCCTGATATCTGCAGCAAAACCTGCTGCCCCCTGTTAGTCCTTCTCTGCTGTTTGAGTAAGACATTTTCCACAGGGCTAGAAATCAGGATATTTCACATCTTGTCTTCTTCATCAGTGCCTCCAATATCTTGGTGATTTTTGTTTAGCCTTAAAAAGAAAAGGACTGCTGTGCTGACAGGGAATTCTTCCTTTTTGCTGTGGCATTGGAGCATAAATGAGATATGACAGAACATCTTCAGGCTGCCTTTGGCACAGTTGTGTGTTAAATGCTGCTTTAAATTGAAGGGTTTCTGTGTGGCAGTATCAGGACACACCAGGTTTAGTCTCCTTTTCTATTGGAGAATTTTCTCTTTTTTCCAGTTTGGGTTGGATTTGTTTCTAGGAGCCTCTTGTCCTATTTTCTGCTGAAGTACACAGGTAAATAAATGGTATTTAGGTGATTAGAATCCCTCAGTGCCCATTTCAGGCATCTCACAAAGCCATTAAGGATGGAAAGGAGCTGATTTGGGTTCTGGGGAGGTCCCTGTGCTCCAGCTGTCGAGGCTTGGATGGCTTTATTTGGTGTCAGTGCTCAGAAGAGTTTGCTCATGTTCCTTGCCCAAAGGCTGTGGGATGGTTCCACCCCCATTGTCCTGGGCCAAGTTTGTTTATTAGGGAAAACTCCTGGTGTCCTGTGGCTCCAGGAAAATACAGAATTTGGCCTCCACCCTCCATCAGACCCAGCACAGATGGCTGTCAGTAACACCATTTTCCTTCATTCCTGAGAACTTTGACACCAGGATTTTTTAGGGTGTAGTCACTGAGAGCATTAAAAATGCTGCACAAATTTCACATCATTTATAAAAGCTCTTTTTGTACAAAGCTTCTATTGCAAATCAAAGCAAAGCATTGAGGCCAGAGCTGAGAAAGAGATCTGCAACTTTGTGGCAATTACCAAACACAATTATATTCCTATAATGAAGAGACTAAAAACCTCACCAAAGCTCTATGATTCTCATTATAATCAGGCAGCCAGAGATACCTATCTCTCACAGGACTCTGGAGTGAATTTAACACTTGCAGTAACATTTCTTAAATGCTTATGAACAAAAATGTGTGAACTTCTGTCCCCAGATAATGACAGAATTAAATTTCTTTGTCTGATTCAGTGACTATTTTGTTGTGCAACAGAGCCAGAAGTTCAGGTGGAAATCAGACCCTTTTGAGATTTAAAAATAGTTTCTGATTCAACCCCATGCTGGAGGATCTGTTTGCATTTGAGAAGTAGGAGGTGGCTTTTGATGATAAACTCAGCTTACAGCAAGGCTGATGGGTTTAACCCTGGGGGTGACAGAGTCTACCTGTGCGAGGCAGCTGCTGTGCTCTGAACCCTGAACTGGGCACAGCCTCAGAAATCACCTGCAAAGCAAAAACTTTTTCCTGGTGGATCAGAGGGTGGGAAGAGTCAGACTCAGGGGTTTATTCTCTGTTGGCCCTTATGTGCTGCAATAAAGTGTAACAATATTGTGGCTTTCAGCAATACAAGAAACTGATGAAAGAGGCCCTTTAGTAAACCTATCCTCACATTTGGGTATTCCCACGGAAAGTGAAGAGAAGCAGCTCCTGAACTACCTCCTGCAATCTCCCAGCCCTCTAAGCAGTTCAGCTCTTTGTCCCAACAAAAGACCAATTTATCTCTCCAGGCTGCTCTAGGCCAAGGCCAAGTGACCCTGGCTGAGGGCAGGAGAAACGAGGAAGGCGTGAAAGGCTGAAATCCCAAGCTTCAGAGGAAAACAAAGCCAAGGTGTGCAGGAAAAAGTGCCAGGGTCAAGGTGTTGGATTGACCTTTCCTATTTGTCCTTTGTGCTGGCAGATGGTGTAGGAAGCCACTTCACCCAAAGGATCACCAGGAGATTCAGAAATGTGTTAGGCAGGGGCTTTTCAGTTCCCTTTTGTTCTGAGGTAGAGGTGTTTGAGGGCAAACAGGGAAAAAATAGAGAAAGAACCAAGAAATAAAACAATGAATTTTTACCTGACCCTTGAGATCATCCAGATGGGCACAGACAGACCCCAGGATTTCACAGGAATTTCCATTCTCACAAATGAATCCCACAGTGTCTGGCAGTACAACCCCCTGACACACCAGATGTGGATCGACACCAGATGTAGATGCACCCCAGATGTGGATGCACCCCAGATGTGGATGCACACCAGATGTTTTCAGTCCAGCACATTCAAACACCCGTACCCCTACCCTGTTTTTTTGTCCTCAGCCCCATAGTACCAAAGTTCTGGCCTCACCATGATCCTCCCCTCCCTGAAACCTTTGGAAAGTTTTGCCCTGAATGATTCCTCAGCCATAAATTCCCATCCATGGGAAAGAACAGCTGATAAAGTGCCCTTTTTGTAGCATTCAGGGTGTCCTGATGGTGCTGAGCTTTCCTCCTGGTTTGTCAGCTGTCTCTGGGGTGGAATCTTGCCCTGGTCATAATTTTGTGATGGCAATGTGCCAGAAGAGAGGCAGACTCTGAGCAGGACTGTCTGTCTGGCCTCTTGCTCTCTCCCCAGAAGCTTTTCTCCCAGGAATGCCCAGTGCCACAGTATCTGGCTCCAACACTTTGCTCTCTTCCTGCAGCTGTGACCAGGGAACAACTCACAGGTTGTGGCCTGAGAGCTCCATAAGGAGAAGGGCTCACAAAAAGCTGCTGACTGTCCTCGTCCCTCTAAAAATGCCAGAGGTGAAAGGTGGGTGCTACTGCCTATTATCTGTTTCCAGCAAGCATCTCCTGTGGAAAAGCTGGTTGGATTAACATTCAGGCAATTCAGTGAGACACACATCACATCACCACAGCTGGCTCAGTGAGACATGCAGAGGGCTCTTTTTAAAAGAGTTAAATCCAGAGAAGCTCATTCTGTGCAGATGCTGGAGGGAAGCTCAGGCAGAAAGAGAGCAAGCACTTGTTCTGGACAGCCTAGGAATGGGAAGGGATGGGGGGGGAACTAAGGGCAGGCAAAGGGGATTGGTGTCCAGGGGAGAAGGGCAACCACCAGGGGTACCCAACCAGGGAGGAAACAGGGAAAGGAGAAACCAGGGGAGGTTGTGAAACACAGGGATCAGTGAGCCAGAGGTCCCTGAGGAGACTTGTCTGTACCTCAGGATGAATGAACTCTCTGGTAGGTCTTACCAAGGCAATGCCCTTGGGAATTGACTGAGGGGAGGGAGTTCATGGGATGCTACATCCCTCCAGTAACCCAGCCTTTCCCTGTTTTATTTCCTATATTTCTTAAATTAAGACTCATAGCCATATGGATGTATGTCTGGGCTTATTTTCAGTGCCACCAAAAGTGGTTGGTGCTCGGCACATTAACTGCCCAAAGAACAGCAAGAGGTTGAGAACCCAAACTTCCAGCTCTGCTGTTCTCATATGTGATTTAATTTAATTTAATTTAATTTAATTTAATTAATTTAATTTAATCTCTGTACAACTCTTCCTGGGAGCACTCAGTATCATGAACCAGCTGTGTGCAGGGATGGCCACCCCAAACCTACAGCTCAGAATTCTGTATCAAGAGGAAACCTAAACTGTAGGGTGCTATTTGGGGTGTTACTGGAATTTCTCCCCATTCCCACAGGCTTGGCAGCCGGACCCCTTCCATGATCCTGGTCAAAGTCAGCTTTGTGGCACTTGGGTGAGGCCCTGGTGTCTGAGGGGTAAATGTAACTCCTGGGAACATTGAATTCCATGTCCTAACACTGAATTCCATGTGCCACCACTGAATTCAATGTGCCACCACTGAATTCCATGTGCCACCACTGAATTCCATGTGCCACCACTGCATTCCATGTGCCAACACTGAATTCCATGTGCCAGCACTATCGCTCTTCAGGCCCTTTTTCACATCACACCTAGAAACTCTCATTTGGCAGCTCTTAATAAGCCTTAATCTCTTTTACTACACTCTTTTACTAAAGCTTTATTAGAAAGCATCTCCAGTTGATTTTTCTGATGGAAATGCAGAGTCTATCACAGATAAAAATCCTGCTGCAATTGGGAATTGTACATGTAATAGATGTATAATTGAATTTTTATTAACACACTTTGCCTGCACTCTTAATTGCTTTGTACAAAATGTGTGGCTGTATTTTTCTCTCCAAGAACTCCAGGCCTTGTTTCCCAGGCAGTTATTGTCACCCTTCCTCTATGAAAAGTTAAAATGTAAAATTTCACTACTCTCTAATTAACTTTCCTGCGCTCTGTAGTTAAAAGGTAGTTAAACCCATAAGCATTCATTCAACTTTAATGAGGATGGGGAAGTAATTGCATATGCATTTCTTTATAATTATCACTTAATTGCATTACCAGTAGATTTATCTCTTGCTTATTTAGCCAAGCTCAGTAAAGAATGTATAAGGCTGAGCTGGTGGTTGTTTGGGCTGTTCCAAGAACAACAATCAGGAGCAGAGAGCTTTGCACACCAGTTCATATTGCAGGGACAGATTTTTTCCAGGTTTAGCAAACACTTCTCCTGAAGACCAGCTTCAAGTGCTCCATCAGCTGTGGGGGTGGTAAAGCTCTTCAAAGACCAGCAAGAAGCCAAGATATCCATCTTTCCCATCTTTCCATTTCTTGGCTGGCTTTGAAGAGCTCAAGAGCTCAGCTGGTTTTTTTTTGGGGGGGAGGGGAGGTTTGGTTTTTTGTTTTGTTTTGTTTTGTTTTGTTTTGTTTTGTTTTTTTGCTTAATTGTCTCTTCTGACATAATTCAGGCATCAAGAAAATCAGTTTTGCTGGTCCAAGGAAAGCCCCTGGTGCTGAAGTAGCTGTGATGTGTTGGAAACTTCCTCCTCTCCCTTTGCTCTGCAGGGTCCCTGTGGGCCTATGCTGCTGTGGAACACAGGGATGTTCCCTTAAGTCTGGGAAGACAATTTCCCTGGAATTAACATGCAAAACTGTAATTCAGGGGAACAGGAAAGGTTGTGATTTCCAAATGAATTTCCAAAGCACGCTTATTAGTAGGTGAAGAGAAGGAGCTATTTCAGAGTGATGTTTCAAGGGGAAATAAAAGCTTCAATTCAAGAAAATCAGGCAGTGTCTGTTCTGATAAGCTCCAGGTGCTCCTAGGAAAAGCACTGGTTGTTGTTACCCTCATGTAACAGGCTCTGGAATAAATTTGCTCCGTATTACTGGAGCTCTCTACCTCTTGTGTGCCTTTCTGATAATGATATTGATATTTCCTAATGCTGCTCATTACAGTTCCCAGCTTTGGCTGCCTGGGAATGTGTCTGAGCCTGTGTTTCAGGGAGGATTTCTCATGCTGTGTGTCTGCCTCACTTCTTTTCTCTTCTCCCAGCAAGATCTGTGCAGGATTTTTGCACCAAGAAATAGAACAGAGGGTTTAGGCAATGTTAGCAAATCCTCTGTGATAGCAAATACAAAATGAAATTTCACTGAATCCCATTTATCTTGTGAGATACCCAGGCCCCTATGGATTAAAGTCCAGTACAAACCAAGTGCCTTGGACTATTGTTCAAAACAATAAAAATGAAAAATCA
Source organism: Haemorhous mexicanus (assembly GCF_027477595.1). Classification (NCBI taxonomy): domain Eukaryota; kingdom Metazoa; phylum Chordata; class Aves; order Passeriformes; family Fringillidae; genus Haemorhous; species Haemorhous mexicanus. The sequence goes on from NC_082368.1 coordinate 403,610, forward strand.
TTCAGAAGGAGAAGTTGATCTAAAATATACAGAATGTAAGCTAATAAATACATGTGATGTGTTTATTTAATATCCTTTTCAATCCCGTGTTTGATACTGGTTTAATTCCAGGCAGAAATTACACAATCACTTCCCAGAGATACCCATTCCTCTGTGAATGGCTTTTCCATTCTCCACACAGTTGAAATATTTGTAACATTTTCTGGAAAAGGCTCTCCTTACTCAGAACTTTGTTTCTGTTTCTGCTCTCAGAGAAATAATAATGATGAAAAGTTCAGCTCAATCCATCTTTCCATTGCCACAGCTACAGAAAATTCAGATTTTCATTAAAACCCAAATAGTTCTCAATAGTTGTCACCTCAAAAGACCAACTCTGCAAAGCATTGAAATGCTTAATTGACATTGATTTTTAGCATTATAGATAATTTCTTCTTTTGGATCTAGGCGTGAGTGTTTGAGAAAAGGTCACCTCTGAGTTCATGGAGGCAGAACCCTGCCTGATGTTCCCTGGGAGAAGCCATAAGTTAAAAAGACAGGACCAGTGGGAAGGTCTGCCCTGCTCACAGCACATCCCTGTAAGTGCTGCTGCAGTAAAAAGGGACTGGGAGCCCAGGAGAGCAGGAGGAGGGAATCACTGCCTGCTGGAATTATCTGAAGGAGCTGGAAAAGGAGCTGGGCTGGGGGGGCACATTGCTTTGTGCCACACAGAGAGAGACCAGGCACAACCCTGGTACCTGCTGGGCTGCTCCAGAAATCCAGAACAGCTCCAGAAACCTGCTGCTCCAGAAACCACCCCCGGCACCCCAGCTGCTGCTGAAAGGAGCAGGAATGTGGTGGGAAGGTGGCTGAGATGGTCAGAGTCAGGTCCCTGCAAGGGTCTGGGTCTGGCCACAGGTTCTGATGGAGTCAGAGTCCTGGACCCTGCTTCTGCACCTGCTGCCCTGGGATATTTGAGCCAGGAGAAGGAGGAGGGCTCAGACTTTCAGAAGGACCGATATATCCTCTATTTCCTTTTCCCCCAAAAACTAAAAATAAAAGAAAAAAAATTGGGGGGAGGGGAAAAGTCGTACAGATTTTCTTTGGAAAAGTTCTTTTATTTTCTCTCCAGTTGTCAGCCCTTCTCAGCACATTTGGGTGATATTTTCCTACTTCCCTTGCAATACAAAGCCACAAATACAGTTCCAAGTGTAAACTGAGATTCTCACACATTTTCCTGATTCCAGGAGCTGTGGCTGAAAAAAACCTCAACACTCCAAGCAATGCAATTCTTATTTGAAAAGTGAGGCATGCTAAAGACACCAACAGAGTTGAAATGTGAATCTGATCTGCAAAGTATTTATAGAGGGAAAAAGGAATGAGAAAATAAAGCTGAATTCCAAGTGCTTTCAAAGAAAGGTGCAGTTAGCACTCGGATGACCTCCAAGGAAAATAGTGAAGAAATAACTTGTATTTGAGATTTATTTATTTATTTTTTTAAATCTCTGTGATGAATGTTGTACCCTGGCTCTGAGAGGGCCAATGCCAGGCCTGTGTAGCAGAGAATCCTCACACTGGGGTGGTGGAGAACACACAGCTCTGGAGATACAGCCCAGGGAGATGGATTTCAATCTCATGCAGCAGATGACTCCTGGCATCCTTTTCTTGCGAAATTTAACAATTTCCCCAATTATGGTGATCAGCCACCTCTTTTTGCTGAGAATGGTCCTGCAGTGTGGCAGGACATAACAGCCCAGCAGAATCATTGTGCAGTCCCAGCTCTCTCTAAATACAGAATAATCTCCAGCACACATTGATTAAAAATTCAAGGACAGATGAATAATGAATATCAATGGACTCTCCTGCATTAAAATTCAGTGGTAGCAGAAGAAAATGGAAACAGGACATTTTCCAGGATCCTGCAGGACAATTACAAGCACTGTTACTCCGCCCTGGAACAGACTCACTCCCCCCAGTCATCAGGGATTTCCCTAAGCACTCCTGAAACATGAGGGGATGCAGCCCCTGAGCAGGGAAAGGTGCAGAGTACTGGGGCAAAGCCTCCTTTTGCTCAGGAACTTCTGGCTGGGATGTGGAAGGAGGAACTTCTGGAGAATTACACATTTACAAGCTAGAAGTGACTATTCAAGAGTAACACGGGGCAGCCAATGGCAGCCCCTGCTCTCCTCTTCTAGACCACAGAGCCTTGAGAAAGTAATTTAATTTTGATTTCAAGACTTCTCACAGGAACAGGCTGTAAGGCCAGGAGGGATCAGCGGGTACTGGCTCTGAAAATCAGTGCTCCAGTTTAATCAGGAATTAATTAAAGGAATTCCTTTGCCATGGGAGAATGCCCATGGGTCCACCCAGCAGTGTGACTTCCCAGATAGCTTGAGAAAATCTTTGCTGGCCTCAATAACTTCCTGAGGCTCTCCTTGGGGTAGTTGGAGGTTCACAGAAGTCTCCTGGAAACATGGACATCTCTATATGCAAATATAACAATACAAGGAATAAGAAGCTTTCTAACCAGATGCAGCACTAAGGGGCTTCTCATCCCCAGCAGTGAGAGGGAAAGAGTAAAATTTTGGGATTAAACATCATAAAATGCTAAACCAGAGTCACAGTGACTCTGGCTTGTTATGCAAAAGTACGAGTCAGGAGTGTGACAGGAGACAGTTTAATTCCCTTCTCAGTTCCCCTCTGCTGCCTGGCAGAGTGGTGGGGAGCCAGGTATTTCAGCAGCACAGAATGCTTACAGAATCACATTTTCCCATTTCCTCCCTCCTCCTCCTCCTCCTCCTCCATGCCTAAGCCTGATTCCAGCTGCCACTCCAGGTACTCCCACACCCCGCTGGGAATCTGGGGAGCTGGGTTGTGCTGGGACTCCATTTGCTGTTCAGAAGGGAGTGGATCCAGGAAAGGCAGAGGCTGATTTGAAGGACAATGCCTAAATCTCCTATTTACAATAGACAGCCCCTTCCTTGTCTTCCCTTTTTTATGGCTGTGCTGGCTGTAGTCACACAGGTGTGTGAAGCCATGACCTGCAGGCTCAGTGAGACATGGGTGATGATTTGTGTTTGGATACAGTCTGGATTCAGGATATTCCATTTTCTCCTTGGCTTCTCACTTCCCTGCATCTTCCTGACACCGTGCTAGCAGTGCCTGTGGCTCACAGGTGAGGGACAGAATTCCAGTGCATGGGAAAGATAAAATTTCTTCATGGGAATTTATTTTTCATGGAAATGGTTGTAAAGCATTAGCACAGGCTGCCAGGGCAGGGGTGGGGTCACCATGTTTGGAAATGTCCAAAAAACGTGTGGATGTGGCACCTGGGGACAGGGCTTAATGGTGAATATGATGATGGTGCTGGGTGATGGTTTAACTCAATGATCTTGAAGGTTTTTCCAACCTTAATGTTGGAACTCAGGACATCCCTCTGGGAGTCCGGAGTTGCCAGGACCCCTGCCAGGGGTCTCAGAGACCCTGGCACACAGCCCAGAACACCAGTGGGTTCAATTATGAACCATGGAACAAATTGCCACCTTTACATGAAGAGATAAAAGCCACAGCAGTTTAAATAGTGTAGGACTAAAGTTATCACAGGGTGTAAATGTAGGTTTTGGGATTTTTAGTATAGGGATTTTTGGGGACAAGATGGAGGGATTTGGGCATGCCTAGCCTTTCTTCTTCCTCTTCTCTACCTCCATCTTCAGTGGTGATGTTAGACAGTGAGCTTCTACTCTACACCAATCTAAAAGTGTTGGCACATTTAGATTGGTGTAGAGTAGAAGCTCACTGTCTAACATAGGTGATAGGTATTGGAAAATAATTGTAAACATGTTACACGTAGTTTTTAGTACATAAATATAACACCACCCTGGGGGCAGGCCGAGTGCCTCTGACTGTCCTGCTGAGCGGACCTCGGCTGGGCAGTAGGAAAATTTTATAGATAAGATACAACAAACAACATTGAGACTGAAAAACTGAAGAGCTTCGACTGATCCTTTGAACGCGCAGGCTGAAGCAGAGACTTTTAACATAAATCAGGGTCGCAAACCCTGTGGCCATCCGACACCTTAAGGACTCAGACTCTAAGGTCAGGTCCCAAGAACCTCACCCAGTATTTGAAAGCCCAGTCTGGGTTTTGATGAATGAATTCAGAGGGATATGATCCTGCTGTCAGTTTATCCCTGGGATATTTCCACCCCTATTGCAAAGGTAGCTGATCTTGGCAGGCAGACACTGAACCCCACAAGTTCAGCTCAGTGGTAAGGGTTTTTTCCTTCAATGCTCTGGATTAGGCAGCTCAGCTGTGAAGTGGGAGCCAGAATTATGACTGGATTTAGTCCAGAAGGATATGAAGTGGGTGCCTGGGAAGGTGGCGTTTGCAAAGGTTCAACTGGAGATGGATTCTACAGCTCCTTGGGGAGAGCTTGTTCTGCTCAGGGTGAAGTCAGTGACTTTCTGCATGATTTCCCTTTTTTTCCTTTAAGTTTTTCCCAGTGTGGCAAAAGGAAAAGGCACCACACTGAAGGTTTGGTTTGGTTTGGTTTGGTTTTGTTTGGTTTGATTTGGTTTGGTTTGGTTTGGCTGAATTCCTTGGGTGGTTGTGAGCTCTGGCAGCACTCTCATGGTTTGTCCCCACCTGTGTCAGCTCCCTGGGCTACCCAGTTCCCAGACTGTTGTGTCCTTGGGGCACCTGGACCCAGGGATTCAAAGATGAAGCTCTGGACAGGCAGGGCAGCCCTTGCAGGATTTAACAAAGGCTGCCGCAGCACAAGAGCCCTCTCACAGAAAAGCCTTCTCACCCCACAGGAGGGACTCAGAGCCGTGTCAGGAGTGAGGGTTGTGAGGGACCAACGGAGCCCTGTGAGGATGTAAGGAAAATCAGGATTCTGAGCCCAATGACTCCTCAGTGACTCCTGCAGCATCCCCTCCACATACACAGGCTGATACAGAAACCCAAAGGGTAAAAGTCCTGCTTGAACTCAGCAAGGACTTGTTTTGCCAGCAAAATCTTTTCAAGTGGCTATGGCTGCCAATGAAAAGTTGGATTGGGAGGGGAGGAAGGGGGAAAATGAAGTGATTCAGCAATTCCCACACACAGAACTAGGGAGTGACTGGATGTGCTGCAGCTGACCCAGCTGCCTCTCTGAGCAATCCAGCTCCAGCCTGGTTGGAATGCAGGAGGTTTCAGCAGCCAGGTTAAATGAGGAGCTGATGATGACAGCAGACATTTGGAAATGTCAGGATTAGCATGTGCTGAATGAGGGCTTGGTGGCCCAGCTCAGTCCAGGGGCTCGGGAAAGCGAGGAAAAGGAAGGCTGAGGAAGGGAGAAGGGCTCTCACGTGGCTCCGCAGAGCTGCCAGAGCACCACATGGACAGTTCCTGCCAGAGCTGGTGCTTTTCCAGGGGTTGGAACATCAAAAAGACCAGAGGTCAGCTCATTTAGGCAGCATCCCCCTTCCAAGGAAGTGGGGGAGAGTAGCGTCTCCTCAGCCAAGGGTAGGTTTGATCTTAAGGAAAGATTCCCCACATTCATTTCCAGAACTCCTGGGTCCCCCAAGGCAGGAAAGGCTCCTTTGTGTTCAGTCTCACTGTTTCTCACCAGCTGATGACTTCCCATTTTCATTTTCCCCATCCCATGTTGTGTTTAGAACAAAATGAACAAAACAATCCCAACTGGAACAGAGGAGGTGTTTGTAAACTTCAGAGCTGCTCACTGAATCCTTAAAAACTTTGGGGGGGAAGTTATTGTTTGTACCAAATCCTGTTCTGTCGGGACTTTGTAGAATTGTTGCAGCCCCCCTCTGTGGCTGAGGGAAGGAGGAATGAACTCGGATAGATGCACAGTCTTTCCCATGGGATCACAACTTTGCATCTCCTTGGATCTCAGTGTCCTCAGCATGGCAGGAATGTTTGGAAGCTGCTCCTTGGTTGACTGAGACAAGGAAGAAGAGATGTGCAGCCTGTACTTCCTTTCTTGTGTTCTCATCAGTCACAAATGCTTCTGGAAAAGGAATCACAGAGTCACAGAGTCTCAAAGCTGGGAAAAGACCTCCAAGATCCAACCTTTGACTGAACCCCACTAAAGCACATAACCAAGTGCCACTTCTACTTATTTTCTGAACAGTTCCAGGCATGATGACTCCACCACTCCCCTGGGCAGCCCCTTCCAAAGCCGGGCCACTTTTTCAGTGAGGAGTTTTTTGCTGTTGTCCAACCTGAACCTTGCCTGGTGCAATCAGTGCTCCCCTGGAGCTGCTTCTCTGCTGTCTTGACAAGGGCACCAGCCCAGGATCAGGGAGCTGTGGAGCCCAACCTGTCCTGCAGCTCCTGGTTCTGTTCTGTGCAGAGGGGAGGTCCTGCAGGTCTCTCCCTCGCTCTGAGATCATTTCAGAGTTAACCCAGGAAGTGCGAAGGGAGACAAAGCCCTTTTCCTAAACCAGTGACAAGTCTGGCTCACTGCAGAGAACTGCAGTGATTATCTGCAATTAAAGCAGAGGCCACCATGTGCAGATGCATTTATTGCTCTAATTCCTGCTGAATTGGCGTGTTTGTTACCTGGTGTCACAGGCACACGCTTGGCACAGGAAACTGAATTATCCCTATTGTAAATGCTCTCATGGCAGGCAGGAATGATGCATCTGACTCCATGCTGTCAGAAAGCTAATTTATTACCTTATGATACTATATTCTATTAAAGAATACTACACAACACTACACTATACTATACTGTACTGAAGAATAAAGACAGGATACTTCCTGAATGCTAAAAAGATAATAATGAAAACTCGTGACTCTCTCCAGAGTCCTGACACAGCTTGGCCCTGATTGGCCAAAGAGTGAAAACAACTCCCAGCAGAATGCAATTAAACAATCACCTGTGGGTAAATAATCTCCAAACACATTCCACATGAGCACATCACAGGAGAAGCAAATGGGATAAGAATTGTTTTTCTTTTCTCTGAGGCCTCTCACTGCCTTTCAGCTTCCCAGGAGAAAAACCCTGGGTGAAAGAATCATGTTCAGAGAATGTGAATGCCACATATCCCTGTGGAGACAGCCCAGCAGGCTCGGAGCCAGCTCTGACTCATGTCCCAAACACAACTGCCTTGGTGACTTTGGGTTCTCCCACCTCTCTTTAAAGTGTTGGGCCACAGGAACTGCAGAAGGAACATTTTTTCCATTTATCATGAGGAGATATTTGTGGTAGCAGGCCCCCAGCTGGGTAATAATTAGCATTGACTCCATGATCCAGAAGGCATGAAATACACTTTATTATTAGAAATCTACAGTTCTTACAGAAACAATGGTGGACCTAAGACCTGACTGGTCTCACAGTGAAAACCTCTCACACACTATTGGTGAATATCAACTGCACACTCTAGAGAACCACATCTATAAACAATGGTTACAGAAAGAGAGATAATAATTGTTTAAATTATTTTCCTCGAAGTTTCCCACAGCTTTTACACAGCTCCCCAGGATTTTTCTGGGAATGTCTGTGCCTGTTCTCCGTGGCCAGAGAGCTGCTGCCACAGATATTCAGCTCAGCCAATGTGAACCCATGGCCGAAGCAGAAGAGGAATAAGCAGGAGATGAAGTTAATTTGCCTGATGGAAATAAAAGGATGAAAAGGCTCTTTTTCCCCATTCCTTTCCACCCCTCCCCTCCTGGAATCTGGATTAACATCATTAATTTCTTCCCACAGCTCCATTTGCTGCATGCAGCTAAAACAGGAGTGGAGTTCTCCTCCTCTGTGGCTGGCTAGGGAGGGGCTGGGATGTTAATTCCTGCATGGTGAAAATTTGGAGCCTTGCTGGAGGCAGGGAGAGATTACTCTTCTTGGGAGCCCAGCATGAGGATCTGCTCCTTGATATTATTAGGGAAATCATCAAGCATTTCTTAATAAGATTTTTTTAACCAACTAATCTGCACTATTGGATTTTCAAGGATTTCAGAGGGAATTCTTGCTAATTGAGGTGTTTTTTTCCATTAGCAGCTCCCAGCAGGAGCCTTGCACACAGGTGGAAGAGCACCACGTATCTTGTAAAATCAATAGTGCAGCCAAATAAAAAAAAAAGAGCACAATTAGTGTGGCTGATTCAAATTAGAATTGCAAATTCCTAATGGATCCAGATGTCACGGCTAGGCAAGGCTGGAGGAGTCTGGTGTGCTTAAATTCAAGGAAAAGATTGGCACAGTCCATGCAGTGATGTGAATTCCCAGTCCCTTCCCCCAGCAAAGCAGCTCCCTGTTCTCTGGAATTGTCACTCATTCTCCCAGATTCCAGGAGGGTTTAATGACTGCCCAGCGCTGATCAAACACTTCTCTCTCCCACACATGAAGGGAATAGTCAAGTGTGGGTTTGTGTCCTTCCTGGAGCTCAATAAAATGGTAATTTCCAACTGAAAATCCAGCCCTGTGTGTTTGTACCCTGCTCTGAGCTCCAGTGGAGCTGTCCTGCCTCCCTTTGGTGTGATCAGACTTGATTCCTCTGGAGGACAGGGGCTGGGATCTCTGCAGGGAGAAAGGGTGAGAACAGAGCAGAACTGAGTCTTCTGAATCTGTGGGAACCCTTTGGCTGCAAGTTCCTCCATGCCTGGTCAGGAAATGCAGGTGCATTTGGAGCACAAATTCAGGAAATTCAGAAAATAAATTCAGACATTTTTCACTGTGCAAAGAATCACTGGGCACAGGGAGGAGCAGTGAGAGGAGTCTGAGTGGTGCCGAGGAGAACAGGAGGCAGGAAGAAAAACCTCCTTTGGCTTTGAGCAGTCACACAGGGAGTGTGTTCATGCTCCAAGTCTCCTGTTGGCCTGAGAATTCCCCTCACAGAGAACAGGGAGTCCTGGAATGGTTTCACTGGGAAGGTACCTCAAAGCCCCTCTGTGCCACCCCTGCAATGGCAGGGACACCTTCCACTGTCCCAGGCTGCTCCAAGCCCCTTCCAACCTGGCCTTGGGCACTGCCAGGGATCCAGGGGCAGCCACAGATGCTCTGGGCACTCTGTGCCAGGGCCTGCCCACCCTCACAGGGAGGAATTTCACCCCAAAATCCCATCCAACTCTGCCCTGCTTCAGGCTGAGGCCATTCCCCCTTGTCCTATCACCACATGCCAGAGACATCCTTGTAATCAGATTTCCTGTTTCTCTCATAAATTCCTATTTCAAAATATATCCTAAACAATTATTTTTGACCAGCCAATCTGAGACATTGCTTGAACCAGACAAGAAAATCTTTTCTATTGTGCAGCTGCCTCAGAAAATCTTTTAACACAAAGCTGCACATCAGAAAATTCTCACAATAACCATTGCTAAGAATGTACCAGTGTTCCTGGGGCTGTACCCTGGACCAGCAAAAGAAATGATCCAGTATTACAGCAAATAGCTGCTCCTGCATCTGAGCTTGTGCTGTTTGCATCTCTGCTCTCCCCAGAGAGGGGCTGAGCAGGGGTAACCCTTTGGTGAGGAGAGGAGGAATCAGTCACACACACACACAGTGGCTGCAGGCCATGCTCCCCTGGCTCAGACAGATATGTTATTGTGCATGACCAAGATTTCATTGCTCTGAATTCCACGGCTTTGGGGCATTCCTCTTTCAAAAGCTTCCCTTGCATCACATATTTTACAGGAGACTTCTGGCACTCAGGGCTTCAGATTGCTACAGAAAGATCTATTCCCTCCATGCCTTGGGCTTTATGCAAATGCTGCAAAAGAAGAAGGAAATTTTCCATAAATACAGACCCACACTCCGTGTTTCCCATTCTTTTCACATATGCTGATTTTCAGCTTTTTGCTGCTGGATTTAATTGCATTCCCAAGCTGCCTCGCCTCTTCCCTTCTCAGTAAAGTAAAGCAAAACACCTGGGCTCTTGCTCTTGTGTTATGCCTCATTTTCTTTTTTTTTTTTTTTTTTTTTTTTGTTAGCACAGCACACAGAAAAAAATTTCAAAAAGTGCATTGTTGAGTCTTTTTTTCCAGCTTGCCATGGAACACAAACCAGCTGATGGAACTGGCTCAGGTTACAAGAGTTTTTCTGCCTTTCTTTGTTTAAATAGGAATGGCTGAGGTACAACAAAATGTACTCAAAGAAACTGTTCTTGGGGCTTTAAGAGAACTGAAAGCATCCTTTTCTTTCTTTTTTTTTTTTTTTTTTCCCCTACTACAAATTCCTTCATTGCAGCTCTTTCCTTCAACCTTGAGTATGTTAAGTGTGGGGGAACAGCACTTGGGTCTGACACAGATTTGGTCTTCAGCTCTTCTTCATAACAGGCCTCTATTGTACCATTCCTGGGAGAATTTCCCAGATTTTCCTGGTTAGGCTGGAGCTCAGGGAAAGGTTCTTCCCCCAGAGGTGCTGGCACTTCCCAGGGAATGGTCCCGGCCCTGAGGCTGCCGGAGCTCCAGGAGGGTTTGGACAGCGCTTCCAGGGATGCCCAGGGTGGGATTGTTGGGGTGACTGGGCAGGGCAAGGGGTGGGACTGGGTGGTCCTTGGGGTCTCTTCCAGCTCAGGATGTTCCATGATTCCAGAGCTGTGTGTGCTGGGAGGAGAGGATTGGATACCTCACTGTGATTCTGAATTTGGCTGGTGTGACTCCATCGGCTAAGGAATGTTAAACAATTAAAACTCCAACCTGCTGATGTCAGCAGAGCTCCCAACAGGGATGGGGCTCTTCTGCCAACACCCCACTGCTGCCAGGTCAGCTCATGGCACTTGTGGACACTTTATATTGAAACTGGCAAGTCCCACACACCGAGTCTGGTGGGGCAGTTGTACCAGAGAGGATCTCTGCCATTTCAGCCTGTCCCCAGCTATTCCCTGCTTCCAAAGGCTCTTCTGGTCTCACAGCTGATCCCCAGGAATGGATTATCCTCCTTGATCCCAGTATGCTCCAAGCCATGAAGAATTTGGCCTCTTTTTTCCTCTGCATCTGCTAGACCAGCACAAGGCAGAAGAGTTTGGATTTCACCCTCTACAAATCCACCCCAGGAGTGGTGTCAGCCCAAAGCAGGACATTCATGTCAGAGGAAACTTGTGTGTACCCCAAAACCTGTGTGGTTTTTGCAGGCTGTGGAGGCACTCCCTGGAGCTGAACCCATGTCAGACTAAATGGAAAGGGCCAAAGCCCTCTTTGGCTTCTGGCTGACCTCAGTGTTGGCAAATACCTGGAGGCTGCACTCCCAGGAGTGGCAAGCACTGCTTGCAGCTCTTGGAAAGGACTCCTTTGTATTCTCTGGGAATTCAGAATTCCTGCCTGTCCTTCAGCTTCAGTCCTTTCTATCCTAGCTGCAGGAGCCAGTGACAAACTCCAGCCTGTTCTGTCTGAGGAGCTTGAGAAGAGACTTTCTCCACCCTGCAACTCCCCCTTGTCCTGTGTCTTCACCCCTTGCCCAAAGAAGCCCCTCTTCAGCTCTCTTGGAGCCCATTTAGGCACTGAAAGGGGCTCTAAGGTCTCCCAGAGCTCTCCAAGCTGACCATCCCTGTGTGCTGGTGTTTCTCCTCCTGGGCAGTTTATTAACCCTTTGTGAACCTTCTTGTTGCTGAGTGAAAGTGCAGCTCCAGGCTGGGTCTGGTCTTGGATTTGTAAAAAGCCTCTCAAAAGCTAAAAATGCTTAATCGGCCACTGTAAAAGTGCTGTGGGCTAAAAGGGGTCCTCAGCCTTTCCTGGCTCCTGGGAGGTGTTCCTGTAACCCTTACATGATGATTTTTCAGCTAATTGACATCACCGTGTGGACGTTTGCTGTTGCTCAGTAGCACTTCCCTGCTACCAAATAACCACTCCTGGAAAATGTGATTCTCATTTCCAACTTCACAAGGGACAGTTCCTAAAACTCACTGCAAGGGCTTGGTCTGATGGAGTGCTGGGATCCTCCAGGGAGTGCCCAAGGCTCCCGAGCAGGAGCCTGTCTTCAGCTCTGCGGAGCAGCCGCTGGCCCGAAGCAGAGGAGGGGCCCATGGGAACACAGGTGTTTGAAGCCCAGTTTGGCTTTGTGCCTTGTCCTACAGCTCTCCCACAGAGCTAGTGAGAATTGTAATGAATTCTGAAGCCAAGCCCACTGATTTGTGGAATAAGGGCTTTAAAATTAAAGATTGTAAAGCAGGTATGTTTTATTCCAGCTGGGACGCATGGGGGATATTTCCACCAAAGCCATGTGTACCTGGTGAGACAGGCTTCAGGTTTAAATGCACATTGATCCCCCAAGCCCACACCTCCCTGCCCACCCATTCCCTGCCCAGAGTCTTTGGTGGTGTGTTGGGAAGGATGAAAGTTTGACAAGAAAGTCTCACAGATATGTATGCTTAGCAGAAAGATTTTTAAGTGTGGAGTCTGATGAAGGAATAGAGTTGGAAGCAAGTTTTGATAGAGAAGAAAAGAATTGCTGAGCCAGTCTTACTGGATAACCAAGGAGGCAAAGGGTGTGGTAGTTAGAAGGGGCTTTTATAACTTAGAGCAAAGGATAAACCCACCCCAAACAAGAAGATGTTTCTATCAAGCAGAAAGAGAGCACAGGCAAACAAGCCTGACAATGTTGCAAGTAGAAAAAAGGTCTCAGAATTTTCCACTGCAAGAAAACTGAAAAACAACTTCTGGCTTAAACTGTAATGTACTGACTTTTAGTGATTGGAGAATAGTAACATGAATATGGTAATGATAGTAGTTATGATAGGCTATAGATAATAGTTCAGGTATAGATTGGTTCTACTGTATTAAGATGCTGAGCAAAGAAAAGTATATAATGCAATGTAACCAAAACCAAAGGGTCTCCAGGCCTGCCTGCCTGCAGCTGGAGCTGACAGCTATAGGCACAGGCTCTGTCAACCACGACCCTGGACTGCTGTAACCTCTTGGATGGAATAAAGTGCATTTTGTATACAATAAACTGCATTTTGTATGCAATAAACTCCATTTTGAAGAGCCACCTGGAGTTCTGCATCTCTCATTTCGGCTCTTACACCCAGGTGTGGGCAGGAATTAGGGAAGCACAATCCCCTGATGGTATCAGTGACACCTGAGGACAGGTTTGCCTCAGGAAAGCTCCACACCAAGACTAGTCCCTCACTCCCCCCTCCACACACTGAATTCTCACTATTAATCCAGCCATCCCTGGCAGCTTCCTGGAACAGCCACGGACCAGATGGGTGCTACACAGCCTGAGCTCAAACTGCTCCTGAGGCACCTCCTGCAGCTGCTGGCCTTCAAATCTGCCTTTACTGCTCTTGCTGTGGGATGGTGCACTCTGGATTAGACTTAAACCCAGCCTATTGAGCCAGTTAGCCTTCAGAAGGATGTGTGGAGTCATTGCTGCCCTCTTTAATCACTGCTGAGCACTTTAAATGTGCAGGAGATCAGTTCAGCCTTTGAGCCATGTTTGAGAAAATGGGGTGGAAAATGTCCATGAGGCAATTTGCCCATTAAACAGCCATGGTTCCTCAGGCAAGAGAATCCAAGGACCCTGAATCCTGGGAGACACAGAGGGAAAATGTGGCCCCAGAGCTTCTGGGAGTTTCTGCAGCTATGAGACTGTAAAGAGCTTGGGTGAAAGGGAGCCTGTTTTCCTGCAGAGCCCTGTGTATCCAGGGCACAGCTCCATGGCAGGCTGCAGTGGGACACCCAGGCTCCTTTCCATTTGTTTACTGTAATTTTGTACCAGTTATGGTGTGTAACATTTTTCTGGGGTTTTCCAGGTGTTCATGTTCAGTCTAGAAGCTTCACATCCATGGAACTCCTGCTCAGAGCTTGCTCCTGTTTTCTCCAGCCAGCCTGCTCCCAGTCCTTAAGGTTTCACCTTAAAGCTGTCCCACATTCTGCAGCACCAAGGGGGCAGCAGGACTGCCCAGCTCACTGGGAACAGAGAAACCAGTACACTGAAATATTCAAACAGCTCTGATCTGAACACATCTCAGGTGCCCTATGGTGTCCTGGCCACTACACCAGATTGATAAATTAAATATATTAGAAAGTAGTAATAAGGGAAATATATATATATATATGAAAATTCAGAGTATTAGAAACATATAATGTATTTTGGCGGGTGGAGGAAAACAGAAATATATATAGTTTGTTTAGTGAATTTGCAAATGTACAGAACACAGTTTGTAACAGGAATGTAACTTGCTAGGTAGAGACAACTTGTAACAGAACACCTAAGAATTTTCTTGTAAGTAAAGGTCATAAAGATAAGAAAACTCATTAAAGCAAGACTCAGGTACTGTTGAAACCCATAAAGCAGAACCTTTTGCTTAAGGAGCCAGCAAGAAGCAGACTCCTGATTTTGGCCAGCAAAAACTGACCTGAGAGAAAGCCAAACCTCTACTGCACCTGCCAAGAAGAAAGGGTCAAACAGTGAACATTAAGGACAATGATGTTCCTTCATCAAAGACCCACCACCACCAGCAGGGATGGCACCACTGTAAGAGCCTGAATGAGAGATACGGGACTCCAGGTGGCTCTTCAAAATGCAGTTTATTGTATACAAAATGCACTTTATTCCATCCAAGAGGTTACAGCAGTCCAGGGTCATGGTTGACAGAGCCTGTGCCTATAGCTGTCAGCTCCAGCTGCAGGCAGGCAGGCCTGGAGACCCTTTGGTTTTGGTTACATTGCATTATATACTTTTCTTTGCTCAGCATCTTAATACAGTAGAACCAATCTATACCTGAACTATTATCTATAGCCTATCATAACTACTATCATTACCTGAGACCTTTTTTCTACTTGCCACATTTGCTGACTTGTTTGCCTGTGCTCTCTTTCTGCTTGTTTGGGGTGGGTTTATCCTTTGCTCTAAGTTATAAAAGCCCCTTCTAACTACCACACCCTTTGCCTCCTTGGTTATCCAGTAAGACTGGCTCAGCAATTCTTTTCTTCTCTATCAAAACTTGCTTCCAACTCTATTCCTTCATCAGACTCCACACTTAAAAATCTTTCTGCTAAGCATACATATCTGTGAGACTTTCTTGTCAAACTTTCATCCTTCCCAACACCTGAGCAATCCCATGGGAGAACTGCTATGAGGCTCGGGGAATTGCCATTTCAAAAGGCAATTATGTTAAAGTTTTAGGAGAGAC
This sequence comes from Haemorhous mexicanus, assembly GCF_027477595.1. Lineage (NCBI taxonomy): Eukaryota > Metazoa > Chordata > Aves > Passeriformes > Fringillidae > Haemorhous > Haemorhous mexicanus. Next base: position 418,663 of record NC_082368.1, read on the forward strand.
CTCCAAACAGCACAGCTGCTCTGGCAAATCTGCTCAGACAATGAAAGAACACTTGAAGTCTGACAACTTCATTTTCCTCTACAAACACAAGTACCAGAGGAAAATACCAGCTGGGCAAGCTGGATAACTGAGGAGTGGGAAGGGTTTTTGAAAGGACTGCAGTGTGTGGAGACTGAAGCACTGATAGTTCTGGTGATTTACTTGTAGTGTATGTCTGTGCAAAGTCTCTGCATGAGCTTTTATAAATGATTTGGGATTCCAAGGCCTGAGAGCTCTGGGAGATGAGTTACAAAGTGATGAAATCCTGATCTCCCTCTTCTCCAGTGTCCAGGGAAGAGATCCAGCTGTTTCCAACATGGGATCCAAACTGCCCATGTTCAGAGAAGGGTTCTAAGCCCTCCTGGAATGGCAACAGCAATAAATTATGGTCATGAGCTCCACATTCCTCTCGCTTCTGGTAGAGTAAGAACTAGACAGGCCTCTCTAATGGGCATCCAAGGGTGTATTTCTTTAAATTTGCAGTTAAGGGAAAAACAAACTTCAATTTAGTGGTATGGCTTTAATCAGCTGAATGAATAATGCACTCAGGGGGGAAGTTTTATCTGGGAAGGGAATGACCTGGTGTTCAGCTGGGAATCTTTAGCAGTTCTGTGGAAATGGTACAATGTTTTACATGGGTTTGATGACCACTTTGGAAATAACTCCATTATAACCATGATTCTCAGTTTTAGGAAATCTTCCTTCCTAAAGTCCTGCTGTGGTTATAGAGAAATTCCTCTAGGTGCAGGCCTTTAGCTCACACTCTGTAGGTGAGCACAAGCACAGCTTAGCAATAGACCACCAGTTCCTTCTTTCACCCTGTACCCTCCCAGCAGCTGACATTCCAGAGCTGTTGCATTTACCAGGATTTATTTGACCTTTGGATAAACCCCAGATCCTCCTGTTGGCATCTCTTCCCTGTTTCTGCACATCACGCAGGGTCAGGGGCTCTGGGATCTCCCTGTGGAGTGCTGAGGCCCAAGACAGGTTAAACCCCCCTCTCACACCCATTTCAGAAACACCAAGCTCTGAACAATAAAGAATGTGGTGGAACTAATCCTTCAAAAGTCTTTATTCTTGGGAAAGGGGAAAGCTGCAGGGACCACAGAGTGGTTAAACTGTCCTGGACAGATTGCTCCTCAGTGAGTTTTGCAGTGAACATGGAGGCACAAGGTAGCTCTTCGCTAATATGAGTAGAAATGTTTTTAGTGAAGCTTAAATCTCTCTTGCCTCTCCCCAGATAGCACCTGAGGAGGCTGGAGACAGCCCAAAGCAGCACGCACAGCCCCAGCTCTGCTCTGGAGGTGTTGGGAATATTCCCACCTCCTGCTGCTTTGCACATGGATCACTCTGCTTTCCCTTCCCATTTTACCTCAACTGTGCTGCAGGATCCTCACGGTTCAGGGTCAGATGGAGCAGAGCCAGGCTTCTTTCCTCATTCTGCCTGCTCTAATTACTCTGCTAATTACTAGTTGCTCATCATCAGCCCATTGCTCCCCTCTAATTCCTTTGAAGTCCTGTCTCCATGTGCCAGGCACATCACCTGGGGAGCAGCAGCAAAAGCTCTGGGGGTGGAATTTCTCTTCCTGGGGCTGGGAATATCTGGGTCAGTTCTCAAGGGTATTTTCCAGAGCTGTTTTGGACATCTGGGGTTTCTAACTTGGACATCTCGGTTACTGCTGAACTCTTTTTTGACGAACTGGGCTCCCCTGCCTAAGCCCAAGAGTCCAGGAAATGTTTGGAGAACCCTCTCAGGCACAGAGTGGGCTTGTTGGGGGAGTCCTGTGCAGGGCCAGGAGCTGGACTTGGTGATCCTTTGCAGCCCATTCCAGCTCAGAATATTCCATGATTCTGTGCTCATGATTCCAGGGAAATCAGTGCTGTTCTGGGTATAATCAGGATAAAAGAAATCCCTCTTCATGGGCCTGCAATAGCTGCTAAGCCTGGATTCTGCCTGGTCCTTCCAAGTCAACTCCAGGCTCCAAAGGGGTCTCTGGATATTTAGATGTGATCTATGAGAATTCCAGCTGAAACCCCAATTCCAAATTCTTGGTGACCAGGCCTGGAATCCTCCCCTGTGAGGGTGGGCAGGCCCTGGCACAGGGTGCCCAGAGCAGCTGGGGCTGCCCCTGGATCCCTGGCAGTGTCCAAGGCCAGGTTGGACATTGGGGCTTGGAGCAGCCTGGGATAGTGGAGGGTGTCCCTGCCATGGCAGGGGTGGCATTGGGTGGGCTTTAAGGTCCCTTCCAAGGCAAACCATTTTATGATTCCATGGTTCTAAGTTTGGAAATATCCATAAACATCTCAGAGCCACAAGGGGAGGACAGAGCCCAGCTGATCAGAGGCAGCAATCTCCAGGGTTCCAGAGGAGAGGAAAAGCAGAGTTCTTTCCCCATTGTGCTCCCTCCAAAGCCATCTGTGTTTGCAGCCCTTCCCAGGACGTGCTTGGGAGGGAACCATCTGTGTTTTCCCTGGGAGAGACAGCTTGTAGGGAAATAGACAGGTTGTTAACGAGACAGGCAGATGGCAAATCCAGCCAATGTCGTGATGACTGCACTCCAAAGGGATTATCAGTAATCAGACAATTAGGCTTGGCTTGGATCAGGAGACTGTAGACATTAAGGAAGATGGGTTTTCCAAGCCTCCTTTGGAGATTCAGGGCTGGAGCTTCTGCAGCAGCAGAGTTTTACAGAAACCTCCTGCAGATCATGGAACACAAACCCTTAATCACAGCTGATTGTTCACAGAGCAGCTGATTGGCAATATGGGAATATTTTATGGACTATAACTTTATTTTGTTTCAAAGTGAATGTCTCATCTTCGTCCATGATTTCTGTCTTATTTTCTTCCCTTTATTTTTTGTTGTAATTTTCAGAGTTCTTTTGGGGAATTTATTTAAATCTTATTTACTTAAATTAAAATTTCTGACTTCACAAGATAATTTGAAGATAAGAGTCAAAAGCTTGTATGAAAAGAAAAAAATCTTGTTCTTGACATAAAATGCTTCTCTGGTAGATTTTATATGTGGATTTCAAAGAGTTTAACATGACTGAAAATGTTTTGGTGTGCTGATTTTCACTTTACTGAAGTGAGTTCCTTGAAACAAATATGGGTTCAGTCTAACCACATAGTTCATTACTCTAGGACTCTAATTAGCTTCTGCACAACACAGGAAAAAAGATACCAAGGGGAGGTTGAAAGTGTTAAAATGTGTATGTTTTTAACTGGCCAGGCCTGATTGTTCCTTTTTGAAGTCAGTGTTTGAATTTAATATTTTTTTGCTACATGAAATAGAGTTGAATATGAAATGCAGCCCTTTTAAATTACTAACAGTAAATATTTACACTGAAGCAGACCAGCACAAAAAGGAAAAGTTAGACTGAGTATTGATGGATTGGGAGCACCTTTTCGCCCCACTGAAATCCCCTAACAAACCCCAAACTAAAACACCACTTGCAAAATGAGTTGTTAAAAGCCTTGGGAATTGGACTCATCCATGCAAAGTGAGGAGAAAGAGGAGCTAGGGCTGGAAGACTTGGAGATTCCAAATGTTTCATTTGCTGGAGTTCTCAGCCTGCCAGCAGTGAGGACACCAAGCACCAGGAACTTAAACCAGGCAAATTCAGATTGCAAGTAAAACATATAAGTTAAACAGAGGTTAACCCAGCTCTGGAAAACTTCACAGTAGGCATTGTTGCATTCTCAAGCTCCAGCAATACTTTAGTAAAAAAAATCACTGTCATGGTTTGACCTTGGCGCAATGCCAGTGGCTCCATGAAAATACTTTCCCCCAGGTGTCTGCTGTGAGATGTGATCAGAAATAGAGCAAAGCAGGCTCCAGCTTAGGAATAAAAGGGAAAAAAACTTTACTAACTTACAACTATATATAAAGAAAAACACAGAGAACTCAGAATGAAAACTTTCCAAAAACATTCTCCCTCCTCCCTACCATCAACTCTCAGTCTATCACCACCTTTTAGATAATTAATTCTCAGTTCATCAAGGAGAGAGGAGTCCCTCTTGTACCATAGGCTTCCCCTGGAAACACAACTGAAACCTCTTGTGTTTCCATGTCACACGTGGCACTGCCCAGAGATCATTTTGCCATCGTGACATCTTCCTTCCATGCCCAGTGCTCTCACTACTGTGCATGGACTAGAGCTGCTTCTAGGGTCTTCCTTTGTAAAGGGTGCTTTGCCCAGTTCCAAAAAGAGCACAGTCTCTCATTTTTGGAACACCTATCTCTCCCAAATTTCACCTCCTGGGGCTGAGGGGTCTTGAGAACAGAGATCATCTTCCTCCCTGGAGATGGAGGGCATGACCACCACTCTCCTCACCCGTTGTCTCTGTTCACGCACTCCTTCACATCACATCACTGCACTCTCTTGGCTCCAAGCCATTGCCTCCCCGCTAAATGTAGTCTCTGTGTCACAGGAGAAATGGTTCTGTCCATGGCTATACAAGAAAAGTCCAGCCAAAGGCTAATCTATCATCTCCTCCTAACTATGATTCTTCTCAACTTCTCTCGTGGCCCATTTCCTCTTATCTCTATCTCTCTTCTCATTCAACTCCAGGAAGATCAGTATTTGTAAAGTTTCCATCATCCAAGAAAAGGGTTAAAAAATCTCAGGCTCTGCCTGTCCAGAACTCCCACGCTGCCCTGCTGGGCACCATCTCACAGCAACCCCCTTCTCTTTCTCAGCTGGCTGTGCTATCAAAGTTCAAGGTGGCACAGGCACAGACACCAGCTCTCTCTCTCTCCAGGGTGGGGGGGGGGTTGATGGCTGCCCGATGTCTCTCAGGGTTCCTCGACCCTTCCATCCTGCAGGGGCCTTCACCTCCCTTCTCTGTCCAAGGCCCGGCTTACCTCACCCAGCTGCATGGCTTCCCCTCCCCCGCCCAGCCTGCAGCTGGGCAGGGGAGGTTTGTTCTCTTTCATGGACAGAACCCAAGAGAGCTTCCCCCTGGGAGTTCTCAGCTTTTAACCCCCTGTGTTCTCAGAGGTGTATCCATGTCCTCAGTGGCCACACCAGGTGCCAATATTCAAATCTGAGCACCTATTAGTTTGACCACAGCATACCAAAAAAACTCACTTCCTCTCAAAACAAGACAATCACTTTTCTCTTTCCCCCAGAAAGATATTTTCCAGTTGAGATACAGAGTAACTCAAACACAACCAGTGACTTGGATTATGCAGAAAAGCAGATCTCGTGTTTAATCCTTTTTGCTCTGAAGTCTGACTTGTTTTGACAGACCTTGGACCGTGTTTACCTGCCAGTTTTTACCTATTAGAGCTGGAATTGATATTTGTCTCCTGCTGAGATTGGCTGCTTCTGCACCAAAACTGTGTCTTCCATTTGCCATTTCTGGAAATCCCTTCTGGAGTTTATCATGCACTCAGTGCAATTTGGGACTTCAGGCCAGCAAGGAGAAAATGTCCAATTTGTGAAATTTGGGGCACCTGGTTTTTGAAGAGTGCAATAACTCTTCCCAGAAGCAATAATTTCAGGAAGAGAAGACAAATCATTGCTGGACACATCCAGAATGTGGCACTTAAATCAGACAAGCCTGAAATGTCCATTTTATGTAGATAAACATGTCCATACAAACTCTGTTATTATATCCCAATGCTGGGGTAAACCAGATTGTTAGAGTCTTAGAGTCTGAGCTTTTGACAAAGCAGATACTTCTTATTTTATATTTTTGAGCTCTAAATTAATTCATCTCTCACCTATATTGGCATGTTTGGCCATGGTCTCTCTGCACTTTGCCTCTAGACTGATGTGTTGAATGATGTCAGTCTGGGTATTGATGAGCTCATGGAATCATGGAATGGCTTGGGCTGGAAGGGACATTAAAGGATCATCCAGTGCCACCCCTGCCCTGGGCAGGGACACCTTCCACTGTCCCAGGGTGCTCCAAGCCCTATCCAACCTGGCCTTGGACACTGCCAGGGATCCAACCAAATATTCCCACAAATTCAGAGAAGATCTGGACAAGATCCATAACTCCTCACCTTGCTCTGGGATCGGGGAGCAGCTCCTCTGATCCCTCACCACTGATGGGGGTTTGGCTCCATAACCCCACATTCCACAGGAAGCAGATTTTGGTTAAGCATCCTGGGCCTCCTTGAACATGCCCCTGCCAGAGTTCAGCTCCAACTCCTTTTATTAGGAGCCTCCTAAAATCCATCCCCCTCTTGCTCCAATTCTGGACACAGCGGCTGTGTCGATGCAGGGTTCCCCCCACCGTGGGTGTAATTGGCACTGACTCCATGATGTAGAAGGTTGAACCATTGCTTTATTCCTCTAAACTATATTATTACTATATTCTTAAGAAACTTGTAACCCCTTCCAGCCTGTCCGATAAAGCTTTGACCTCTTTGGTCAACCAACCAAAACAGCACCACCCTTTGGTAAACAAATCTCCATAACACATTCCACATTTGCCTAGCCACAGGTGCAGACAGCAGAGATAAGAATTGTTTTAATTCTTTCTCTGAGCTTTCTCACAGCTTCTTGCAGCCTACCCCAGGGAAAATGCCTGGGAAGACCTGTGCCTGCTCCCTGTGGAGAGAGCTGCTGCCACATGGGTGAACCATTGGCAGAGCTAACGATGGAGAATTTCCATCTGATTTGGGAATGCAAACTGTGCTCCTGGCTGGTCCACATTCCTCATGAATAATGAGCTCCTTACCCGGAGAGGCACTGGAACAAACCCATCCCAGCTCCACAGGCAGAGCAGGTGCTGCTCTTCAGCTCCTCAGCGATTCAAGGAGAGCTTCACCCCAGGCTCACGGGGTCTGGGAGCTCTGAGCTCAGCAAAGCTACACCACAAACTGCACCAAGGGCTGGGAACCCCAGCAGGAACAGCCGACTCAGGGCCCTGCAGCACTCTTGAGTTTTGTGTTGCTGGAATGGCTCCCAAGGTATTAAAGAGTCTTTTTTTCCCAGCCCCGCACTCAAAGAAGTTGAGATTCCTCAGCTCTGCTTCTCAAGGTTGTTTATTTTCTCTTATCTATTACATTCTTTCTCCAACCTTCTGAGGTCTGTCCAGCAGGTCCGTCCATGGCACACTGACCACCTTGGCGAGGTGTTAGCTTTTTATACTAAAACCTACCTGTGCTCTATTTACAGTAATTTTCCAATACCTATCACCTATGTCAGACAGTCTGTCTCTATCCTAAACCAATCCAGAAGTGTCACCATCCCAGCAGAAGATGGAGCACAAGAAGGAGAAGAAGGACAGGACATGCCCAGATTGCTCCATCTTGCCTCCTGAACCCCCATTCTAAGTCCCCAAAATTCTACATTTTCACCCTGAGATAAATTCACTATAATTCTACTCGAACTCCTGTGGCTTGTAACTCTTCACACAAAGTTGGTAATTGTTTCCATTGGCTAAAATCAAAGCACAGGTGTCTTTGATTCCGTGTCAAGGTCTCTGAGCCCCCTGCCAGGGTCTCGACCCCTGCCAGGGTCGAGTCCTCCAGAGCAGTCAGAGCAATGTCCTGGGTTCCGACACAGCACTGCAGGCAGAGATGCTGATTTGGCTCCCAGGGATAAGCAGCAATCTCTTCTCATCAGTGCAAACTAACTCTTTTATGGGACAGCTTCTGCTTTTTACAAGAAATGTGTTTGGAAGGGAGGAGTGACTGTGCTTGGAAATGGAGATACTGAACAGAAAAATCGTTATTCCAGATGTTTCAGCTTTTAACTTGCATTTTTATTTCAAAACTTGTGAATTTCATTTTTCCAAGTCCTTAAGGATCTGCTGAAATGGAGGAAAAATGTGCAAGTCTGTAAAAGAACAAGCAATGGAAAATATTTAAACTTTCCATTTAAAATTTTTAAATTGTATTTATTTTTGGAGTACTGGAAAGTTCTGTTCTTGATTCAGTGATTTTCTGTGCAAAAATTTCCAGTGATTTTTCTCCTCTATTTGCTGCATTAAGTTGGTATCTGTGTTGAAGCAGGGAAAGATAAAGGTGCTTTTTCTCAGTCAGGATGTGAAGGGCTGTATTTCATGGAATCCTGGACTGGTTTTGGTTGGAAAGGCCCTTGAAGCCCACCCAGTGCCACCCCTGCCATGGCAGGGACACCTCCCACTGTCCCAGGTTGCTCCAAGCCCCATCCAACCTGGCCTTGGGCACTGCCAGGGATCCAGGGGCAGCCACAGCTGCTCTGGGCACCCTGTGCCAGGGCCTGCCCACCCAGATAGGAACAATTCCTCATTCCCAATATCCCATCCATCCCTGCCTTCCTTCAGCTTAAGGCCACTTGCTCTTGTCCTAACATGACATGCTCTTATGAAAAGTTCCTTTCCAGAGCTGTAGGAAATGTTTCTGTTCCTATAAAGTCATTCTGACATTGTTTAACTTTTTAGCATTTATATAGTGCATTTTTCCTGTTTGCATTGGACATCAGGAGGAATTTCTTAATGGAAAGGGTGGCCAGGCATTGGAACTGCCCAGGGAGGGGAGGAGTCCTCACCCCTGGAGGTGTCCAGGGAGGGCCTGGATGCGGCACTCAGTGCTCTGGGCTGGGGACAAGCTGGAGATTGTTGACAGGCTTGACTCAATGACCCTGGAGAGCTTTTCTTTAATGATTCTACAATTCTCTATTATTTTCTATTTCATTGTTTGTCAATAATGGACCTCAACAGATGGTGCTATCAATGAATATCCGACAAAACTCTTTACAAAGTGTCTAATGCTTTAGAGAAGCGCAGCAGTTCCTAAGCACTGATTGAAAATCTGGTATTTTCCACGTCCAAATGTCCTGTTTATACTGGAAAGTGTTTGATTACAGCAAGCTGCAGACATTTTCATCTAGAAAGAGATGAGGCATTTCAATCAGTGCTGAACAGCAGAGGAACTTAATGATGTGAAAAAAACCCTAAAAGCCAGACTACATTAACTCTTATATGATAACACATTATCTATGCTAGAGGGAGCAGAGTGTTCATAAAATAATGGGGAAATAATAAAACTAAGATACACTGGACCAGAATTCCTTTTCTGAAACCAGGAAATATTTTTAGAAAGCTAGTATCTCACAGAATGCCTGTTTAATAAAGTATTATATCATGGAAATGAATTGTCAGATGTTAATTTCTGCTGAAATAGGAATTCTGAACTTGGGAAGGCTCTTTTCAGGTTCTCCAGCCTAGTTTTCTAAGGAAATGAGGCTGCTGCACAGGTTTCTGTCTGTGTTTGAACCCATGGGTCAAGTTCAAGGAAATCTGGGGAAGAATTAGAGGTGTCAAAGGTCAGACTGGTCCTGTGGATTTTGGGAAAATCAGAAGCCATATGAGCCCTGCAAGAGATCACATAAATCAGGAATGGATCAGACCCTGTGAGGCCCCAGATGTCCACAGGTGTGAAGTCACTGCAGGAGCACTGGGTCAGCCCACAAACCCAGCAGCAATTCCTGAACCAACGGGAATTCCTGGAAGCCATGCCTGGATTCCTGGCTTCAGACCCTGCAGGCAGGAGGCATTAATGGGGATTACACCAAGCCCTCAGGGAAGGATCTGCAGTGTGACAGGGGCACAGGATCTGCACTCTCTGCCCTGGAGACACTGGAGGTGCTGGGACAGACCCACACATGAGAAGGTCTTTAGTGCCTCATCCTTCCCAAAAGTAATTTTTGCATTCAGCCAGCGAGAAGCTCCTCCTGCCCCAGCAGGGCTCCGAGGGTCATTTCTTGTGAATATCGCGGGCATCTGTGAGCAGGGCTGACGCTAATGCCGAGTGACAGGAGCGTCTTCTAGCCCAGGGCATCATCAGCAGGGCTGAGTGTTCTGAGCTGACAGCCGGGCTCCCTGAGCTGTCACTGCCACTCCTGAGCTGTCCCAGGGAGAACAACAACAGCAGCAGCCGTGCTCGGGGAGGGAGGGAGCCCTGGGAGCTGTGAGGGGTGAGGGGGGCATGGGGGAGGCTTGTCAGCCCAAACCAGGCTGCAGTGCTGGCTCAGGACGTGGAGCTGACTCGCCTGGAGCCAGGGATGATGGTGAATGGTTGGAATGCTCCAGCTGGGATATGGGATCACTTACTGCAGGCAGCTCCTTCAGTGCTGAGCTTTGGGATGCCTGTCGGAACAGGGCGGAGCTTTGGGATCACTCTGGGAACAGGGCTGGCAGCACACAGGGCTGAGCAATGGCTGAGCAGGGAATCAAGGAGTTGATTCCCTGAATCAAGGAGTTGATTCCCTGAATCAAGGAGGTTTCAGTGTCCTTGCTCTGCTGGAGAGAAGCTGCACAAGAAGCCAGGAGGGAGCAGGTCCAGGACAGCTGAACTGGCTGAGGGATATTCCAGACTGGGAAACATCATGGACAGATGATTAACTGTACCCAGCTGTGTACAAGGGGCCATCTCTTGTCTTTGGGAAAGGGAACAGGGCAGATGCATCCCTGTGATGAGAGCTGTGGACTGACTGGAGAAGGGGCCTGTGTGCTTTGACCCCAGAGTAGTTTGGGCTCAAAGCCCACCCAGTGCCACCCCTGCTATGGCAGGGACACCTCCCACTGTCCCAGGCTGCCCCCAGCCCCATCCAGCCTGGCCTTGGGCACTGCCAGGGATCCAGGGGCAGCCACAGCTGCTCTGGGCACCCTGTGCCAGGGCCTGCCCACCCCCTGAGTGAAGAATTCCTTCCCAGTCAGGGGCCACTTTCGGTCTGGAGAACATTTCCACAATAAAAGGGCTGGGTATGTGTAGTATTGTCCACAAGGGTCCCAGGATGAAGGAAGAGACGGGAAAGTTGACTCCATGTATCAGAAAGCTTGATTTATTATTTTATGATAGAAAATATATTAAAACTATATTAAAAGAATAGAGAGAAAGGATTTCATCAGAAGGCTAAGCTAAGAATAGAAAAGGAATGAATAACAAAGGCTTGTCTCTGACCAAGACAGTCTGCAGAGGTGAACTGTGATTGGCCATTAATTCCAAACAACCAGATGAGACCAATCACAGATCCACCTGGTGCATTCCACAGCAGCAGATAAGAATTGTTTACAGTCTGTTCCTGAAGCCTCTCAGCTTCTCAGGAGGGAAAAATCCTAAGGAAAGGATTTTTCATAGAACATGTCGGTGACAGGTATGAACCTGAGCTTGTTCCCCTAAGCTTAGGACCATGCCTGGGAAAGCACAGAAGGATGTAAACTACTCCCAGAGCTGGGATGGTGCCTACAGGGTTACACAAATGTCCAAAGAGCCGTGAGCAGGATGTGGGAAGGGAGAGCCATCTCGGGTGTGCCCTTGTAATGCGAAGGTAGCAGCTGCTCCCTGGTTGTTTCAGTGCCTCTTTTCCCAACACTTGTGTTGTAAATGATCAAATCGGCAGCCAAATTTATTTTAAAAAAATTATAAATTTATTAGATTGACAACCAACAAATAGAATATTATAAAACCGCCACAGCCAAGACAGCGTCAACCCCGGACTTTGACGCTGGGTAAACTTGGGACAGACCGATGTAGTGTCAGCGTCTCCCCAGAGTGTCACCTCAACTGCTCCAAGTAGCCAGCTTATATACAGTTTGTTCTGCCTGGAGCAGAAATGACCTAAGAATTCTGTAAGTTCCTACATAAGTATAACGGGAACTATGCAGATTCAGTCCCCTACAAAAGTCAGTCCATAGGTTTGGATGGCTGTCTGGGCTCCTCGAAATTGTCTTCCTTTCAGTTGTAGCCAGGATGTCACCGTTCCTCGATGTAATCTCTCCCAGGTGCTGTTCCGTGAATGTTCTGGACATTCCCGGGAAATGGTCGATGATTGTCTGGGAAGGACTCATTCATTCATTAATGGTCATGATTTTATCTGGGCGAGTCCGGGAAATCTTTTGAATAGAAAGGAAAGCCCTGCTTTTGGCCATGGGGGTCAGAGGCATGGTTGGATCTTAATAATTTTTATACAGTTACAAAGCATGAATTATCTCTATCATATACTACACCCGTAACAACAGTGTTTGTATTGAGATATTGAATAAGAAAAGTCTTTAATTTTCCATGGGCTAAGCGGGATTTGGGATGATAATCTGGGGTCAATGCTGTGTAGTTAGTGCAGCTCAGGGGAAGAGCTGTGCTGTCAGACTGGAGGTCTGGCACAGGGCCCCAGTGCAGACAGCCCTGGTGCATGGACCCCTCCTTACTGGGATTCACACAGCAGCAGCATTTGAGGAAGCACCTTGACCTCTCTTCCTTTGGTATCCAGAGTTCCTACACCCAGCACAGAGGTAAAACAGCCCCTGGTAGGGCAAAGCCTCAGGAATAAAACAGGAGAGTGTGTGAAGATTTGAGCTGGGAGCTCTGCAGAGGTCCAGGGAAATCTACTGGGATCAGTTTTCACATTTTTTAGATAGCTGGGAGTTTTTAATTTGGCTTGAGAGAACCACCTCTTTTGTGTTCCTGTTCAGACGGAGGACTGGGCTCCTCAGGAATTGCTCAGTTCCTGGTTTAATGCAGAATTTTAAATTGGGTCTAAAAGAGCTGCCAAGACCTGAGTGTGACAGGTGCCCTCCCCCCACTTCCCTGGAGCAAGGTCCAACATCCCACCTTGAACCAAAGAGCAGGAAAGCTCATGTGGTTCCAGCAGTGGCCCGAGGTGTCGGGGGAATTCATCTGTACTGGGAATATTGACACTTTAACCTCAGATTTACCTGTCTCACTGAGAGCTGGGCTGGAACTGGTTAATTAGCCCTTGGCTAAATGCTTTGAGATCCTCAGATGAAAGGCATCCCGGAGATCCAAAAGATGTAGAGCCTTTATTCCCAGCTGAGAGAGACATGAAGAGCTGCAGTGTTGAAAGGAGTCCTGCCAATTAATTTACACTTAAACAAAAGTGTTGGGGTTGTTTTACTGGAAGTTTTGTTTTACAGAAAATTGAAAAATAAGAAGTCAAACCAAAATCAAAAAGAAAAGGGAAAGGGTCGAGGCTCATTGGATAATGTGATGCCTTTCAAGGTTCTGTTTTGCTGATGAAAGCTTTAACACTTGAAAACTCTGTGATTCTCAGCAATAATGCACAGGAAATACGTAAAGGCTCATTTATTGCTATGAAAAGCAGGTAAAATAAAGCTGCTAAGAAAGTGAGGATGCTGTGGTGAACCAGCCTGTCCACAAGGAAGGAAAAATGGTTTGGCTGCTTTCTCCTCTGAGCTGAAGTACAAGATAGAATCAGAGCACTTAACCCAGGAATAAATCACTGGCATTTGGAATATGTATTAATGAGGTGCTAATTAAAGGTGGAGAAGGAGGAGGGAAGGGCAGAGCAGAGGCAGGATCTGTCCTGCAGAGCTGGCCCAGCCCGGGGCCCAGCACTGGAGGGACCTGGAGCTGCTGGAGAGCCCAGGGAGGCTCCAGGGTGATCCCAGGGATGGAGCAGTTCTGCTGGGGCCAGGCTGGGAGAGTTGGGGTGGGGGGGTTCACCTGGAGAGGAGACCGGGGTGACCTCATTGTGGCCTTGCAGGGCCTGAGGGAGCCCCAGGAAACATGGAGAGAGAGGATTTCCAAGAGTTGGAAGGACAGGGAATGGCTCCCAGTGCCAGAGGGCAGGGATGGATGGGATATTTGGAATGAGGAATTGTTCCTGGCAGGGTGGGCAGGCCCTGGCACAGGGTACCCAGAGCAGCTGTGGCTGCCCCTGGATCCCTGGCAGTACCCAAGGCCACCTCTCCTGAATGAGAGGTAATTTTATTGCCTCCTTTTGAATTCAGAAAAAAGTTCAAGTCAGACCCCTTGGCTCTAGAGAGCTGCTGCTGGCAGGGCTGGTGAGGGATGTGGATTTGCTGTGCAAGTTCCATCATCAGCTCCTCATTTTAGGATCATGTTTTAGTTTTCAAGTTCCATCATCAGCTCCTCATTTTAGGATCATGTTTTAGTTTTCATGACAGCTGTGGCACCCTACGAAGGGGCTGGAGGGGACTCTTCCCCTCTTCCAGCAACTCCTGGGCACCAGTTCTGGGAGTGGGAGAAGTGCCTTGTCTAGTCCAGAGCTGCAGGAGAAATAACCCCTGTGAGCGTCCAGGGAAGTGCAGGGAGGGCAGAGGGGGTGTGGTGGACACAGGGGGCAAAAACAAGAGATGAGAGAGACCCTGAGCAGTCCAGGTGGAGATTGAGGGGTCTGGAAGCACTTGAACACCATGATTTGGACTCCGCAATTAAAAATACAGACCAAACTTGGGGTGATTATCCAGAGCTCTGCTGGCAGTTCTCACTAAGGTCCAGAGAGACAAGGAACCAATCTGTGCTCAGATCAAAGCCTCTCTTTTGGAAATACAGGAGTTGAGTCGTTCCTTGCTCTCCACAGAGATCACAGAGCTCTGGTTTGCCATTCTTGCAGAGCAAAGTCCACAAAATCTACAAGTATAATAAAATATGTGTGTGGGGAGAGGAGAGAAGAAATGTAAATTTGTGTTTTGATGATTTATCTTTGAAAACAAGAAAAATCTCATCCAAAAACCCTGGATAATGAAACCTGTTGATTCCATCCAGATTGTGTCTTTGTTTGGATGCTTTTAAGAAAGTGAATTATATTTGTCAGTAAATATCCACTCCAGCAATATGGGGGAATATGGCTTTATCATGAAATCCCAGAGTGGTTTGGGTTAGAAGAGACTTCAAAGCTCTTCCAGTTACACCTCCTGGATTGCAGGGACACCTTTCACCAGCCTGGGGTGCTCAGAGCCCCTTCCCAAGGTTTTGTATCCTCTGGTCCCAGCTACCTTCTAAAGCTGAATGAGTGACTCATGGATGTTCTCAAAGAGCCTTTGGTGTATTTTGGAACAGGAAAAGGAGATGGTCCCAAGGCAGTCATTTCTCATGGATTTTTATTTCTTTTTTTCTAATTGACCCTGGCCTCAGTAAAACCTTTATTTCTAAGAAAACCACAGGGTGTAAAAGAAGGGTTTGTTGTTTCTTCATGCATTAGTTTAACTTTGGTGGATTTTTCAGAACAGGTTTAATCTTTGCCTGCTGCTGGTACAACTGGGACCTGGGAAGAGCTCAAAGGATGGGCTGGGAGCATGGGGAAGGCTGGAAAATAGGCAGGGATACCTTAAGATAAAGCAGCAAACAGATGGGGGGGAACAGTTTTAAGATGAGCAATGCAGAGCCCATCCCATTGCCCAGAACCATCCAAGGGAAGTGTCCTGTGACCTCTGGGACTTATAGGGCCAGAAAACCTTGTCTGGAAACTCTCCCAAGTCCTTTTATGCTGAATTCAGGTGTTCAGACTTTCACCTCAGTTGATAATCCCAGCACAGGGCTCTCCTGTGATGATAGAATTCTGCTCTGAGGGATCCCTGCCCCAGCTCCCCTGCGCCTGGAGAAAGATCTGAGTTACAATTCTGCTCCCAGGAACCTCTCCCTGAACCATATCTCTCCTCTCTAGGGCAGGTCCTGGAGCTGGGGTACAGCTGATGTGATGGTCAGTGACATTTTCCACCTGGTTTCCCAGGAATATCTGCAAAGTATCTACGCATCAGCTCTGACCTGAGGTCTGATAGTGATCAGTCCTTGAAAAAATGAAAATAAAATGTCCTTGCTCTGAGGCTTTCTTGTAAACCAGGAAGTTAGGGAAGGATAGAACACCTCTGTCTCTGTAGGAACAAAGTGCTGCTCCCAAAGAGATTCGAGTGAGACAGGATGGATGCAGGGAATGGCAGCCCTGCTGGCACTGTAGGAGGGGAGAAATCATTCCCCATGCCAGGGCCTAAATCTGGTCTGTGTTTTAGATAGTCTCTGATGCTCTTGGTGCAACTCTAGTGTTAGGTGTGCTTTTCAAAGCAGAGGGGCTCCCACTGGAGCAGTGTTTTGGCTTTGGACAGCTTAGCACAGTTCTGTGGGCTGGCCTTAGTCAGACACAAAATCTAAACAAATAATGAGCAATATCTGCTCTCCTTTCCCTCAGTTGTCTGGCAGAGGAGGGTTCAGCTCCAGGTACAGCTCATTTGTCAATGATGCCACAAGCCCCAGTATTCCCTGTGTGGGAATACTTAAAATCTGATGATTTTGGGAAAGCTGCAAAAGGCAGGCCTCAGAGACAGCAGAACTGTGATTAGAGCTAAGCAGCAGCCATGAGATAGGTCAGCATAAAAATTATGTAAGTAAAAATGAAGGACAAATAGAACAATGGTCTGTGTATTAAAACTTGTCTTGAATACCTCCTTAAACTGCAGCAAAGTATATCTAGCAAGATATTAGGAAGTTCTAAACTTAATAATGGAGCTCTGTGCATTGTATCTTAAGGCTTACAAGCAGGTCTTTTATTCCAAATAAGCAAGTATTGTTTTAACCAAAGGTCTGGGTGCTTATAGTGGTTGGATGGAACTACTATCAATATGCTTTTGCTTTGTGTGATTGGTCAAAAAACTTTTAAAGTAAGTTGCAACATTGAGTTCTTAGCTGCTGGGGATGTGAGCTGCTGGCATCTTCCTGCAGTATTCCGTTGTTTTCCTGGGCGTAATATGAGTCCAAATCGGTTAGCTCAGACTCTAGCCCACACGGACTTGCATAGACGAAAGCAAAAGATGAGAAGCGCTCTTCTCCACATGGGAACAAGTATCTTGTTTATTGGCTTGGTGGCAAGATACTCTGGTGACGGCAACAACCACGTAGAAAAGAAAACGTGGAACTCTCACAAGGAAGTTTTATACCCTAGGGGATGGGGGCGGGGGAGAGAGGACCATGGCCAATGGGATGCCACTGGGGAGGGGTGAGGGGAGGGGTACCCATGGGACAGACCACTAGGTGTGTATAACAGGGGGGTGTGTGAGTGGGAGACCATATGATGGGGGAGGGGGAAAAACCCATCCACGTGACCTAACATACTCAGAATTCCCATCACCCAGTGCAAACAACTAAGTAAACTATTTAGTGCAATGCAACACCTCCACCTTTTCTGTTAACTAAAATCGAAAGGAAATGCGTTGGACTATTTCTGCTGCTGATTATGAATTTGTCCACCACCCCAAGAGTCCCCAGTCCTTGAACAGTCTGCCGAACCTGTCCTCGGATTCCTGCTTGACTTGTCTGATCAGGCTATTCACTTCTTGGAGAGCTGCGTGGACCTTGGGTGCTTTTGATGCTTGGTTCATGCAGCACAGTCCTGTTGGAGCGTCTGTGCCAGGGTCACCCAGATGTTTCGGTGTGGCTGAGGAACGATCCACGCAGCTGTCAGACTGCTCAGCGCGAACAGGATGACAACTCGGACAGGGCTCTTCGTGAGGTTAGGTGGGAGGTAGATTTTCTGTTCTACAAAGGAAAGCAAACATTTTTTAAAGAAAACACATACAAGTTCACGGATCTGCCGGAATGCAGCTAACTCTTTTAGGATGATTCTTCCTTCTTTTTCCGGTGGCGTCTTCTCTTGGAGGCGACAGCTGCTTGCTTCCCATCCGCGTCTGCTGGAGCTGGATTTTTGGGGATGAAAGGTTTTACCCACTTTTGGGGTATCCATCGAGGGCCTGAGGGGGTGGATACACATACGTAACCACACCCCCAGGTGACGAGCTCATAAGGACCCTTGGTTTTCCAAGTTTCTGGGTCCTTGATGAGAACTGGTGGACGCTGTGACAACTTAAACCGGTTGTTGTTATTGAAATGACGTATTACTGGAGGATTCATGTTTTCAAATGAACAATTCAGAAAACTGATGGTAAACAAGGCTTTGCAGAGCCTTTGTTGTGGAGTTATCCACACTGCAGAATTTCCCTGCCTAGCCAGGACTTCTTTGAGTGTATGGTGGGCACGCTCGATCACAGCTTGACCTGTGGGGGAGTGGGGAATGCCAGTCTTATGCTCCACTCCCCACTGCTGGACAAACTCCAGGAACTCCTTGGAGACATATGCTGGGCCATTGTTGGTCCTAATCTCCCTAGGGACCCCCAATACTGAAAAGGCTTGCAGCAAGTGTTGTTTAGCATGCGCAGCCCTTTCCCCTGTGTGGGCAGAGGCATAAACCGCACCTGAGTATGTATCTATGCTGACGTGTATGTATTTCATGCAACCAAAACTAGGAATGTGTGTCATGTCTGTCTGGCACACCTCACAGCTCCCAAGGCCTCAGGGGTTAACCCCAACACCCAGGGATGGAACTGCCTGAAGCTGGCAATGAGAACAGGTGGCCACAATGGCTCAAGCCTGACTTTGTGTTAGCTGGAACTGACGGATTAGACCTGGAATATTTTGATGGTATTTTTGGTGACTTAGCTTTGCCTGTTGAAAGATGTCTGGAAGGCGTGCCATTTCTGCTGGATTGGCAAAGGAATCTGCTTTGCGATTACCTTCTGTGATCTCGCCTGGCAAATCTGTGTGTGACTTCACGTGCCTCACATAGAAAGGGTGCTCTCGCTGCGAAACCAAATAAATTAGTTTTGAGAGTAACCTGTGGAGATGCTCATCCTCAATGTCTTTGAGAACTGCCTGCTCCGCCCTGGACACTACTCCTGCCACATAGGCTGAATCGGTAACCAAATTAATTGGCTCCGAAAACTTCTCCAAGGTTCTCACGACTGCGGCCAGTTCAGCAATCTGGGGCAACCCCTCCACAAACTCAACATCTGCTTCCTAATGCTGGATCTGGGGATTTCTACAAGTCATCACCAACTTGTGGGATGCTCCAGACGCATCAGTGACCACTGTAAGCACCTTAAGTGGCCTATGACTCCTTCTCTCAGGAGCAATGAGGTGGAATTCCTTGTTGAACAGCTTGTGTGACAGGGCCTGGACTGATACCTGTCCACTGAAGCTGTCCCGGGATAACTGGAGACTGGCATTGTTCTGGAGTAGGTTGTTGAACCTTTTCTTTGTCAACTTCTCGGGAGAGCTCTTTCCCTCCTTAGCAAGGTGGACTGGAAGGTGAATACACTCAAAGTCACTACTGGCCAGCTCACGTAATCTTAACCTGGCCTTCCAGAGCAGCTGAGCTATCAGCTCCTGTGGCTATGTGATGGTTTTGGATCACTGATGGGAGAGGAAAACCCACTCATTGATTAGAAGTGGATGCTTTTGTACTTCAAACCACTGGAATATCAACCTGTGTATGTGTGGTAACTTCCCCAAAACAATTAATTCGAAAGGCAGCTCGGGCTCATAACGACGAGCCTGCCTCTTGGCCAAAGCCTTCTGCACTTTTTGGAGGGTGGTTTTTGCTTTTGGGGTCAGTTCCCTGGGAGAGGCTAGCTCTCTCTCTCCCTTCAGTATATTGAGAAGGGGAGCTAGGTCCCTGTTGGTGAGACCCAGCCAAGGCCTGACCCAGTTCAAAGACTCACACAAGGAATGGAGATCTGCTAGGGTATTGGGATCACTCTTAATGTCCAATTTCTGCGGAACAATCGTCCGCGCAATGATTTGCAAGCCCAGGTAGTTCCAAGGTGGCATCCTCTGAACCTTGTTTTCCTGCAGTTGAAGTCCAGCAGAGTTTAAAACTTTAACCACTAGGTCAAGTATGTCTTGGAGTATTACGTCATCGGGGGCACACACAAGCACATCATCCATGTAGGATGATTGCCTCTTTTTATTGGGCGCGCACTGGGGACAGCAATGAAGCCACGTACCACTGGCAGATGGATGGACTGCATTTCATTCCCTGTGGCAATACTATCCAGTGGTAGCGCTTCACTGGGGCTTTTCCATTGGTGGTAGGAACCGAAAAAAAGGCAAACCGTGGTGCATCCTCCGGGTGTACAGGAATATGGAAGAAACAGTCTTTGATGTCTAGGACAGCCAATTGCCAATTTTGGGGGAGCATCGTTGGGGAGGGCATCCCTGGTTGGAGATACCCCATGTCCGCAATTTTCTTGTTTATTTCTCTTAAATCACGGAGGAGCAGCCACTTATCCTTCCCTGGATTTTTTATTACAAAGACCAGGGAATTCCAGCAGCTAGATGTCTCTTCAATGTGTCCTTTAGCCAATTGTTCTTCCACTAGCTCCTCGAGTGCCTTTATCTTTTCATTACTGAGTGGCCACTGTTTTACCCAGACTGGATCATTTTTCAGCCATGTTAACTTGTGGGTGGGGTGCTCCACAGTGGCCGCTTCTAAAAATCCTGGGGTGTCTTAGGGATTACCAATTTGACTCCTCACTGGGACATGGTGTCTCTACCCCACAAGGGAGCTCTGTAATTAGTAACAAATGGACGGACACTGGCCAATTTTCCGTCTGGTCCCTCAATTTACATGATGCTTTTCAATATCTTTGCCAGTGTGACTCTTCCTACACCTTGGATTTGGCCAGCCACGGGCTACAAATCCCAATGTGATGGACACAACCTTTCAGGTATGATTGTCACATCTGCCCCTGTGTCAAGCAACCCTTCCACGTGGAGATGTTCTGTTCCACACATTAGGTTGCATTCCATGATGGGTTTGTCCTCACCAACCACTTCTGCCCAGTATACACCTGGTGCCTTGTCATCTACTGAAATTTCTGCTGGAACAGGAATGGCCTGGGCGATGATTTGCCCCTTCACCAAAGAGAAGAGTGGCTGTGGACAGCGCACCAGGAGAATGAGGTTAGGTATGTCCCCTTTCATGGTCATGGGAGCGACCTCAATCTCCATGGGTGTATGTGCAGTGTCCCCAATAACAAAGTACTCACTGTCCAATCCTGTGCAATCTTTTGTCAAGTTCTGCGAGTCCTCTGGTAGGCCCACTCCAATGACTGTCCTCTGGGTAGACCTGAAAGCAAAAGCTTTGGTGGTCACAAGCTTGAAACACTCGTGAGACCACCAGATTTTATCCTGTAAATGGTTATTTTGTTTTCCCACACCCCGCTTCCCTTCCTCCCCCTTTTCTGTTTTGAGGGAGATTTTCCCCTTAGGGAAGCCAGCTGCATTTATTTCATGGCACTGGGTGGGTTTGCGCTGGCTTCAGAGTTTTTTGGTGTGAAGGGTGTCTTTTGTTGCTGGCTTTGGGGGCAGTCCTGGGCAAAGTGTCCTGGTTTTTTGCATATGAAGCAAATGACATGTAGAAGTTGTTCTGGGGACATCTGTTGCCTCCGGACTCCTGGAGATACAGCTGCCACTGTCTCTCGGTTTGTTGGCTTTGACCACGCCTCCTGTGCAGCAAACAGTTCCACCTTCCTAGCACAGGCTTCAATCATCTCTGTCAGTGTAGGCGGGAGGTTGAGAAGCAGTCCCAAGAGCACCCTGCTGCAGACTTCATTGGCATTCCTCTGTGCCATCTCTTTCACTATTTCTATTTGTGTCTTGGGGTCCCATACTTGTCTCTCAACCTGTGCACAGAGTTGGTTGACAAACTGCAAGAAACTTTCTGAAGGAGACTGTTTAATGTCAAGGAAACTACCACTAGGTTCAACAGTTGGTAGCTGGTTAAAAGCCTTATCTGCAACCTTTGAAATCTTATCTAGAATGAATTTTGATGACACCTGAGCTTGGTCCTCAGGCTTATTCCACTCCCCCTCGCCGCATAAATGTTCATAAGCAATGTTATTGTTTTATAAATCTTTGGCACCCTGAGGAGTTTGCTTAAGTTCCTCCACAAGATCCCTGAGATCTCTTCCAGGAGCTTTCCCACAGATCAAACTCTGACCGGGTAAGCAGGCACCAGAAAATATCTATGATGTCAGTAGGAAACAATTCAAGGGATGTTAATGTAGCTCTCATCATGCTTCTAAAAATTTCACTATTTCTCCCAAATTCTAATTGACTTTTACATAACTCGTGCTTTGTGTGATATGAGAAGGGCTGGTAGGTTCTAGGACCAGCCCTACCACCCGTGTATTGAACAGGGGCTACCAAGGGGATTACTTGTTCCTCCTGGTTTTGGACCCCAGGGTTTCCCCCTTCAGCCCCACCCCCATGGGATCCGGCAGGGGGACCACCCCGTCCCCCAGCCCCACTCCCATGGGAACCAGGAAGGGGAAAACCCCCTCCCCTAGCCCCACTGTCTTGGTAAGCAGGCAGGGAAACACCCTTCACGCCACCCCCATGGGGACTGGGAGAGGGTACCCCCCCTGCCTCTTCCCCCCCCACCCTGGTGCCTTGGTAACTAGGAGGGGGGACATCCCTGCCCCACCCCCGTGGGAACCAGGCAGGGGCCCACCCCCCCAGCCCTCAGCCCCACCCCCCTCAGCCCTCAGCCCCACTCTCTTGGGACCCAGGCAAGGGGGCGTGAGGAACAGGCAGGGGGCGGGGCAACTGTGGGAACCAGGGGCAGGGTCACAGGATGATGTAAGGGGGGCGGGGAGATGAAGGGAGGGGGAGGAGCGTCCGAGGGAAGGAAGGGGTTGTGAGACCGGAAGGGGTTGGGGGAGGGGACAGGGATTGTGGGGAGAAGAGGGGTAAGTGGAGGGCTGAAACATGTGGATACCGCCATTTTGGGCTCCAGCCATGCGGCTGGCAGTATCCTGAATGCCAACCATGTGGTCGCAGCCATTTTGGGAATGGGGGGGGTCACAACGCAGATTCAGGGTAACAGGAGTTAGGTTAGAGGGGTGCAGGGAAGGTTCTCAGTCAGCCTGCACACAACTGCCAGGGCCAGGGTGCTGAGAGAGAGGTGGGAGGCTAGGGAAGCAGTGGTAATGCCAGTTATCCTGAAATTGCCGGATAGCCTCCCTTGACTTTCTCAGTTCAGGGGCAGAGGGTATGGGAGGAGGGGTAGGAGAAGTCGCGGGAGGGGAGATTCGTGCTGGCTGTCCTTTCAAATCCTTCTTTAGGACTTCTTTCCGAATCACCAGGAACACAGGAAAAAATTGAGACACTGTCCCATCTCCCTGCTCCGCTTTTGCTGTTAACAAGGTTCCAATTTTGTCCCAGGCAGAGTCGGAATTAACATTCTGCTGGGTAAACTGAGGGAAATGAAAAGAAATCCACCAAACGAACCGTTTTAAAACTGCTTTGGAGACTGTAAGGTTTCCACTACTTAGAGTGTCTAAAACTAGGGTATAAATGCCTCTCTCTGTCGCAGGAAACTGACCACCCATTTTTGCTTTCTGCAGCACTCAATCTACCTTCTTTACAGCTAGTACAAACAAAACTGAAAGCACTGAGTCCACAGCCAATCTGGGAAAGAATCCGGGCAGCCTCCTCCCCGCCGCTTCTCCGGGGAAGAGATGAACTGCTTGCGTACCAGCCACGTGGCTTTTTTAAAATGGCGGTCGCTAGCTGCTGGCACCCCCGTGTCACGTGGCTGCCACGCGGGTGCTCGGAGCCGCCCGTGTCGATCCGCTGCCTGCTGGGGTGTGCTGCTGCCAGGGTGCGACCGCTCACGGCAAAAACGCAAGCCGCAGCTACTAAGCCACTGCCCGCACTGCTGCCGTGGCGAAAGCTGCCTGTAGCACTGGGTTTATCGCGAAACCCACCCGCGCTGTGGAGTCGCACCACGCGCAATAGTGCTGCCGCTACTGGAAGCTGCGAGCCGCAGAAACCCTACCGATGGAACCCCGCTGCCACCGGGACTGTGCACAGATACCGCCAGAGCACTGGAGCCGCTCTGCCCACGCAAACCGTGCAGAATTTGCAAACCCTCCTCGGGACCAGATTTTCCCTTCACCGGGAGCTCACCCCACCCTCTGCGGGCTCCCCCAGGGTCCCACTAACACTCGCGGGGAATACTCACCCCACCTGGGGACTGTGGCTGGCTGTGAGAGCAGTATAGAATTCCTCGTCTGGAATCGATCTGCAGTGGGCGTGGCAGTTCCCAACCCCACCCTCTAGCCTTCTTGCCGACTAAAACGTGACGAAGAATTCAGAGGAAGGTGGAAGTCCCAAAAGCTAACGTAATCCACTCGTGGAATTACCAGCTCCTTCGTGACCGTAGTGGGAAATGACCACATGGGGCGCCACCTGCAATATTCCGTTGTTTTCCTGGGCGTAATATGAGTCCAAATCTGGTTAGCTCAGACTCTAGCCCACACGGACTTGCATAGACGAAAGCAAAAGACCAGAAGCGCTCTTCTCCACGTGGGAACAAGTATCTTGTTTATTGGCTTGGTGGCAAGATACTCTGGTGACGGCAACAACCACGTAGAAAAGAAAACGTGGAACTCTCACAAGGAAGTTTTATACCCTAGGGGATGGGAGCGGGGGAGAGAGGACCGCGGCCAATGGGATGCCATTGGGGAGGGGTGAGGGGAGGGGTACCAATGGGACACACCAGGTATGTATAACAGGGTGGGTGTGTGAGGGGGAGACCATATGATGGAGGAGGGGAAAAACCCATCCACGTGACCTAACATACTCAAAAAATTTCCCGTCACCCAGTGCAAAACAACAACTAAATAAACTATTTAGTGCAATACAACTTCTTCCCATTGTCATAACCATGTAATGAGACTGATGCTGGAAAATACAACAGCTTGAGATGCCTTCCCCAGCAGTCCCACCCCTTTCGTGATTTGTGCATAGACCCCAGCTGGGGATAGCCCTGCAACGCTTCCAGGGACTGGTTCCAGGGACTGGTTCCATGGTTCACCTTCAGCACTTCAAAAAATGCTCCTGCTTTGCACCGAGGGAAACAAAAACAGGGTAGGACTATCTAAGTATGGCAGAACTTGTGATGTCCTTCAACGAAATGACAAGATTGAATCATGGAATCCCATGGGTTGGGTTGGAAGGGACCTTAAAGATCATTTCATTCCATCTCCCTGCCATGGCAGGGAGACCTTCCACTAGACCAGGGTGCTCCAAGCCCCATCCAACCTGACCTTGGACACTTCCAGGGGGAAGCCACAACCTCATTCCAGCCTTTAAGTTCAAATGCCTCTTATACTCCACCACTCTCTTACTTTTTTTGAGCACTCCTACACATAAAGGATGCAAGGCGGCTCCACCTGTGTCCTTTCCTGAACCTTACCAGTCTGTTTCAGACCCAGATTAAGTTGTGGGCCCTCTGAGGCAGAAATAAAGCACCTGCCATGGCTGCAGAGCTCCCATCAGCTCTGGCAATAATTGTTAATCATGAGTAGCTTTGTAATTTTCCAACCCTTTTGCAGAAATACCACAGACTCCTTGTGTGGGATGTGTGTGCACCAGGGTCCCAGAGGCCATCTGAGGCTCTCGGACAGTTTAATGTACTCAGTCAATTTTATACACTCAGCCAACTTTATACACCCAGCCAATTTTCCATAGTTTTCCCTTAGTTCTGGGAAAAGCCTATTCAGGCAGGTAATACCTTTCCCTCTCCTTCACGCAAGCTTGGCTCTGTGTCCTAGGTTACAATATAAAAATGTATTCTATTCCCATTGTCCTGGTTTAGAGCAAATTTGGGAGAAAACCTCCAAAGGAGGCCCCTCCAGAAAGTAAACCAACACAGCTCCTCTGCCCAACCAGTTTGGGAAGGATTCCAAAGAGACAAGTGGAAAGAACCTGTTTATTTAACGGGCACAGCATCCCCAGCACACAAAATGAACAATACCAGATGACACCACTCTGTCACCGCTCTGAAAAACATTACAAATTCAGAAAGTCTCTCCTGGGAGTGGTCGCTCTGTTATCTGTCCCTCCAGTGCTGGGGTAACTGCTGCAGCCACAAGGTGCAAACTCTGAGTGTTTCCCAGGTCTCAGTCTGGAGCAGGCTCAAGTGGTTCCAAAAAAGGGAAAGAAAAACAGTCCAGGGAAAATTCAGACTGCTTAGCTAAACTAACAAGCAGAAGCAAAGCAAGAGCAAAACAGAAGCATAGCAGAAGCAAGAGCAAAGCTAAAGCAAGCCAAAAGCAAAAGCTGCACTATGTACTGTCCAGTCTCTGTGTCCCACCAGCCATGGGGGAGCAGGCTGATAACAAAACAAAACAAAACTCACTCTTCAGAGCCAGTCTTGAAGGCACAGAACATAATATCCAGCATAAGCAGAACACATGAATGGGGATACAAGCATCATAACATCACCCTAGGACACCTATCCTCAAGAGCTGCTGAAACCAGGGGTGGCATCGTTTTTTCCTTACCTTCTGTTAATGGGCCCATCAATGTCTTGCCACATGGCTCAGAGATAACTCCCTGCAGGAGCCATTTCTGTTTAATGGGTAATCAAGGACCCACAGCATGACTCAGAACGATATCAGCCCATTGGGAGATGCTCTGCCCAGGGGGGAGGAGCTAAGCATCCCCACCTGGATATAATCTGGGTTTTGGGACGCAACCAGCAGTCTTCCCACTGCATTCCCGGAGGAATGGCCACCCTTAGCCACTGGTTTTCCAGAGGACAAAAGCTACCAGATGGTTTCTGCAGGATCACCACTTCAACAAGACCACTTCATCCAGACTGCTAGCACCACCCTGACTAGCAGGGTGTCAGGCTGTATTCTGACTATGACAGTGTTTTTTTCCTTTTGTATTGTTGCATTTGTTTGGTTTTTTTCCCTTTTCCTAAAAAATTATATTTCTGTGAGAGACCTGGAGTCTCTCACTGGTTTTGCTTTCAAACCAGAACACTCTGTATGGCTTTTCTCCATCCCAATACCCCTTCTACATGGAATTCTCCTCTGGACTGGCTCTTGCCTCTGTCACTTCAGAGGTACAGACAGAGCAGCTGTGGAGCTCCTCTAAGCTTTTCCTGCTGGCACTGTGAGAGGTTTCATCCTCCTCAGCCACCTGTAAATCACCTGTGCTGGAGGAGCAGCTCCTGCTCTTTGTACCCAACATTCAGGCACTTGTGAACTCAGGTCCTGTGCTGCTGGGCCATCTCCACACAGCTCCATCCTGGCCTTCCTGGACAGCTGGACACGTGAAGTGACCCCAACAGATGTTGTGGAATATTTGACTCAGCCTGGAGATTCGGGGTG
The DNA here is from genome assembly GCF_027477595.1 of Haemorhous mexicanus. Lineage (NCBI taxonomy): Eukaryota > Metazoa > Chordata > Aves > Passeriformes > Fringillidae > Haemorhous > Haemorhous mexicanus. The sequence goes on from NC_082368.1 coordinate 445,444, forward strand.
ACTTAATTGTGACCTTCCAGAACCTGAAGGGGCTACAAGAAACATGGAGAGGGATGCTGGACAAAGGTCTGGGGTGACAGGACACAGGGAATGGCTTCCCCCTGCCAGAGGGCAGGAATGGGTGGGATATTGGACAGGAATTGCTTCCTGTGAGAGTGGGCAGGCCCTGACACAGGATGCCCAGAGCAGCTGTGGCTGCCCCTGGATTCTTGGCAGTGCCCAAGGCCAGTTCAGATGGGGCTTGGAGCAGCCTGGGATGGTGTGAAGCATCCCTGTTCACAGCAGGGAGTAGCACTGGGTGGGCTTTAAGGTCCTTCTCAACCCAATCCACTCTGGGATTCTGTTTATGGAGCAGAAGGGACAGCGAGTGTCACACGTGGCACGTGCAAGGAAATGTGGAATTGGTTCTTAACCCTCTTAACCCATTTAGCAAACTCCTCACAAATTCTGGTGAAGGAGTCAAAGATATGGAGCAAGTAAAGAAAATCTCTGGAGCAGGATAGTATTTTAGAGGTTGTGCCAAATTTTACAGACAACACTGTGTGGTCCAGCTGCTGCCACCCGCTCAGCCCCGGAGCAGTGCCTGGAGCTTTCTCTGTGTGCCTGGAACTGCTGCACCCAGAGTGGCACCAAAGTGCTCTTGGAGCTCCTGGGCTGAAGCAGGATTTGCCAACATGCTTTTCATTGACTTAAAGGCCTGGAAAAGTGCTTTAGAGAATATTAGTTATTTTCTAATTTGGTTTTTTTTTTTGTAGACCCTGTTTTCTTCTCTCCAACTTCACTAAGCAAATCCACAGGTTTGTTTCCCCCAGGCTTTATTTAAAACATTCTCAATCCAAAGGCAGAACTCAAAATCTTTTCTCTGTAGATACTTTTTGTATTTGTGCTTTTTTAATGAAACAACTTTATGATTGACTCTGAGTTGTGAATCTGAGCTGTCCACCTGGGATTTGGGTTAAAAAGAGGTGAGTTGATTATGGACTGGCAGTACCTTCTCAGGCACTTCTACTTAATCTATATTTTCAATTAAAGTAGCGACTATCTTAATATTTTCCATCTGATGTGGTTGAGGATTCAGGACTTTATGGCAGTGATACTCAGCTAGAAAACCTGGGACAGCTGGAACCATGGACTTAGGGAATCATGGAATGATTTGGGTTGGAGAGACATTAAAGCCCATCCAGTGCCACCCCTGCCATGGCAGGGACACCTTCCACTGTCCCAGGCTGCTCCATGCCCTGTCCAGCCTGGCCTTGGGCACTGCCAGGGATGATTTTCAGTCCAACAGCTCCTATAACCTCCTCACTCTGAATTTATTCTTCTGCCTCCTGCCTTTCCCCTGTTTTACAAACATCCTGTGCTGAGCTGTGACAGAGCTGGGCAGGTTTAACCCCAGAGTCCAGGCAGGTGCTGCCAGAGGCCAAAACAAAGGGGAACAAAGCAGATCCTGCTTTTCCATTCTGTCTGGGCTGCAGAATGTGGAATAGCACAGCACCTCCATGCTCCATCTCATAGTACTGATCCGCCCCTGAGGCAGATAAAGAATATCTGTTTAATATAGTTATAATTAATTGATTTATTACAACATAGCATGGAGAATGGAGGCTTTGGGAGAGCTCATTGGGGCCTTCCAGTACCTAAGGGAGGCTGCTAAAAAAGTGATAGCGACAGGACAAGGGACAATGAGTTCCCACTGCCAGAGGGCAGGGTTTGATGTGATATTGTGAAGAAATTCTTCCCTGTCAGGGCAGGGAGGCCCTGGCACAGGGTGCCCAGAGAAGCTGTGGCTGCTCCATCAGAGCCCTGAGCACCCTCCTGCAAATCTCTGCAGAACCCAACTCTGCCTTTAAAGCAAAGCTCTCCCTGTGTGTATTCCATGGTCTTCCAGGCCTGTTGAAAACCCTGTGCTGGGCTGCAGAACAGGGAATTTTCAACATCAAACCTCCCTTTGTCCAGCCTGAAAGCTCCCCAAGTTGTAAAATTGTGAAGAAGATTTCTGATACTTTGAGGAGTGATGACATCAGATTGTTCTGCTTCTGTTTTCTGCGGATCCAGAGTCTGTTGTCCAGATGGTGGATCCACCCTCCATATTCAGCAGCGAGAGCCTGTTCTTCTTGTAGAGAAATTGTGTTAATTAAAAAATAGCATTTTACTGAAAATAGAATAAAAATATTTGGAAGTTTTGGAGCATTTTGGAAGCATCTAAAGATACTGGAAAGAACGACAGCAGTTCTGCCTCCCAAAGAAAGCAGGGCTTTTTTTGCCTTAATTCCTTAAGAAAGTTGGGATAAAGTTTTTGTAGGAGATGCAGTATGAAGTTTTCCTTTTTAGGGACAACACTTTCTAAGCTGCAGAACCTGAGTGGTATTGAGTGGTAAGAGTGGGAGAAATTGCACGCACAGTGCCTGGGGACTGTTGCTCAGGGCACAGGTGAAGCCCATGTGAGTAAGGAAGGGAGGGAGAAACAAACACCTGTCCCTTCCTGCACAGTAAGGGAAGCTCCTGCCCTCACTTCTCCCATCGAGGTGGGGGGACACTGGCACAGGCTGTGGCTGCCCCTGGATCCCTGGAAATGTCCATGGCCAGGTTGGACAGGGCTTGGAGAAACCTGGGAGAGTGGAAGGTGTCCCTGCCATGGCAGAGGTGGGTTCTTGAAGTCCCTCCCCACCCAAACCACTCTGGGATTCTGTAATTCCATGATCTCCTGTTATGCCGTGAGCTGATCTGGTTCATCGTGCTGGGAATGGTGCCTGCTCTGTGGCAAGACTGGAGCCAGGAAAAAGAGGGAATGGGGAGGAAAAAGACCTCAAGCCCGGCAGAGTCCCTCTCTGTGAGGACTGAAAAGCATCCAAGGCTGTCAGATGTAAATTCCTCTCACTGATGTTTCTCCAGGTTTTCCCAGTGGAAAACCAATCAGAAATGGTGTCCTGAAATCAAGTCAGGGACTCACTTGTCACCACTCAGTCCTGTACTCCAGAGGACCAAAAACTGCAAAGAAGGCCAGAAAAAATATGGGAGAGATAAAATTCTTTCCCTGTGGAACTGAATTCATTCTGCCAAGCACGATTTGTGCTTTTGGGAGAGGTTTCCTTTTTTTCAGCATCTGATTGGGATCTTTTATTTTTCTCTCTTTTTTTCCACTCAATTCCTTCAAACACTTCCTTGATTTTCACCAGAGTGTCCTGTGGAGCCCAGTCCCTGGATCAGAGGAAACATTAAATTGGGATTTGCAGATAAAATCAGCAAATTGCACAAGTCAACAGCAAAAGCCCCTGACATGGACACGTCCCCTTAATAATGAATCATTGCCAAGCATCAGATGCTGAAGGAGAGGATCTCCTGAATGAACCAGCTCCTAAATATTTCCATTCACACTGAAGGAAGAGGCCAATGCAATATTCCAATGAATATTCCTGGTCACAGGAAAAGAGGCTGTTAACAGGCAACATCCAAAGGAATAAAACGAAAGGATTTAAGTTTCAAGGCTAAGTCCATATTCCAAGGAAGGACTGAAATATACATGCATAAATATAAATAAATACAAAACAAAATAGAAATGTAATTTAAATGGTTTAAGTGCTGAGAAAGATCAGGGTGTTAGCACAACAAAGCAGCCAAGTGAAGTCCCTGGAAAGGCTTCTCGGCCTGTTATTGCCCTGGAAAAGCCATGGACGAATAGCAAGTAGGGAAATGTGAACCTGTTTCCTCACAAATTTTGGTCCTATTCACACTCAAAAATTCCCTTGGAGTGCTCAGGCCCTGGTGGGTTGGCTGTGGCTGGATCCCAGGTGCTCCCAAAGCTGCTCTGTCCCTGCCCTTCCCAACTGGACAGGGCAGAGGAAATGGGATGGAAGGCTCTAGGTTGGGATAAGGACAAGGAGAGATCAGCCAACAGTTCCTGCCTTGAGCAAAATAGACCCAGCCTGGGGAACTGAGTTTAATTTACTGGCCAATAAATCAGAGTCACATCATTAGAAATCAAACAAAATCTTAGAACCCCTTGTGTGGTGCTCCAGGAACTAGATGGGCCTTCCAAAGGAAGAGCCTCCTTCCCCATGTGTTTCTTCCCATTAAAAGACATTTTCTGGCAGAGGGGGAGTGGTGGTTTTGTTCTCAGTTCTTGGCACCTCCCTGATGAACTTCTGCCCTGAAAGTGAATGAAATCAGTATTTTATTCCCTGTCTAGGAGATGCTGCTACTTTGGAGGCTGGAGTGTAATGAACTTGCTGTTTATTACAATTAACAAATAAATCCCTGCATCTTTAAATTAGATCATAAATCTCCCCGTGCAATTCAATACTGCAGTAATGATGTTTTCCTTCCCAGAAGAGATTCTTCAGTAATAGGAGCCAGGCAACTTCCCTTCCAAATAATGCGACCCCGAGGACATTCCCTGTGACACATTTGGCCTTTTTGTCAGTGGCTTCCTTCCCTCAGAATCATCTGAGATGAGGTTTGAGCACAGCTCTGCCAGCTGGTGAACGATAGCAGCTTATGCTGCAGAGAAAAAGGCTGTCTGGAGCTTCCCCCAGGAGCCTAGATATGCCCTTGGGAATGGAGTGGTTTATTGGGGTTGTGGTGCTGCTCCACTGATGGTGGCACCAGCTGAACTGGAAGGGCTCTTCCAATGGTTATCGCCACATTTCTCTTCACAGAGAAAAGCAAGGCACAATTCTTCCCAAAAAATATTTCTGGGTTTCACACTCTCTGAACCTCAGAGAAAGAAAACACAATTCTTATCACTTGCTGTGCCTGTGTTTGTCCCAAAGAGGAATGCAATGTGGAGACTGTTTACCCAAAGTGATGGTGTTTTGTTTCCTTTGCCTGTCAGGGCCAGGTGTGTGTGTGTGTGTCAGGATGTCGGAACCCAGGACATTCCTCTGGCTGCCCTGGGTGATTTGAGACCCTGGCAGGGGGTTCAGAGACCTTGGCACAGAGTCAAAGACACCTGTGCCTTCAATCTTAGCCCATGGAAACAATCACCAACTTTGTGTGAGGAGTTACAAGCCACAAGGGTTTGAGTAGAATCATAGTGAATTTATTACTGGGTGAAAATGTAAAATTTTGGGGATTTAGAATGGGGTTTAGGAGGCAAGATGGCGCAATCTGGGCATGTCCTGTCCTTCTTCTCCTTCTTGTGCTCCATCTTCTGCTGGGATAATGACACTTCTGGATTGGTTTAGAGCAGAGACAGACTGTCTGACATAGGTGATAGGCATTGGAAAATTATTGTAAATAGAGCACAGGCAGGTTTTAGTATAAAAAGCTAACACCACTCCAAGGCAGTCAGTGTGCCATGGACGGACCTGCTGGACAGACCTCAGCGGGTCAGAGAAAGAATGTAATAGATAAGAGAAAATAAACAACCTTGAGAACCAGAGGTAAGGAATCCTGTCTTCTTTCGTCTTGGGGCTGGGAAAAAGAGATTTTCCAACACCTCGGGGTCATCTTGATACCAGAGACCTTGTCATCGGGACTGTGGGCTGACAGTCACGAGATGTGCAGTTGGAGTGCAGTTGAGTACTTGGCAGATTCAGTGTAGATGTAATGTAACATAATGTAATACAGTATAGAATAATATAGTATAATAAAGTAATTAATTAGCCTTCTGATAAGATGGAGTCCTCCTCATCATTCCTCCCTGCCAGCGGGGTCGACCTGTTTCTATAAACGGTGATGATTCTGTGACCTTGAAGACTGAACTTGAGCTCCCCCGCCCCTCTCCTTTCAGACTCAGGTGCTCCTGCTTGGGAGGAATTCCCTTTCTCCATCCCTTGTTTGTCCTTCTGTTTTCCCCAAAACAAACATCACCTCTCTCTCCTCTAGTGATGTTTGGCAAAACATTCACTCAAGGCTCTGTTTGCTACAGGTTGGTGCCACTCAAAGCTTCCAGTAATCAAAACTGCTGCTCATTAGGTGCAGTGCAATTAAATCACTGCCTTTCAGCAAATCAAAGACCCAATCCCAATTAACAATAATAATTCAAAACAATTAAGCAGCTACTGCTGGACTCATTTTCATCCAACTTGCAGGAAGTGAGCCCTGTGTCCAGAGGGCCTTTAGCTCCCAGGTAAACAAAGTAACAACAAGTCTATAAAGGGAAAAATCAATAAAAGATCATTTGCAACTTGTAATAGGTTTGCAAATCTGAGAATGAAGAGTAGATTGCATTTAATAAAGCTTCAAGAAATAGTGTGTTTACAAGGTAGAATTTGAAACAACCAAGACTCAGGTTTCCAGAGCAGTCTGTAGGGATGGAGATTAGGAACAGCTGAATATTTAAAGCACAGAGCCCTCTCTCCTGCTCTCTCTCTCCTTGTGTTATTTTTTGTCAGAAATTCACAATGGAATAATTTCAGCAGAAGTTACAGTTTTGCTTTTGAATTTACAGAAGCTTTCAAGTGCTCAAGTTTTCCTGGTTTCATTGTAAGATCAGAATTTTTCTGGTGATGAAACAGAGACAGAATTGGCCCAGGAAGGTGCAGGCCCTTATTTCCACTGACTGGAATTGCGCTTGACCCCCAGCAGTTCCAGCTAAGGAAGACCCTTCAGATCTGCAAGCTTTTCTCTGAACCCAATGCAATTCCTCCGCTCTACTCACCCCAGATTTAGCTGAGCAAGGCTTTACAGGAAAGGCAGGACCAATCTGCACTTCCTTGTGTTTCTATTTTTGCCAGATTTAGATTTGTTATATGAATGTTGGAGCAGCTGGAGGCACCAGCCTTGTCCCTGGGGTTGGGTCATTCTGGCTGAACACATCTATTAAAGCATCTTTTCCAGAAATTGGCTAAAGACATTGGATTTTGGTCATTGCAAACAGCTGCCTTTGCTATTTGCAAAAATAAACTCAGAGGAAGACCTGCCCTGGGACATATTCCAAGGACTAAGGAAGCCTGGAGAGTTCCTAGGACCAAGGAGGTACCAGAAGTTTTCCTTTGGCTGGGGAGTTTGTTTGGCTGTGAAAGGTCACAGTTGTTAAACTTTAAGTCCTTGACCTTATGTTTTATGCAGAAGCCCTTTAAGATTTAATGGAGGAGTCACTGGAGCGTGGCAGGTGTAGGTGTGAGGGCCATGGCAGAGCCCTGTGTCCTCCACTGTCCTTCCCACACAATTCCTGCCAGCTGGGAACAGCAGAAATCCCTCTGGCTCCTCAGGGAATGGCACTGAAATGTCTCAACTGGGAAAGCTCTCCTTAGCTGGAGACATCACAAAACCTGGCATGCACCCCTTCCCTTGGTCCCTGCTGACAATCATGGAGTGGTTTCTTGGGAAGGCACCTTAAATCCCACCCAGTGCCACCCCTGCCATGGCAAGGACACCTTCCACTGTCCCGGGCTGCTCCAAGCCCCATCCAGCCTGGCCTTGGACACTGCCAGGGATGTGGAGTCCACAATGTCTCTGGGCTAAAGCCATCTTTCAATTTTTTTTATTAATACATTTATAAATATCTTGGTCTTCTTTCACCCTGAAGGTTTCTGGCTTTCATCTCAATTTAGTGAGTCTTTCATTTCCAGCTAAGACATTTTATGGCCCCAGCACTGTGTCTCCGTGTGAGTGATCCCACATAAGTTCTGTTGGATCTCTTTCTCATGCTAGAACAGCCTGATAGAGGCAGCATTTGGCTGGAGGACTCTTCTGCCCAGCTCCCTGCCTGCTTTGGTTCTTGGCACCTGCCTGTGACTTCTTTACTGTTGTTGGTGCAGAGCTGTTCCAGGGCTGCTTGGGGGCCTCCAGGCTGTGAGCTGGCAGTTGGACGATCCCATCCCAGCAGCTGGAGCTGTGCCTGGAGTGTGTGTGATCCTTGAGAAGCCCTGACACTGTAATGTGGGCTCTGCACCTGACCTGGGGTTCCATTATCCTGAGGGGGATCATCGTGGCCAGCCCTGGCACTGCTGTGGCCTTGCCTGGGTGTGAAAAACGCCAATCACTTGTTTTTAAAATTTTAAAAGTTTAATAGTAATAAAATGGTTATAAAAATAGCAATATAATTAGAGTAATAATAATTTTTGACAATTTGGATTAGGACAATATGAGACAATAGAAACAAAGAGTTACGGACAGTGCAGGTTCCTCTTTCTGGGCAAAATAAGCCCAAAAAAGGACCCACGTTAACAGAGGGTTAACCCTTAAAAGCAACAGCCTGTTGCATATTCATACACCTCATCCATGATTCATAAATTCCATTCAAACCCAGGATTCTGTGTGGGCAGGGTCAGCTTCTTCCTCTGAATCCTGATGGCATCTCCAGGACTGAGCAAGGCAGGAAGAAGTTCGTTTCTCCTGATAATGGAGCAATAAATTCTCTTTCTTGGAAAGATTTAGGTGTCCTGTGGCTGCTATCTGGTGTGAGTCCTTTCTTTGAAAAAAGTATCCTACATAGCATAGTTTTTATTTTAACATTATGTTATAACCTAAAACTATATTTAACACACTACTTAAGAAAATTAATACAGCATAACTTTCTAACATAACACATATAATATTCGTTTTAATATTTGTGAAAAGCCAATCATAAAATACGCATTTTTCACACTGGGTTATCAGGTTCCATGGCACTGGGGGCCAGGTCCCAGTGCCACTGCCACAGGAGCTGCTCCTGGCGCTGGCTGCCACTCCAGGTGTAATTGCACCTGCTCCCCAACAAGTCCTTGCAGTGCAATTGCTCCATAATGAATATCCTGATTAATCTGAAAGCCTATGCTAATGACAGCAGTGCAAAGTCATCTGGAGTCCCACAGGCTCTGCCATTCCCCCCAGTATGTACCACTTGATATTAAGGAAGATTTTGCTAAGAGAGGGAAGCCTGAATAATGTATTGCTGGATAATGGTAAACAGTGATTATTATTCCTCCTTTCCCTTGGATGTACCGGCATTGTGTTAAAGACAGGCTTTGTTCAGAGGAAAAGGATAATTGGAAACAGGGAAGTGATGCAGTGTCTGGCAAATTACAGTCATGTGAGCGTGGCAGATGGTGCCACCGTGTCTGACAATTGCTGCAACATCAAATTACTTCCTCGAGTCAAGAAGGCCAATTTTTGCTGTATTTGTCTGTGTTTACAAAGGATAAACAAACCTGTTTGCACAGAAATGTGGGAGGAAGCCTGGAGAGAGCCGCGCCCCCCCACCCCCACCCCGCCCAGCCTGCTCTGTCTGAAGCTCTGAGAGAGCTTTTAAGGTCCATAGCTCTGGAGCCACCTCTGTTACCCCCAGGCAGCTGCAGAGATCTGCTGCTAATCCACCCAAAAGCTCTGGCTTCTGGTGGGACCAGTGCTGGGCTGAACTGGGGCTGGTGGAGCAGCTGGAGGAGCTGCTGCAGGAGCACAGAAATTCTTTGTCTGTGAGGCAGAGGCTGCTGCAGGAGCACAGAATTCTCGTCTGTGAGGCAGAGGCACAGCCATGCCCAAAGCAGAGCCAAAATGAATTTATCCAAGTCCAGCAGTGCCACAGCAAGGTCACTGCTGTGAGCACAGCTGGTGGAGCAGAGGCATCCAGCAGCTGGTCAGAAGGGAAGCTGTTGTTAGTCAAAAGTCCCTGGGGGATTTGTGGATGGTCGTACACTGCTTTGATTTTCCACTGACCAGAGGTGCCCACAGCTGAGGTGAGATTGGCACCTACATAAAAGATTTGTCCCCACTTCTAATTAATGCACAGACAGAAATCTTAAAGATTTTGTGTTCCAGGGCCTCACCTGCACACAGGGAATTGTGTCCTCACTCATTTACTCCTACCTAGACTTAGGACATACTGAATTGGGTCAAGGATTCCTGTCACTGCAGCTAACACTTTATTATCACAGTGGTGGGAACAGCTGGGCTGCTCAAGGAGCATCACATCAGCTTGATGGTTTGGCTTGATGATCTTAAAGGTCTTTTCCAGTCTTAACAATTCCCTGATTCCATGATTCTGTGATCACCCAGATGCAGGCTCCTGAGCAGGGCTGGGAGCTGAGTGTGAGGTAGCATTTGCTGCTCTGCCTGAACTCCTGCATGGCATCACTCAAACACTGAATTATCCAGCCCCATGAGCCTAGGCTGAATCACCACCAGAATGCTGCTGTCACCCTGATAATGTCAAGGTAGAGCAGTGCTCAGCAGTGATGGTGGCACAGTTCAGTGTTGCCACATTTCTCCTCACAAAGAACAGCAACGCACAATTCTTCCCAAGAGTATTTCTGGGTTTCACATTCTTTGAATCTCGGAGAAAGGAAAAACAATTCCTATCTCATTTGCTGTGCCTATGTTGTGCCAAAGTAGAATGCAATGTGGAGATTGTTTACCCACAGTGATGGTGTTTTGTTTCCTTGGCCTGTCAGGGCCAGGTGTGTGTGTGTGTGTCAGGACTGTCACTGACAGTCACGAGATTCTGTGCAGTGTGTGCAGGGTTGAGTGCTGGGCAGATTCAGTTTTAGATGTAACATAACATAGTGTAATATAGTATAGAGTAATATAGTATAATAAAGTAATTAATTAGCCTTCTGATAAGATGGAGTCCTCCTCATCATTTCTCCCTTTTGTCAGCAGTGAAAATATCTACTACAGCTCAATGCCCTTCCCACCACACTCAGCCCTCAGCCTGCATGGCCCTGGCACAGCCGGGGGTCCTGGCTGGCGAAGCCCACTCAGGCACAGACTTGGGGCACAAGGCAAGCTGTCATCTGCAGTGGTTTCATCATTGTCCTGTTCTGCACCCAGTTCAGGCCCAGTCTTGGTTTGGCCCTGACTGTGGAGCAGCTTTGCAGCCGCCTGGGCACCCAGGGCTGGCCCAGCCGGGTCCTGCCAGGCCACTCCCAGCTCCTCAAGGAAAAGTTTCAGCTCCGTGTCCTGCTCCACCTGTCCACAGCCCCGTCCCTGGCCAGGGGCCAGCCCTGCTCCTGCTGTGACAGCTGGAATTGCTCCCTAGCCCAGTTCTATCAAAATGATCTGGATTAGCATAAAACATTGCTAATGGTGGGGTTTTGTTTGTTGAATTTTTTAAAGCTGTTCTGACAGAACCAGGTTAGACAGCAAGGATCTGATCAGTGGTGCCAGCTGATGGCAGAGCTGGGAAGCTCCTACCCCACCTCAGCTGAACGCAGAGCAGCTTCTGTGGTGACAGCCCAGAGTCCTTTATCTGTCTGCAGCTCTGGTGGCAACTGGGACCTGTTTGGAGTCAGTGTGGCCCGGAGGTGGCAGCTGTGGTGCCCTGGGTGACACCCTGCAGGAACCTGCTGGGAACTGCCCTGCCAGGAGGAGCAGGTGCTGCAATGGAGGATGCAGGAAATGCAGTCCGGAGAATTCTGGCTGGATTTGGGCTGGGGTTGGAGCTCTGGTATTGTCACAACCTGTTTCACTTTGTTCAGGCAGGATGTGGCTCCTGTGTGTCCTCTTGGGCCAGGCAGGATATCCCTGTCCCTGTCCCTATCCCTGTCTCTGTCCCTGTCCCTGTCCCTGTCCCTGTCCCTGTCCCTGTCCTGTCCACACAGACAGAATAAAGGGAGAAGGGGAAGGGACATGAACCACCATTGTAAATTGCCAGCCCAGGAGGCCAAACACCCTGGGCTACACTCAGAGGGAGTGGGAGCAGATTGAGGGAGGGGATTGTCCCCTGTGGGGGGGACATGGGACCCCAGCAGCAGAGCTCGTTCCAGGGCTGGGACCTGAGCTGTAGGACCTGAGGCTGCTGGGATGAGTCCAGAGGAGGCCACAGAGCTGCTCCAGGGCAGGAGCCCCTCTGAGCCAGGCTGGGAGAGCTGGGGGTGCTCACCTGGAGAGGAGAAGCTCCAGGGAGAGCTCAGAGCCCCTTGCAGGCACTAAAGGGGCTCCAGGAGAGCTGGAGAGGGACTGGGGACAAGGGATGGAGGGACAGGATCCAGGGAATAGCTCCCAATGCCAGAGGGCAGGGTTGGGTGGGATATTGGGAATGAGGAATTGTTCCCTGGCACAGGGTGGGCAGGCCCTGGCACAGGGTGCCCAGAGCAGCTGGGGCTGCCCCTGGATCCCTGGCAGTGCCCAAGGCCAGGCTGGACACTGGGACAGTGGGAGGTGTCCCTGCCATGGCAGGGTTTGACGCTGGGTGGGTTTAAGGTCCCTTCCCACCCAAACCAGTCTGAGATTCCATTTTCTGATTGCATACTTGGTGCCATGAAGATGTGCAGGGGCTTTAAGGCTGGAAGGATTCTCCTGGAGGACATTCCAAAGGCTGGGCTGAGGTGCCTTTTTCAGCTGTGTTTTTCTGCTCAGGAAATCAGCCTGGCAGGAGAGGGGCCCTCACAAGAGAGGGGCTGGTATGGGAGAAAACATCCCTTGGAAGAGCTGAATTCCCCCTGAAAGGTCATGGAGCAAGTGTTCTACTCTTGAGCTGGTGAAATCCTGCTGCAATGGAGTGGGAATAGGAGGAAATCTGGGTATTTGTGGGGGGAAATTCTGGTCCATTAAATACTCAAGGGAACTTCAGAAAGAGAAATCCCCACCCTCCAGGATGTCTCTTATTGAACAATTTGATCTTCAAGGCACTGAAACTTCAGAGTTATGATCCAAAGCAGACTTCAGATAGTGAATTCCTACTTTTAGGCATGTTGTAAGTACCTTCAGTTATTGGATTTCCAGCCTCAAGCAGTCAGCGGCTGAATTCTCACCAAGAAATTTTAGAGCTCTGAAGGACCTGGTTAAGAATTTTAAAGATGAGAACCATGGGGCAAATTTTGTTGCTGAACTTTTCCTCTCTGATTTTTAAGTTGTAGGGAGCTCTGGCAGTGGATTAGAGCTCAGCATGAGTTTGCACTGAGGTTGGAGCTCAGGAGTCCTGTAGGATTTCTGTCTCCAGGGCTAAAACACTTGCAACACTTCAGCTTTGGACACACCAAGTCATGGACTAAGGCCTGGCTTCCCAGTGTCCAGCCTTTTCCTGGTCCACCACCACACCAGAGGTTTACACTGAAATTTTCCACCTAAGTTTCCTCCCCCCCCCCTTTTTTTTTTTTTGTTGCAACATTTCTTAGGGAATTTTATCCCCCCTGCCCCTTTGCCCCCGGGGGTAGGGTGGATTTGGTGTTGTGGGGAACGTGGCAGGGCTGGGATGGTGGGACAATAAATAAATAAATAATGGCACCAAGCTGTTTCCCCTGACGTGGGGAGCTCTTTGTAATCCTTTACAAAGGAAGCTGAGCCAAGTCCAAGACCAGAGACAAACCAGCTCCTCTGGCTGGTTTAATCACACTCATCATCCAACTGCAGCTCCAAAAGCTCTGATGTAATTTCCAGAGCACAAGGAGCACAGACAGTATCAAACAGCTCAAAACAGAGAAGAAAAATGGGCATGGTGCAAAATGCAGAGCAACAAAGTCAAATCTCCATTCTGGAATTGTTCAGCTGCATTTTTGAGATTTCTTTGAAGCTGGTGAATCTGAAATTCCTCATTAGTAGCCAATGGAAGATACAGGAGCTTCTAATCTGGGTATGAGGAAATCATTCCAACCCTGACCTCCCTCTCTCCACTTGATACAACATTTGCTTCAATCAAAGAGGTAATTAAACTCCTGAGATGAGAAATCCCCAAAGTTCATGTCCTGAATAGGATGCAGCAAAAGTTCTTCAGTAATGAAATGGCACAACTTGCAGTTACTGCTGGAGCCAGACAATGCCTGAGGCAAAATGACAGAATAACTTCTGTCAAGGATGCTCTGCTTGTCCTGAAGTGCCCTCAGGAGCCCAAGCAGGCACAGCCTTCTCGGGTTTCTGTGGTCAAGATGGCCACTAAGGTATTAAAAAGTCTTTTTTACCAGCCCTGCAACCAAAGAAGAAGGCGAGATTCATAAGCTCTGCTTTTCAAGGTTGTTTATTTTTTCTTATCTATAATATTCTTTCTCTGACCTGCTGAGGTCTGTCCAGCAGGTCGGGTTGTGGCACAGCCCCTGCCCTTGGGGTGGTGTTAGCTTTTTATACGAAGAACTACGTGTACTTTATTTACAAGAATTTTCCAATACCTATCACCTATGTTAGACAGTCTGTCTCTACTCTAAACCAATCCAGAAATGTTACCATCACAGCAGAAGATGGAGGACAAGAAGAAGAAGGACAGGACATGCTCAGTTTCCTCCATCTTGCCTCCTAAACCCCTATTCTAAATCCCCAAAATTTTACTTTTTCACCCCCTGACAAATTATTATTATTCTACTCAAACTCTTGTGGCTTGTAACTCTTTACACAAAGCTGGAAATTGTTTCCATGGGCTAAAATCAAAGGCACAGGTGTCTTTGACTCCATGCCAAGGTCTCAGAGCCCCCTGCCAGGGTCTCGAATCACCCAGGGCAGCCAGAGGAATGTCCTGGGTCCTGACACAGCCTCAGCATTCCAAACAGAGCTCTATGCAATGGAGTTGATTAATGGCAAGGGAACCATGGGCATGGGTGATCCAAGATACTGGGACTGCAGGGAGGGGAAACTGGAGCAGCTCCTTCCCCTCAAAGGGGTTCAAATGCAGATCAAACCCAGAGCTGGCCCTGCTCCAGGTGAGGACAGAGAAGCCAAGAGGAAAACTGTCAATACTGAGGCTTTTCTTTACAAGCTCCATTTTGTTGAAATAAAAGCTGTTCAGGAGAACTCGTCAATAGAGCTGTGGTTGAGTAATCCTGTCTTTTGTCTGATCCCAAGGACATGGTTGGGATGGAATCAACGCACTGAGCAGAGAAGTGCCAGCATCACCCAAAGCAAGTGGTGTGATGACTCCACCAGGAAGAAAAAATAATGCTGGGTTTGAGATCAAAGCAGGGCTTACAGGACTGGCATTTCCTGCCCAAAGGGAAGCCTCGTTTCTGGTGAGTTTGCAGAGTGGCTTGAGAGAGGAAAGTCTGCAGACGTCTGGGAAGCCCAGGAATTTAAACAGAAGTCAAGACAAACTGAGGCTGCTCAGCACTGCTGGGCCATAAATCCTTCCCTGGGCTTTCTAGAAAGATTTTTGTTCCTGGAACAGATTTTGTTCCTGACCTGAAAGGAAAGAGGCAGTGAAATATCCACCACAAACCACCTCTGGAATGCCTGTGCCAGTCTGCAGAGAGTGCTGCTGGAATATACAGCAATTCCAGGGGTAAAAACAGGCTGCTCCCAGCCCAATTGTCCAGCCTGGCCTTGGGACACTGCCAGGGATCCAGGGGCAGCCCCAGCTGCTCTGGGCACCCTGTGCCAGGGCCTGCCCACCCTCACAGGGAGGAATTCCAAATTTCTTCTTTCTCCCTGGTCTTGCTCCCACCAATTAACCCCAGGGTTTTTCTGAGATTCACAGTACAGCTCTCCCTGGAGTTCTCACCTCACAAACTCCTGTCTTGCCACAGGTGAAGAAAATTGCTTTTGAGTGGATGTGTCCAACATATTCCTCATTTGATGTGGTTTTTTTTTGAGCATCCAGGCAGGAATGAGCAGCTGGGTCCCCAGCCTGGTGCCACTCCACATTCCAGAGCAGTTTTCTCCTGCACTCAGGTTTGCAGCATCAGGAAATATCACTGGCTGTGTTTGAGGCTGCTGGGACTGTGAGACTCCTGTCACAGCTCACATTTCCTTGGCTAATTATGCCGTGTGAACCACCAGGAGCAATGGGAGCTCTTTGCAAACCATCTGTTGAGCAGCTCCTGCCTGGAGCAGAGAAATTGGGTGCCCTGGTAATTACACTCCTCCCTCCTGTCACTGCACATGCTCTGCCTGAGTGCTGGAAATGCCTCATCCTTTCTGAGGCTGCACAGATCTGTGCCTTGTTTCCTTCTCCTTCACCCCAAGGCAAAGAATTTGATGCTGTCTCTGGAGGTCTCCCAGGATTTCCTGGCTGTTTAATCGGGGCCATGGCTCAGATCACAGGGTTGCAGTTTGTGTGTTTGTTGTTAACAGGATATTTGTCTTTCCCCAGGCAAACAGAGTCTAAAAGGGACGGGCTGGGAAGGCTCTGAGCTCCTGCAATAGATTCAATTGCTCTGTATCTGAAAATCTGCAGAGTTGAATGTTCCTTATTTCCACTCTTCCTCCTCCACCAGGCAGTGCCAGGTGAGGGAAAGCCTTTGAGGTTGTGCCATGTTCTGTGTCTTCTTCTTTTCACCTGGATCAGGGAAGGGTTGGTACACAAAGCACCCATGGTTCCCACCAGCACAGGGGGATCTTAAAGCATCCCTAAGAAGAGTGACAGGACCCAGGGAATGGCTCCCAATGCCAGAAGGCAGGGATGGATGGGATATTGGGAATAAGGAATTATTCCCTGGCAGGGTGGGCAGGCCCTGGCACAGGGTGCCCAGAGCATCTGGGGCTGCCCCTGGATCCCTGGCAGTGCCCAAGGCCAGGTTGGAAGGGGCTTGGAGCAGCCTGGGACAGTGGAAGGCGTCCCTGCCATGGCAGGGGTGGCACTGGGTGGGCTTTAAGGTCCCTCCCACCCAAACCATTCCATGTTTCTATGATCCTGTGTCTCTAGGAATACCTTGCCCAGGCCATGGGCAGGGACACCTTCTACTGTCCCAAGATTGCTCCAAGCTGGCCCTGGACACTTCAAGGGATCCAGGGGCAGCCACAGCTTCTCACCTTAGTCTCCCAAGACCAAACTTCCCTGTTTGGGGACAAAGCAGGACCACTGTAGCCCCTGAGGTGTTGAACTCACTCATCTGCCTGCAGCAGAGCCTTTGCTCTCCTCACTGCCCTAAGTACTTGGCCAAGCTCCTCAGGCATTTCTGATGGGTTTGGGACTGTTCTCTATGGGGCTTTTGCAATGGATGGGGACTCCAGGGTTATTTAAAAGATGCAATCTGCCACAAACCTGCAAAGTTGTTCAAAGCACTTGTACAAAACCCAAGAATTATTCCTAAAGCAAACTGAAGCCTGCAATAGGAATCTGCATGTCTGATGAGCTGGAATCTGCAAGGATGGCTTTGGTTACCTTTAATACATGCAGTGCTTAGCTTATGCACAGGACATCATCACAGCAAACTTTAGGAAAGGAGTTTCTTAGGGAAATAAAATTCTTCGTTTCACCAGTTTTCATGCAGTTCCCTTTCTAATTCCAAGCTGAAGCAAGCAGCAATTCTGATCCTCACAAAGAGAACATCAGGTAGGGCTGTTCTTAGAGTGCAGGCTCTACCAAGGCAAATGAAAAATTAAATGGGATTACTTTAACCAGATTACATCCTTGTAGCAAATACTCCTGGCCCAGAATCAGAATCACATTACCTCTGCCTCAAATTAATTGCCTGTCAGCTGAGTTGGTGGCTGTGGGCTGCACTCACCTGCAGCAGAGATGAGGTAGTAAATGCAATTTAATCCCTTTTCATTGCAAATCAAGCTAAATTGCTCCATCTCCCTTCCTTGATCTGGAGCAGAGGCTCAGGACTGTTAAAGGAGCAGATTAGCATCAGACTTCCTGAAGGGCTGAAGTGGCCTTGATTTGCTTTATCGTAATTTGCTTTAGATAAACTCAGTCACTTCAAGAAGTTCATTTTAAGGAATTGTCGAGAGGGTTTTGGTGAAGACAAGCCTGTGGTGGATTCAATTTCCTTTTCTTTTCTCTCTACAAACATTTGTTTCTGCTCTGGACCAACAAAGAGCAGCCTCTGCAGAAGGTGGGAGCAGAACCAACACAAGCTCACTTCAAAGCCTCTCCTAATTTGTTTCCCCAGCTTCACTCCTGACATCAGTCGAGCTCCAGGAGCTGATTACATTTAGCTCCAATAACTTCAGATAATGTACTATTAACTGCTGAACTAATGATCCCAGACCTAGCATTTCCATCAGGACCTTGCCCCATTGAGCTGACACTCCTCAGATAATTTTCTCTCTCATTAAAGTAATTAAAGACAACATTAGGAAAGACCTTCAGGCAACCAGAGAGAGTCGATCTCCCTGAATAAGCAAAGCACATCCACAGTTGTGGTCCTTTGATCTAGAGCTTAATTGCTGGAAGTTGGGCAGGGATCTGTGTGTGAGGGTGCCTGGCTCCACAGGACAGTGAAGGGTACCTGGGACTGTCCCCTCCTGGTGGCACTTCTGGCTGATGGGGAATGAAAGTTCCCAGGTATCCCATTTCCCTGGGTCTGCACTGGCCCAGATCTTCTGAGGGGCTTTCCTTCAATGCAGGATTTTATGGAGAAGAGGCAGAAACGCAAGAGGGGATGGAGATTCTTTCATGTGTTTATGCAGAGGAATTCAGTGAACAAATTTCCCCTGGGGATTCAGGGCTGTGCACTGATGAGGGGAAGAGTTTTGGGAAACTCAAGCCCAGTCTAAATTTGACCTGTCCTACATGATCCCATTTGTGAAGAGTATTTCAGAGAAGTTTTATCATTCTGTTCCCCACAGACAATAACACCATGGTTCTGACAAACATGCCCTGGATCTGCTTCATTTCTTCAAAGGAGGAATTTCTTCCTGGAAAAGGTGCTCAGGCCTTGGCAGGGGCTGCCCAGGGAGAAGTGGAGTCCCCATCCCTGGAGTCTCGATGTGGCACTCAGAGCTCTGGGCTGGGGACAAAGTGGGGGTCAGGCACAGGGTGGGCTCGATGGCCTTGGAGGGATTTTCCATCCTCAGTCATTCTTGGATTCTATGATTCAGTCTCCCATTCTCCATAAAAATAAAAATAATTTTTGAGGACTACAATTGCAGCTGTTGGGCAGTGGTCTCATGACTTCCATGGGTGATCTAGCTCCTGGTGTCCTTTCAGGGCCTTGTCCCACCTGTCCCTGCAGCCCCTGCCCCAGGAAGAGCCATTTCAGGAGTGCCTGAGCTGAGATCAGGGCTCATTCCTATGGAATGGGATGTTCATCCTTCCCTGGAGCCGGTTCTGGGGGTGCCCATAAGGGTCCCATGGGTCAGTTCAGCTGGGTCAGGACTGGGGGTGACCTGGTGGGGTAGATCTGCTCAGATTTGGGGCTTGTTTCTCGCAAGGAGGGGAAAAGCAGTCTGAAAGCAAGGGGAGAAGAGGAAGAAGAGGCTGCTGTTGGGAGCTGTTGGATCAGCTCATCCCATCTGCTGGAGCCAGAGTTTTCAGAGTCTTTCAGTGCTGCAGTGCTCAAATTTCCCCACTGCTCTGAGAAAGTGAGCTTGTTCTGCTGCTTGTGGAGCTCTTCTCTCTGAGCTGCCTTCCCTAAGGAATTGTCAGCACAGCCTCACTTTTCATTTCCAGCACCTCAGCCCTGACTCAGGGAATTGATGCAGGGTGTGCTAAGGAGATGTAAAATCAGCTGATGTCTCTGGGCAGGTCTAAGCCCCTTTACCATGCTTAGAGAAATGGGGGAGAGGCTGGAGCCCCAGGAGGGGCTGAGGGAGCTGGGAAGGGGCTCAGCCTGGAGCAAAGGAGGCTCAGGGGGCCCTTGTGGCTCTGCACAACTCCTGCCAGGAGGGGACAGCCGGGGGGGTTGGGGTCTGCTCCAGGGAACAGGGACAGGAGCAGAGGGAACAGCCTCAGGCTGGGCCAGGGCAGGCTCAGGGTGGGGATACTGGGAAAGTTTCTTCATGGAAGAGGTTGCAAAGCATTGGAATGCCCAGGGCTGGGGTGGAACCCCCATACCTGGAAGTGTTCAGAAAACCTATGGATGTGGCACCTGGAGATATGAGTCAGTGGCAATGGTGATGGCTGGACTCGATTACCTTAGAGATATTTTCCAAATTTAATGATCCCATGATTCTGTGATTCTAAGAGCCAGGACAAAGCCAGAGGAAGCAGCAGCATGAAGGACACTTGGAAATCACGAATAAACCTTGCAAGAGTTTTTGTGTGGGTTCTTAACTGGCACGGATGGGGATTATGCAACTCGGTGTTATTTCCTTGGCTCAGACCTTGGGAAGTGTCCAGGCTTTGATAGGAGCAGTGTCCTTTGGTCTGTCTTCAGTTGATCACCTTTCTGCTGGCCCCAAAGCCCAGGAGAAACTCAGGTAATTATTTTCAATTGTTTTTTGGGAAGAGCTGATTAAAAGTGACTGAGCCCTAATGAAAGCTGATCAGCTTTCCAAACTCAAGATGAAAATCCTTTGGCTTCATTCCCCTGGGCTGGAGAGGGAATGTTGGAATTAAAGACAGGGGAAGAGAGAGGAACAATTAACAAAATTTCTCCAGAGGGGCAATTGTAAAAATAAAGCAGCTTTATAGTAGAAATTCAGTTTTGTGGAGCAGTTCCCTAAGCAGAGCATGGTGCAGTTCATTCTCTTGTGCTGTAAATTAGTACCATTTTAGGATTTTGAAGAACAGATCATCTCCTTTTGCTGTTACTCTAAAAGCAGCTACTGCAGTCAAAGCACTGTTCCAAGGCTGTTCTCAGTAGATGCTGCCAATTTATCCTGGAAGAATACAAGTGACAGCTCTGCAGCTTTGTGACAAAAGTTTAATTCAGCTTTACACAGCCCTGATTTCAATTTACACAGAGAAATCCTGCTCCACTCAGTGTTTCTTATCGGGGCTGATTCCACATTGGCTGAACAACTTGTTGTGAATCCCCTGCAGCTGCCTCGAGTCATGGCTCAGGGATGAGATGCTCCCTCCCATCAAACCACAACCAGCTTTGTGACATATCTGATAAACATCTCCCCATGTTCTGAAGGCTCAGCTCCTGTGCACTTGGCTTTTTTCTGCAACGATGTGGAAGAGAAATAGCTCCAGATCCTGCATGGAAGGGGAATCAGAGAAAATGTGATGTGACCCACCTGGCTTCAGGAATTTGAGGAAAAAGAAAATGTTATGAATGAGGTCCCTATATATCTAATTCAATAAACCACAAGATTAAACATTTAGCAGCAATTTTAACTGAGCAGCAATTTTATATAAAATAATTCAATCAAATGTAATCAATTAGTTACAAAAAAATTTGGCAGTGGTTCGGATAAAGCATAAGCAAAACCGATTGGGGTACGATCGGGGTAGGGGGGTGGTTTTCTCACCCTGCCACCCATACAAAAAGCACAGGAATCCAAACAAAACTCATATACTGTATGTTAATACATCAAGATTTTCCTGTAAATCTCCTCCTATTTTCAATTCTTGAAATCTACGTCACTTTGCTGCACAGTGCATGCTCTGCTTGTTTCTAAGGGGTCTTCTGGCTTTTGGTGGTCACATCTGACAAAGGCTCCTCCTCATCATCACTGTCCTTTGAACAACCCCACAGGTTGCACATGCCCCAAGTCTTGTGTTATAGAAGCCAGCATTACATTCCAAAAATAAGCCTTATTATTTCATAGATACCTGGAATCATTTCAAATTTTGTCCATTTCAAGGCCGATGCTTTAATTATCCCAAGGCCTAATCCATTTTGGGATTTTATTTATCTCAAACTACATCCTGCATCCTATTTTCTCATGAACATCTGTAAACATCTGTTTTGTGACATTAATTACATATCCTTTTCTTCTATTACTTTTTAACATATATTTTTTAAAATATCAGTATAGTTACAATTGTGAGCACAAATTATATTCATTTATCACAGAAAGAAAAACACTTTGGGCTTGAATGTTTAGTCTGACGTGAATCAGGGAATCATGGGTTGGGAAGGACCTTAATGGCCATCCAGTGCCACCCCTGCCATGGCAGGGACACCTCCCTCTGTCCCAGGCTGCTCCAAGCCCCAGTGTCCAGCCTAGCGTTGGATCTTCCAGGGATCCAGGGGCAGCCACAGCTGCTCTGGGCACCCTGTGGTAGTTTTGCATGAGAGGCATCCACGAAATGATGCAAAGTTCCCAGCCACAAAAAAGCTGCACACCTCTATGAAAAACATGTTAAAGATGAAAGAAACCTGTGAAAAGTACATATTACATGATTGGCTCTTTGCAGATAATATATGTGTTATGTTGTATTAATTAGTAGTACTGTGTTTTTTGAAGTAGTGTGGTAAATACAGTTTTAGGGTATAACATAATGTTAAAATAGAAACTATGAGATATATTTGTTTAACTAGCTCAAGAAAGGGATGAGATAATCAAGAAATTATTCCCACAGAGAAAACAGCAACAACACACATAAATCTCCAAAAGAAGAATTACTGCCTCCTTATTGGAAGAGACCAACTTTTCCCATCTCTTTCCTGTCTTTGAGGAACCAGCAGGATTAAGGGGGAGAAGTTGACAATAACCAGAAAACACCCTTTGTTTGAAAAGAATTTATGCGTTATGTATGAGATGCATGAATATGCAATAGGTGATTTCTTTTAAGGGTTAATCCTTTATTAGTGGGTGTGCTGTTGGGGCTTAATTGCCCTAGGAAAGCATCCCGACATCCATATTTCTTTACTTTTTATTGTCCTCTATCGTCCTAACTCTAATCATCCAAATTCTTACTGCTCTAATTTTTATTACTATTTTTATAACCATTTTATTCCTATTAAACTTTTAAAATTTTAAAATAAGTGATTGGTGTTTTTCACAAAACTCAAGAACTTCCCCTTTCTTTTCCAGTGGGCAGAGGGGTACCAGGGCCTGGGCCCCTGATTTGCAGAAGCAAACAAACTCCACAACTTTTGTGAAAGTTGTGAAGCTGGCACGTTTATATTACAGCACTGGATGCATGTGGGAATCGTTCCCTTAAAATGACATGCGTACCTCTGGGAACTCCAGATCCTTTTTTATCTCCCTCTCAAATACATATGCATGCAATTTCACAATAGGTTCATACATATTAATTCTGATTTCGTGTGACATTTGCCGTTAATTTTTCTTTATCAGAAAGAATTCCTGGGTCATTTTGACCCTGCTTTCCATAGCAGTCTCTCATCTGCTTCAGAGTTCAAGGGCCACCCCCCTTATCTCTGTCCTTCGGCTGAAGCAGTTTCTCCAAGCATAGGTTTTCTGCCAACAGGCAGTCAGACTAAACAGCAAGGTATGGACTTTACTCAAAGATGTACATTTCATCTAAATCAAAATGGATTTCTACTCTGGAAAATTTCCACTCTCCCTCACCCCCCTTCCTGGGGCACCTGCCGGGTCCCCCCATCACCTCCTGAACAGAAAGGGGGGAGTGCTGAAGAGCCCAGGCAAGGCTGGAGCAGCACAGCCAAAGTTCCACCACTGGGAAAATTCACCCACAACCACAGTCAGGGGAAAAGAGGAACCATCAACCCTCCCATGTGACAGTGCACTGAGGTTACGGTGACCGGGCCTGGAGACACCAGGAGCGCGACAGACCCCCTCACAAGCTCTGCAGATCGCAGCTATCAGCAATGGCCCAGCATGGGAACAAAGAAACAGCAACACGTGTCTTGGGGTGGAACTAGGGTAGTTTTATTTAATGGCAGCCTACCTGAATCCAAGATTCCAAGACACCCAAGACCCAGACGTGGGTTACAGAGGTTTTTATGACATGTCTTGGGAGGAGGGGTTTAGGGCAACAAGCCAATAGGGGCATGGTTGGGGAGGGGTCTGAGGAGGAGTATTTTATGCTTGAACCAATGGAGGGACACCAGGGAGGGGACTTGAGTAAACCAACAGGGTTCCAAGGGATACAATATTGACAGGGAAAATATCTGGAAGAGAGGGCAGGTTCAGGGAAGGATTGACATCTAATGGGAGGAGGAGCAAGGAAGGTTCTGGGGAAAAGGGTAGGAAGAGTGGGGATTAACAACTGGGGAGGGGAGGGGTTTTAGGCTTGGCAGGGAGTGGCCGGGTAACAAACAGAAGGACTGACACCTAGCAGAACTGAATAACGATGAGGGTCTGTTTTTAGAACATTGGATACAAAATGGGGAACCTGCGCCTCTCCAAAAGGTAAGGGGAGGACAATATAAAGGGATCATAAAATCACAAATAAACAGTAGGCATGCTAACAAAACTTAGACAGAACACTGCAACACCCCCAGCCACAACTCCCACCACAAACTCGACCAGAGTCGAGTAACCATCCGCAAGCCCCAGACAAAATATTAACTCTTTCAGTTTCAGTCCTCCCTCAAGTAAAAAAAAAAAAAAATCCCCAAAAATACACGCAATATAGAACAACAACTTAAAAACATCAAAATCAATGAAAAAGAAGTCAAGTCCCAAATAAGAAGAATAAAGAGATTCCTTTAATTTTAGACTAAAATTCTGTTATAAAGATATAGAGAAAGACTCTTTTCCCTATAACACATAAAAATATAGGGAAATAAAAGTGTTCAGATTGTAAGCATCAAACAAAAGCCTCCATACTAAAATAAGCAAATATTAAAATAGCTAATAATCATATAAGAAGTTTAAAGAAAGAAAGAAAGAAAATAATAATAATAAAGAGCCTATACCCCCCGAAAAAACAAACTCTTTTCTCAAAAATAAAAATAATTTTAGAGATAAATAATAAAAACCTTTGCCTTTAAACAACTGATCTTTAAAACAATACGCCATAAGTTAACATAGCCCATAAACACAACTATAAAAAAAATTTACAGAAAATAAGAAGGATTTCATGATCACAAATTTTCCCAAACAATTTTTGTAAAAATTCAAAACTACACAGCCTTTGCCAGGAACTCCCCTGTGAGCCCTCCCTTTGCTGCTGGTGCTGTGTTGGGTTCTTTTACCTGCCCTGAAAGCAGCACTTGGATAGCAGGACCTGAGGGCACAGCAGCAATCCCAAGGCAGCTCCTGCTCTCCCACAGGGAAGTGGAGCCCATTGCCGGGGAAGTTCCAGAACAACAGGTGTTTGTTCCATAACAACAGGTGTTTGTTCCATAACAACAGGTGTTTGTTCCAGAACGACGGGTGTTTGTTCCACAACAGGTGTTTTGTTCCTTAACAACAGGTGTTTATTCCAGAAGAACAGGTGTTTGTGTTTGTCCCTTTCTTGTTCTGCTTGCTGCAGAGAATCCCTTCCAGCTCCACAGAATCCCTTCCCTGGACAAGGTTTGGCAGGGGGTGGCACTGGATGGGCTTTGAGGTTCCTCCAAACCCAAAGCGTTCCATGATTCTGTGACTCAGAATTGGGATCTCTGTGCTCCCCCTGTGCCAGAATGGGACAATTGCTGACGTGTTCAGTGCTCCAGTTCACACCAGTGAATTGGTGACCCCTGTGGGAGCTCCCTGCTGAGCAGGAATTGGGGATATTTGAGACACTTTATGCCACACATTGACACTCAATTTGCACTCATTGGAGTTTCAGTTATCAGTCTCCAAACCCTCCTGGCCTGAAATTGTGTTTGTGCTTGTTCCCATCCCAGCTCTTCTGAACAATTCCTGTCAGTTGTGAGAAGGGGACCTGGAGCAAATGCATCATTAAATAGGTAGAGAGGAAAGGGCAGCCACAATGACCTCAGCGCTGGCATTTATCAACTTCTAAGCTTCTCCTTTGGAATATTAATGGTTCCTTAACGTACAGTTTAGAGTTGAATTACCTCTGTACACTGAATGCTTTGCAGAACACACCATAAATATTCCATGGAGCAGAATGGGTTCATAGAGTGCAATATTTATCTTTGAAGGGGCAAATCTTAGCCAGGTATCACTGAGTGGTAACAGACTTCAGGGTTTTGCCCAGGCTCTCACTCTTAGCCTTTACATGATGGTTTTATTTTGGAAGGGTATTTTGCACTTTCTGTATCCAGAAAGAAAATGATGAACATCTTGGGTCCTGTGGGATTGGAGGGAGGATGTAAGTGGTGGATTACAGGTTGTTAGGGAGCTGTGGGTGACTGCAAACAGTTTTTCACTGAGCAAAGTCAGGCTCTCCTTAAAGGAAGGATAAATCTTGTTCATTGGGAACAGAACATAATTGTTCCATCGAACTGGTGCTGTAGTGCTTTAAACAGCTTGGGGGAAGGAGAGGTTTCTATCCAGCCACACATTCCCACCAGGATCTGGCAGGGGAGGGGGAAAACCAGCAGAGATGGAGATCTGTGAGGGAGGAGAACTGCTGAGCTTCCTGCAGCTTGAAGTACAAACAAACAAAAAAAGCTTTTAAAAGGTTTGTGGTGCCGTGTTCTCTTTTGATGAGCAGCCAGGAAAAATAAGGAGAGGCTGTCCCAGCCCATCCTAAGGAAGATGTGTTACTTCTTGGGGAAAGCTTGGCCAGCACTGGGTGCAGTGTCTGGGTAAGAGAACGAGGCCAGAGTTATGATGTGCAGAGACTGCAGAGGTGCTGTTTGTCACCTTGGGGGCTTTCTGCCTGTTCAGGGCTTGCTGCACTTCCTTCAGCCCCTCATAAACCAGCCTCTCTCCTGTGATGGTGTTACCAACATGGATGCTAAGCTCAATTAATTTATTAAGTGCTTTGTTCTTCGGATGAAAACTGAATTTTAAGTATTGCTCTGTCACATTCCATCTTCTCAGTCCTGCAGCTGAGGATATCCAGATGAATTTCAGGCTGATGGATTCCCAGCATTTCTCTCTGTGGTGTTCTGTGTGGATTAGTTTTACAGCCTCTTAATTCCAGTACTCCATGTGCTCCTTATGCAGAATAACTGCAAAGCTGTGCAGACTGAGAGGGGATTCCTTGGGTAAATGCTGGCCTGAATTAAAGTGCCTGAGTTTCCTTTGGTTTATTCAGAAATTTGAAAGTGACAGAGGATCAGAGTAGGAGGGGAGGAAGTCAAAGGGATGTGGTGTGAGGGGCTGGGTTTGAGTCCTCCCTGTGGTGCTGCTTGGTCCCAACAAGTCACTCCCTGGGCCTGAAGTGCTCCTCACACTGAGGGGAACATCCTAGTGCCTGATAAGGTGATGAAAAGCTTTGAATAAACACCCCATGTTTGCTGTTAACATGGAATTAGTTCTTTCTGGCATTACTTTACAAATAGGAGTAATTCTGCTGGTTTTGTTGAGGACCTGGGGATGGGACTGCCCCAAGGCTCACAGACAGAGCTGCACATGGATCACCCATGCCCTGTGTCAGCTCCTGGTGTTTCATCTGGTTCTGGTGACCTTACTGTGGGATGTCTGATGCCTCTTCTAATGGCAATGAAGAGAAACAGAATCCTGGAATCATGGAATGGTTGGAGTTAAGAGGGACCTTAAATCCCACCCAGTGCCACCCCTGCCATGGCAGGGACACCTCCCACTGTCCCAGGGTGCTCCAAGCTCCCTCCAGCCTGGCCTTGGGCACTGCCAAGGATCCAGGGGCAGCCCCAGCTGCTCTGGGCACCCTGTGCCAGGGCCTGCCCACCCTCCCAGGAGGAATTTATCCCAAATATTACATCTATCCCTGCCCTCCTAGAGCTGCAGCCATGAGGGCGCTGAGCATCGTCACAGTTCTCAAAAAAACAAATCTATTCAGACTCTTTGTGGGGACCTTCCTTCCCCACTGGCTGGAAGAAACATGCAGGAAAGCCTGCCCAGAGATGGAGCTTTTCCAAGGGAGCCCTGGTGGGGAATGCAGAACAATCCATGTCTCTAATGGGCTCTCAAAGAATGGGAATGTCTGTCAGCCTGAGGTGACAGCTCCCACACCCCCTGCCCTGTAGGTACAAGCCCTGTTCCACAACACCACACAATCCATGCACAGCTCCCACTGGGATCTGCTCACAGCCTTGGAAAGGAACAGGAATCACTCTGCAGCTCCCTTGAGCTCAGCCGCTCCCTGGGCAGTTTCCCTTCCCTGACTCAGGATTCTGTAGATGTAGAAAAACGGGATCAGCCCTGGCCTGAGGGCAGCAAGGAGCCATTTCCTGACATCTTCCACATCCTCTCCCATCCCCAGCAGCAATTCATAACCCCAGCTCTAATTTTCTCACTGCTAAACGTCTGCACTGATATCAGAAACTTGTGAAAAATCTCTTTTGGGACTCTACTGCTTTGAGCCTTGGAAGAGATGCAAACAATGGAAATCAGGAGCAAGAGATGGAGATATCAGAATGACAATGCAGTTATTAAAGACCTGAATCCTGCCAGGGGTCTGTTCTCTGGATAGAAATTAAGATGATCACAGGAACACTGAATTAAATAGAATAGTCATGAATGAAACCTCACAAAAGGGAGACATTTAGTCCTGCACCTCCACATAGAAAGGAAGAATTCTGAGAGTGGATAATCAGCCATCCTTATTTCTGTATTGTTTCCTCCATATAATTCTCCTGTTCTACCTTCACCATTCTTCAGCTGAGTCTGCCCAGGGAAAACAGGATAAATACTGTCTTTGGGACAGGAAATGCTGCCATAGCAGTGCTGAGGGCTGGAACAGGTCCCCTGGGTGACCCAGGAAAATGAGGTGTGAAGAGTGCAGAGGGAGGCAGCATTTCTCTGTCACCATTATATTTTCTGAAAAATCCCTTCACCAGGATTTCTTCTCCTGGGAAGCTGAGAAGCCTCAGAGAAAAAGGAAAACAGTATTATCTTATTGCTTCTCCTGTGTTTTGCTGCTTTGGAATGTGGTTTGAAAATTGTTTATCCAGCAGGTGAATTATTTTTACTTAATGACCAATCACCATCAGCTGTGTCAGGACTCTGGCAAGAGTCTCGGGTTTTCCTTCAGTATCTTGTTTAACCTTCTGTAAGTATCATTTTTCTATTCTTTTATAGTTTATTTTTATAGTTTTAGTATAGCATTCTATAATATAATATAATATAATATAATATAATATAATATAATATAATATAATATAATATAATATAATATAATATAATATAATATAATATAATATAATAATAAATTAGCCTTCTAAGAACATGGAGTCATACTCTCAATTCCTCCTTCATCCTGGGGACCCAGAAAATACCACATTTCTGGGCACGGTGCGCCTGCTCAGACATGGGCTCAGTTGTTTGCAGCAGTGAGAAAACCATCTGGAAACCTCTCCCAGCAAAGTGTCTCTCCCATTCCTACTGGAAAGAGATGTGACAGCTCCAGCAGCTCAGGATCCATGCTCTGTGTTATTCATTTGACAAGTCCTTTTGTCTGACAAGCTGTACATATAGGGCTTTGTGGTTCCCTGTATCCATAGGGCTGGATCAGCAGCTTTCTCCTGGATGGACAGCATTGAACTGAATTTACTGATTTGTGTTGTGAAAATGTCAAAATGAGCAGAAAATATTTATTATTGTCAAAAAGATTTACTCGGCTTTAGGAGAAATGAAGGCAGTGCCTGGGCAGAACAGGTCAGTAGGTGATGATGGAAGAGGAGAGAGCAGATCTTAGGAATTCAAACAAGCACCTCAGGGAACGGCTGGAGCTGGGCCAGGGAGGGTTTGGTTGGATCTCAGGGAAAGGTTCTTCCCCCAGAGGTGCTGGCACTGCCCAGGCTCCCCAGGGAATGGTCCCAACCCTGAGGCTGCCAGAGCTTCAGTAGGATTTGGACAGCGCTGTCAGGGATGCCCAGGGTGGGATTGTTGGGGTGTCTGGGCAGGGCCAGAGGTGGGACTGGATGAGCCCTGGGTCCTTCTCATGTCAGGATATTCTGTGATTCCATGAGTAGAGGAGATGTCACACTTCATGGAAATTGTTCAGGTTCATAATTATACCATAAAGGGACCAGAAAATCTCTATTTTTCATGCCTCTGTGTTCAAGAGCAGAACATGAGTAGGAAAAGTACTCCTCTGGTAATTCTGCTTTCCAGGGGCCCATCAGAGACACAACAAGATGCTCTTCTGCGCTCACTTCAATGGATCTCAAATCCAGGGAATTAATTTCCCATCCTCTGTGCAGGGAGACACATGTAAGGAACAGGTCAATAGGAGCAGGTGGGAATGGGACACAAAGGACATTTCCCATTGTGTGTAACTGGGATAAAACAACTCTGGGAACTGCCCAGGCACTGATCCCACTGTCAGGTGAGTCTGTTCAAAGGAGTGCAACAGTGGCTGGATCTTCCCGGGAATTGATGCTCTCTCCAGCAGGGCCGTTTGCTCCCTTTGAAAGGAAGGGTTGGGGTCTGCTGTGGATGTTGGGGCCTGCAGTGTTCCCAGCAAGAAGAAGACAGCTCCTGGGACACGCTGGGAGAGGAGCATGCCCGGGGCAGGGCAGGGTGGGGAGGCAGCTCAGCAGTACCTGGGGCCTGGCAGAGCCTCCTGGGATGGAGGATGAGCTTCAGCAGCACAAAAAAGGGGGGGAAATGTTCAGGGAAGCATTTGAAATGTCAGATACAGTGAGGCTGATTTCTAAATGAAATCACAACCAGCTCTGATCTTTAAACTTTGTAACTGGGGCCCTATTTCTTCCTTTTTACCTTCGTCGTGTCAGGCAGCTCTTTTGACAGCATCATCTCTACATTAACTTTGTTACCTGGTGTTTGCCTTTGTTATCAAGTGAATATCCCATGATATTATTTGGGAATAGTTCTCAGGAGTTCAGACTATTTAAAGTTACAAAGCTTCCATGAGAACTGAATTTTTCAGCTCAAGTCTAAGTCAGTCACTGAGTTCTTATTGCGAATATCCTGTCCTGCAATGTTGTATTGAGTGAGAAATTTAATCACTGAAACTCATGGCACTGAGAGTTTATTCCTCATCCTAAATAGGCCTTGGCATATTGGGGGGATGGGGGATGTGCAGTTCTGAATGTGAGATTGTCATCTTAATTATTGTTTTCCAGTACAAATACAAAAAAAAAACCAAAAACAGAGATTGCAGGTGGTTTTTTTGGTTCAATGGAGCAAAAGCAACAAATGCTTGATTCTGATTTCTGTCACTGGAAATTAATTCTGAAGGTCAGAAGATGAGTAAATAGTGGAGCTGAAAAGATTCTTTTCTAGTTAAGAACCTTTGAATTATAAATAGTAATTTACTGATGAGAAAACAAGAGAGGAGGAGGTTATAGGATAAGGGGAAAAAACAGGTCCTGAAAACTTCTTCACTGATAAGTTCATGAACATTTGCCATGTTTTAATCCCAGTGTTTTACTTCCTACTCTTTTTTTTAGACTCTGACTTTAGCTTGAGGAAATGAAAGATGGGCAGAAGATAAAGTGTAAAAATGTACAAAATGTAAATTCTGTATTTTATGGAAATGGTAGGAGGAGAAAAAAGCTGTCCAAACTTTTTATTTATAAATGAGAGCTGCTTATCAAAGACCCTTCCAGCTGCTTCTGGGCAGTCAGAATTCCCCCACAAATCCCCACAATGGGAGGACAGAAGGAGCTGTGAGAGCTCTGCTCTGTCCCCAGGGTGGTTCAGTATAGTATTTGCAGGGATCCCTGTGGCAGGGAGGAATGATGAGGAGGACTCCATCTTATTAGAAAGCTAATTAATTACTTTATTATACTATATTATTCTATACTATATTAAGCTATATTATATTACACCTAAACTGAATCTACCCAGCACTCAACTCTGCACACACTGCACAGAATCTCGTGGCTGTCAGTGACAGTCCAACACACACACACACCCCTGGCCCTGCCAGGCCAAGGAAACAAAACACCATCACTGTGGGTAAACAATCTCCACATTGCATTCTACTGTGGCACAAACACAGGCACAGCAAATGAGATAAGAATTGTTTTTCCTTTCTCTGAGGTTCAAAGAATGTGAAACCCAGAAATACTCTTGGGAAGAATTGTGCCTTGCTTTCCTCTGTGAAGAGAAATGTGGTGACAGTTCAGCCCTTCATTGCCCCGGTGGTTCCGTGCCCAGACTGTGGATCCATCTGTGTTCCCCCCTAGGATGAGCACAGCCGGTCCTGGGGGCTGGCAGGGGCTCCCCAGGGCTTCAGGGCACAGACTGGCTCTTCATTTCCCAGTCAGGGAACCAAAAATGTCATGGTTTGATGCTGGTGCAATGCCAGTGCCCCCATGAAAATATATTCTCCACAGTGGCTGCTGTGAGATGTGACCAGAAATAGAGCAAAGCAGGCTCCAGCTTAGGAATAAAGGAAAAAACTTTATTAACTTACAATATGTAAAAAGGAAGACACACAGAACTCAGAATGAAAACCTTTCAAAACATTCCTTCTCCTCTCCCCAATTTCTACCACAGCAGAATGAGATAAAACCTTGGATTCTCAATCCAGTTACCACCCCTCAGATAATCAACTCTCAGTTCATCAATAAGAGAGGAGTCCCTCTTGTACCATAGGCTTCCCCAGGAAACACAGTTGAAACCTCTTGTGTTTTCATGTCACACATGGCACTGCCCGGAGAACATTTGCCATTGTGATATCTTCCTTCCATGCCCAGTGCTCTCACCACTGCACGTGGACCAGAGCTGCTTCTAGTGTTTTCCTTTTTAAAGGGTGCTTTGCCCAGTTCCAAAAAAACACCAGTTTCTCACTTTTGGGACAAAGGTTCCCCCCCAAATTCACCCCCTGGGGCCAAGGGGTCTCAAGAACAGAGACCTTCTTCTTCACTGAAGATCGAGGGCACTACCACCCTCCTCACTGCCTCTGTTCACGCACTCCTTCACATCACATCACTGCACTCTCTTGGCTCCAAGCCATTGCCTCCCCTGAAATGCAGTCTCTGTGTCACAGGAAAAATGGTTCTGTCTGTGGCTGCGCAAGAGAAGTCCAGCCAAAGGCCACTTCATCGTCTCCTCCCACCTAGGATTCTTTTCAACTTCTTCTGACATCTTTCACTTGCTCAGACCTTCACCACACTTGCCCATTTCCTTCTACAGAAGCCCCACTTCACTGCAGGATTAGCAGGAACTGCTGGGAAATGTCCCAGACCTGGCCTTTCCCCTCTGCAGTCCTGGCAGTCTGAGCAGGACACACGGACCTGCCTCTGGTGCAGGAATTTCTGCTGGAATTCTGCTCCCCTTCCTGGACTAGGCTTTGCAAGAGGCACAACTTGGAATAAACAAGGGTGGTGGTTCACACGGCATAATTAGCCAAGGAAATGTGAGCTGTGACAGGAGTCTCACAGTCCCAGCAGCCCCAAACACAGCCAGTGATATTTCCTGATGCTGCAAACCTGAGTGCAGGAGAAAACTGCTCTGGAATGTGGAGTGGCACCAGGCTGAGGACCCAGCTGCTCATTCCTGCCTGGGTGCTCAAAAAAAACCACATCAAATGAGGAATATGTTGGACACATCCACTCAAAAGCAATTTTCTTCACCTGTGGCAAGACAGGAGTTTGTGAGGTGAGAACTCCAGGGAGAGCTGTACTGTGAATCTCAGAAAAACCCTGGGGTTAATTGGTGGGAGCAAGACCAGGGAGAAAGAAGAAATTTGGAATTCCTCCCTGTGAGAGTGGGCAGGCCCTGGCACAGGGTGCCCAGAGCAGCTGGGTCTGCCCCTGAATCCCTGGCAGTGCCCAAGGCCAGGCTGGACATTGGGCTGGGAGCAGCCTGGGATAGTGGGAGGTGTTCCTGCCATGGCAGGGGTGGCACTGGGTGGGATTTAAGTGCCCCCTACCCCACCAAGTTCCAGTGATTTTTGGTTCATTTTCACCAGCAGTTTACTCCTCCTCACTTTGCTGGTCTTATTTATTGCTCCTAGGGATGGATAATTCCCTGCCCATCCTTCTGGCACTAGGGAAATCCATCCTAATTATTGTGCTCTGCCAGCTGATGAGGGCACAGAGAGTCAGGGAATCAGTGAGGCTGGAAAAGACCTTTAAGGTCATCAAATCCAACCATGAACCAGGAGCCCCACCATTGTCACCAGTGACCCGTGTCCCCAGGTGCCACATCCAGGTGGTTTTTGCCACATCCACTGCCCTGGACAGCCTCTTCCAGGGGCTTTGCAGCCCTTCCCATGAAAATGTTTCCCTGTTATCTAATCTAGGCCTCTGCTGGTGCAACTTGAGGCCATTAAATATAAAAGGCCATTTAAGAAATACAGCAGAACCCTAAGGTGGGGAAATCTTCCTGTGCCTCAGGGCCCTGGGGATGCTCTTCCATCCCATGTGCAGATGTATTTTGTGCTGGAACCTGGCTAGGATCCAGGGATAGGAGCATAGACAGGAGTTCTATGGCTCAGTGCCACCTCCTGAACAGGTCACTGCCTTGCCAGCCACAGCAGCAGGAGCCACAGGCACCCTCCCAGTGTCACATGCAGAGGGAAGAAGGGATAATTTCCAGACACATCCCTCCTTTCCCTCTGTTCCCTGAGTTCTGTCCCAGTGCTGCTCCACTCCCAGTTCTTCCTCAGGAAATTTAGCAGAACATGTAATGGTGTAACAAATGGATGGTTAATTGAAAGCACTTTTCCCTGGAGGCTAATTGCAGTGTGAGCCATTAAATCACAATTAAGATTTGTTTGAATATCCAAATGATTATGAATCTCCTTCCTGGAACAAGGAGAAGCGCAGCACTCCTGGCTGGGACAGACAGGTACCTGGATTTCCGTTTTTGCAGGAGTGCTGAGCCCTTTTCCCACTGGTCACCTGTCCAGCAAGCCAAACTCCCCCAGCCTGGCTGACCCCTGAAACCTCTGAGGAGCTCAATTTACTGCCTGGTAGATCTCACACCTTCCTAAATCCTGGGGTAAGGGCACCAGTAGCAACTACAGATTCTGCTCTTTGCTGAAACCATTTCCAACACTCAGGGGATTTTGATGCTCTCAGGGCTCACGACTGTTACCATGATATTTTCTGAAAAATCTCTTTGCCAGGATTTCTTCTCCTGGGAAGCTGAGAGGCCTCAGAAAAGAATAAAAACAATAATTATCTCATTGCTTCAGAATGTGGTCTGGAAATCGTTTACCAACAGATGCAGCTTTGATTGGTTTCAAGTGAATTGTTTTTAATTAATGACCAATCACCATCAGCTGTGTCAGACTCTCTGGTCAGTCATGAACTTTCATTATCATTCTTTTCCAGCCTTCTGATGTATCCTTTCTCTTTCTTTAGTATAGTTTTAGTATATAATTTAATATCATATTATATCATATCATAATAATGAATCAGCCTTCTGAGAACATGGAGTCAAATTCTCATCTCTCACCCCATCCTGGGGACCTCACAACACCACACACGACCTTGTGTCACTCTTTGTGTGGCTGGGCACTGAAGAGGGAATTCTGTCCCTGAGCCCGTGGCACTGCAGCTTGGGTGTGTTTCATTTGTGGTGTTAAACAGTGGCCTGACATAAAAGTGCACTGAAAAAGAGGAGTTGGGCTTTAAGGTCCTTTCCAACCCAAACCATTCTGTGCCCAAATGTCATTTCCCTTCCCATGCGTGGGTGATGTGCTCTAAGGAAAAGGCAGGGGGGCAGATTGGCCACCCTGAGCTGGGAGTGTGTCCCTGGAGTTTCTGAGGGAATCCCTGAGAGGATTCACCCATCAGACAATTCCCAGGGATCCAGGAGCCAGGCCAAGGTGAGACACACCAAACATCCTGCTGGCCTGGCTGTCACCCTCACAGGAGGGGGAAATTCTCCTGGAGCTTTCCAGAAAGAACAGCTAAAGACTAGCACATTTGGGAAGCTTTATTTCAACTGCAATCTTCCCTTCTATTTGTGCTCAGAGCTGACAACTGTAATTCTCCTTCCTTTTCCTCCTGTGAAGGGATAATTTGATGGTTGGTAGAGAAGGCTCCAAGTGATATTTGAGGAGTTAAAGAGCCGAGGTGAGGCTGTTGTGAGAAATTCTACAGCAGCTGTTGGTGCTGGGCTTCAGTGTAGGAAAATGTTGTGGGGATGTGCTGTACATGTAGATATTGATATTATTTTTCTAAAGAAAAGCTCTAAGTCTAATGAGGAGTGGCTGAGGGAGCTTGGAAGGGGCTCACCCTGGAGCAAAGGAGGCTCAGGGGGGCCCTTGTGGCTCTGCACAACTCCTGCCAGGAGAGGACAGCAGGGGGGGGTCGAGCTCTGCTCCAGAGAACAGGGACAGGAGAAGAGCGAACGGCCTCAGGCTGGGCAAGGGCAGGCTCAGGGGGGATGCTGGGGGACATTTCTTCATCCCCATTCCTGCTGTGGAGGCTGGTCCATGGTGGGGTCAGCAGGAGCTGCCCTACAGCACTGGAAGGTTCTGGGAAGGTTCCTCAGACCCCTCTTCCTGGTGCTGCAGGTTGGCAGCTCAGAGCAAGAACCATTTGTGACTTTGGGCGACACAGAAAGCAAATCCTGTGTGTGAACTCAGCTGAATTTCCTGAATGTGTTTTCAGTGAGTGTGGAATTGGGTTTTAATTTTAATTTTCCCTGAGTAGCTCTAGCTCTAGCACTGTCATTGCTATCATCCAGGTAATTACAGACCCATCATAGAAAAACAGCATCCCAAATCCAGTTTAATATTAATCTGTGTCAAATTTCCAGTGACAGCAGGGAATATTGATGTCATTATCCCCTAGCAGCAATACAGAGCTGGAAAGCAACAGACAGACGTTGTCTTTAGGGGAAAACAAATGTAACCAGCTCTATAAAATGTCCAGTCTTGCACATCAGGAGGAATTTCTTCCTGGAAAGGGTAGTCAGGCCTTGGAAGAGGCTGCCGAGGGACGTTTGGAGCCCCAGTCCCTGGAATGTCCAAGGAAGGACTGGACATGGCGCTCAGTGCTCTGGGTGGGGGACAAGGTGGGGATGGGGCACAGGTTGGACTCGATGGTCTGGGAGGACTTTTCCAACCTTAAAGATTGTGGAATTTTGGGTTTCTGTTGCCACTGCTATTTTTAAGGATTTTCTCTGAGCCTGCTGGCTGTCACATTCCCTTTGTCACATTTTCCTTTCACTGACAGAGGTTCAGATTGGAGAATGAAATTTAGACAAATGAACCAAACTTTGAGGGAGATACTTAAAATGCTGGCATTTGAAGGAAATATTTTCTGGTTCATCTCTGAGCAAAAGAAAGGAGCTAGAGTGGAAATTGCTGGAACTGCCATGTTTCCCCCTCCCAAAGTGTTTAGTCTTAGCTGAGCGCCAGCTCCTTTGGCCAAGGGTTATTTTAGGGTGTGGGCTCACTTGAATGCAGCTCCTCTGCTCACCATTCATCCATCATCCAACGATCCATCCATCATCCATCATCCATCCATCCCTCATCCATCCATCCATCCATCCATCATCCATCCATCCATCATCGATCCCTCATCCATCCATCCCTCATCCATCCATCCATCATCCATCCATCATCCATCCATCCCTCATCCATCCATCCATCATCCATCCATCCATCCCTCATCCATCCATCCATCCATCATCCATCCATCCTCCATCCATCCATCCTCCATCCATCATCCATCCATCATCCATCCATCCATCATCCATCCATCCATCATCCATCCATCCATCCATCCATCATCCATCCATCATCCATCATCCATCCATCCATCCATCATCCATCCATCCATCCATCATCCATCCATCCACCATCCATCCATCATCCATCCATCCATCATCCGTCCATCATCCATCCATCCATCCATCCATCCATCCATCCATCCATCCATCCATCCATCCAAGCTGATTTCTACAAAATGAGACTTTGATGTGTGGAAACCGTGATCCAGCCTAGACTGACAAACTAAAGCAGCTTTCATTTTCCTGCCAGGGAACAATCCAGGAAATTGCTTTTTGTGGATTGAGCATCAATCTGGACCCAAATGGTCTCATACTGCAGGGGAGAGACTGGGGTTGGATTTTGTGCCTCCTGATCATTTTATTTTTTTTAAAAACCCGACATTTTGGATAAGATTTCTCTGCCAAAAGCAATTTCCCACCCTACCCTGCGGCCATGAGGGTCCATGCTGCAGTTTGGGCACCAGAAAGCCTCGTGATGAATTAAACAAACCCAAGTGCTTCTGCTGCTGGGTTTGGCAAGGGAAGAGCAGAAGCCAGCAGAGCCAACAGGCACAGAACAATCAGGGAATTCTCACTCCAAGCTTCCAGGATTTTCTGCATTTTGAGGCATTAAAATACCACTGTTCTTCCCACAGGAGGGGGATTTTTCTTGTCAATGCACAGCTGCTTTTGTGTCAGTTTGCTCAGACTCTCCCGGTTCCTGGTGGAAGAACACAGCAATGCTGAGACAGCTCTGCAGTCATGGAAAATTGGGATTGCACTGAGATGTTGGGGAGAGGCGAGTGAGACAAGGACAATTATCACTGCCCAGCACAAGTTGTGACTGCACCAGGAGAAGGATTAAAGAATCCTGAAATTCCAGAATGGTTTTTGTTGGAAGGGACATTAAAGCCCATCCATTTCCACCCCAGCCATGGTTAGGGCAACTTCCACTATCCCAGGGTGTCCAAGCCCCATCCAGCCTGTCCTTGAACACTGCCAGGGATCCAGGGGCAGACACAGCTGCTCTGCACAACCTAATTTTCTACCTTAACTCCCCTTAGCAGGTTCTGTCACTGATGTTCAGCTTCCTAGAGCCTCTTTACAGACAAAATCCTTTATAAATGTGGAAAGAAGTAGGAGAGGGCAAAGGGAAAGTTCTACACTGAGCACTTATTGTATAGAAAATGTCCGAAAATGTTCACAAAAACAAAAGTGTTTATTTTTCTCCATTTGCACTGGGAAGTCTGAATGTCAAATTCTCTTCAGTTTCCTGCCACCCATGGCAGGGATAATGGCATAATGCAGCCCCAATCAAGGAGCAGTGGGAATCACTCCCTGTGCCACTGTCCAGGATGATCTCCAGGATTTGTCCAGAGGACCAAAGCTGCTGTGTTTTGGGATTCTGATTGCCTTTGCCTGGATTGAGAATTCTGCCTCAATTTGTAAAATCCAACTCAATAAGAGCAGTCTGATAACCTCAACAATGCTGGGAGCATTTTTTCTGCCTTTGTTTGTGCATAGAGGACCTTTCTTTGTCCTTCAAAAATATTAAAGTTTAATTACTATGCAGTCATAATGTGTTCAGTGTTGCTCTTGTACTGGAACCTTGACTTCATCAATATTCACCACTTTCCAGACAGCTGCATTTGTTGATTAGGTAGCAGTTACTGGAGATTTGGAGATATCTGATGAGAGAATTATTTATTATCATCACAGAATCCCAGAACGGTTTGGTTTGAAAGGAACCTTAAGGACCAGATCCATGGGCACAGACACCTTCCCCTGGAGTGGAGGGGCAGAACCACCTCCATAAACACTTAAAGGATAATAAAAATAGGTCAAAATAGGTTCCCACTGTATTGTACCTCTTTGATTTTGGAGGACTCTTCCCACTCTGGCTGTTGAAAATGAGCTGATGTGCCCAGGATGCCAATGGGAACTGGATCTTCCCACCTTTCCCTACCATGAAATGATTTTGTTACAAGCAAATAACTTTTATTCCCCTCTCCATGAGCCTGCTTTAGGCCTTGCTAAAGCAGGATCCTTAGGGAGCCCATAAACATTTCTGGTTTCAGGTTCCAAGGTCCCAGGTCAATTCCTGCTCTAAAATCTGGTCACAGGCTGAATATCTGCCATTCCCTGCCAGGGAAAGCTCAGCAATCCACCAGAAATCTCCAGTGGTCTCAGTTATTGCACCCAGTGCAGGTTTGGGGGTCTCTTCCCCTCTGTAGCCCAACACCAGGGTGTGCTCAGCCCCCCTGGGATCCCTGCCTGGTTCTGGGATTTACCTTTCCATACTGAACCTTCCAAGGTAAAGGACCCATGGAATGGGAAAATGACCTCAAAAATCAGATTACTCACTCCAGAAGGACACAGCTCCTCTACGCCCTGCCCCTATGCTGCCTTGGAACCAGCATCCCTTGGAACCAGCATTCCTGCTTTGTGTTCCTATTGATCCCATGAATAAATGATTGGCTCCTCGTGATGGGGAAGTGGTAACTGGAGTTTCCTTAAGGGCACAAGTGCCAAGCTAAATATTTCAAGCCCCCATAAATAATTGAAGCCTCTCTTCTGCAGAAGGAGATTGGGGCTGTAATTCCCTTTCCCATTGAATGATCTGCAGCCTTCTCAGTGGAGGGAACTCACCTAGGAAGCACAAATAATTCAGCAGTTGTGTGCTGGGTTGATTTCTGTACCCAAGGCAGATTGTGTTACTTCTGCAGGTGCAGAAGCAGAGCCATTTCACATTTCCCTGACGCAGGGCTGGGCTCCAAGCAGGGAGCTCCTTGCTGAGGTTCAGGCAAATCCCTCAGGCTCTGCCATCCAGAGTTGTGATTCTTTGTGGATTTAGTGAAAGATGGGGAAACTGGGGCCTTTCAAAGTCACATCTTCATGGCAGCAAAAAGTTTCTTTAAATATTCATGTTATGAACAAAAAAATTTACCTTTTTTTTTAAGAGGAGGGGCTGCGGAGGAGTTTTGAGTTGAGCTGGGAACTGATCGCTGGCCAAGAGTTCTTTGTTAGTGAAATGTTGGAATCACCTCTTGAGTATCCTTAAGTATCGCCCTTTAACTCTCTATTGTGGAGAATTCTTCTTTTTCAGAACCACCCTAGCCTGTTGCCAGGAGGATGACAACCTCCCTTCGGACGGTGGGGAGAGGGAGATATTTGCATCTCAGGAGACATGCAAATTTATCTCAAAACCCAGACTGCACTGGGACGGGACCTTCACCAAATCCTGGAAAATACCCCAAAAGAGACGAGCCAAAGCAGAATTGAGAAGTCAGGGTGGTATCTTGACAGCAGGGCCGAGGTCCGAAGCCGGCTGAGACGCTTGAAAACTTCAGTCACTCCTCGCCCCAGCTAAAAACGATACCAATCAGACCCAGGACCCCCTGGATTGGCAATTCCAACCGAGAATCCGGCCATACCCCGAGCGTTCCAGTGGGGGCAGGATTCCTGACTGTGTTTAGCAGGGGGTTGAGCCGGAAGTTCTTCTTTTCTGAGTCATTGTTGGGAGTGGTAGCAGAAACCGCTGGGTCTACCAAGACCGCTCAGGAGAAGGCAGGAGGTGGAGGAGAGGAAGCTGGGCCCCAGGTGTAAAGGAACAGCCCACACAGGCCTGGCTTCCATAAGCCAGGAGTGGGTAGGGAGGTCTCTCCTCCTGCTCTTATTCCAGGTAGCTTTGGGAGGAGGAGCAGCACTTTTTTGTGCAGACCAACACTGAAGAGTGTTCCCAGCCCAGCTGAATCCAGCACTTCCTCTGAGCCAGTAATCCCCTGGTTCCAAATTCCAGTTTCTGGACTAGTGCTTTTCTTTTATTTGCTAATTAGATGGGTTCATTAAAGTAGCTGGGGTTGTTTCTGCCTCCTCAGCATTTTCTCACTGGACACTGTGTTCTCAGTAGTTCACAAAAACCTCCAGAAACTTTTTGTGTCATAAACTGTGGGATTTTCTTTGAGGTCTTGTGAGGAGTTTTCCTCAGGTGGTTTGCTAAGGAGCCTTCCAGAGGTACAGGCCCAGCAGAGGATAGATACCCTCATTTTGCTGCCACTTGGCGGCACTTTGCTAAAGACAGGGAAATATGCTGTGCTGTAACAGAGAGAGAAACCTGTGACCCTACTGATCTCCTTACCTTGAACTTGCACAAATCCTGCATGGGGAAAACAAGGATTGTATCGATGCAGGATGACCCCCAGCTGGGGAATAATGTGCAATGACTCCAGTGATTTCAGAAGGCTGAACAATTGCTTTATTAAGCTATTGTATATTACACTATACTATACTAATACTGTCCTAAAGACAGACCCATTACCCTTTTCAGACAGTCATGACACAGCTTTGACCTAATTGGTCAATCAGTCAAAATAACCATCACCAGAGTCCAATTAACAAAACACTTTTGGTAAACAATCTCCATAACACATTCAACATGTGCCAAACAACCGGCCCATCAAATAGAGATAAGAATTATTTTCTCTTCTTTCTCTTTCTCACTGCCTTCCCCAGGAGAAGTCCTGGGAAGGTTGTGCCTGCTGCTCTCTGTGAAGAGAGCTGTGGTCACAGAATGGGGCTTTTTGGGTAAATCAGGGCAGGAAAGTTACAGGAGCTGCTGTGACAGAGGTCAGGAGGGTTTGGCTCGCAAAGCTCTTCACCGTGTAAGATTCACAGCCTGAGGCTGGTTTGTTTTGGATGCAGGAGACAGGAGCAGTTTGGGGCCTGGGAATGCCCCTGGAAGCATTGAGGAAGTTGAGCTGTATATTCTAAGCTCCCTAACCCACTATTTACAGTGAGCTCCTCTGGTGCAGGCTCTGGCTAATTCAGAGAAATGCAGCCCTCTGGTCCAGGTATTCCAGGTTCAAGTCTGGGATCTGCTGAAGCCCTGCCTTGCTGCCCAGCACAGCTCTGAGATGCAGCTCCTTCAGGGTTTGACACTCCCGGACTCTCTGAACACTGTTCAGCTTTTCAGCTGAGTGGGATTTGTTTCCCAGCTGGATGTTCTCTGTCCCCACGCTGGAATCACCAGGTGCTGCTCCCTTGGCTCTGCCTGCACTTGCTCCTGTACTCTTGCTGTGGTTTGGTTCCCATGGAGCTGAGTTGCTGTGTGGCTCTGGTTGCCTGATGGGCTGTTTGCTGGCTTTGATAAGAGGCTCCACAATTAGTTTTTCATGAATCATCTTGGGCTGCCTTCCGGCCTTTTTTTTTTAATGAGGATTTCACAGCTCATGTTTGCCCAATGTTTGGGATGAATGCTCATTAAGCTTATCCTGATCCTCAGGCAGCTCAGTGAGGCACCTCCAGCATGTGCCTGCTTTGCAGCACATGAGTAATTCCAGTGGTTCCAAGGGAAATCCCCACTCAGATCTTTAAAGATAGACACAACCACTTGTAATGTGCTCAGGTTGGGGCTTTGTTCTTTACAGAGCAGCTCTAAAATAACAAATTGCAGTGTTGGCATTGTCTGGGGAGTGGTTTCTTCCTGTGTTGTTGGGGATTGGGCAGGTTCAGGCACTGAGAAATCACATTTCCCTACCACTCATGACACATCCAGGACTATTTTAAAAGATAAACTGCTGGAACATGTCTTTTTATTTGCTTAAGGCTTGTGTTTCCATCAAAATGACAAATATAAAAATTAAGCATTTAAAGTGAAGGAAGGAAGGAAGACTTTATTTAAC
The DNA here is from genome assembly GCF_027477595.1 of Haemorhous mexicanus. Classification (NCBI taxonomy): domain Eukaryota; kingdom Metazoa; phylum Chordata; class Aves; order Passeriformes; family Fringillidae; genus Haemorhous; species Haemorhous mexicanus. Next base: position 488,091 of record NC_082368.1, read on the forward strand.
TTTATTTAATTCTCTTCTCTGGCAGTCAGGGTATTAAAAAACCCCAAACTGCAATTCTCAATAGAGACAAGGTCCAGGTCCCATCTCCAAAGGAGTTTAGGAATTGTCAGGGAAACCTTGCATTGTCAAAAAATCAACTTTCCCCCAAAGCATGCCCATTTTAGTAAAAGATTTTCCATTCAGAGAAGTGTTTAGATCAGGGAATGTTTGACTACATCCAAACTGTGTTTTAGATAAAGGTATTTAGGTGAAGGTATTGCCAAACTTGGTAAACATCAGATTGCGGAATCTCAGAATCATGGGTTTAAATGGGACATTGGGAAAGGATTCCTGGCTAGGAGGGTGGGCAGGCCCTGGCACAGGGTGCCCAGAGCAGCTGTGGCTGCCCCTGCAAGTGTCCAAGGGGCTGGGAGCAGCCTGGGACAGTGGGAGGTGTCCCTGCCCATGGCAGGGGTGGTACTGGATGGGATTTAAGGACCCTTCTAACCAAACTCATTTCTTTTAGTGGTAAAAGACACTCACTGAGCCCCAAATAGAGGAAGTTTCTCTGAGATGTGGAAAATAAACACTAGAAATGCAGGAATTGAACAACTCTTTTGCTGGTGCCTCTCCAATGATTTCCACTCTTGCTGACACAAATCCACTCCTCAGTGGCAGGATTTGCCTGGGGCTCTTTCCTGAAGCAGTCAGTGCCCTGGTCAGGGGCTGTGGGCTGGCTCTGGGTTTGTGCAGAGGGTGATCATTTAACCAAATGCTTTAAAGGAGTATTGAACCTTCCTGGTTTGGGGGGGAGCCTTGGTGGCTTTTATTTATTTAACTTCCATAGGTAGATATTGAGTTTTTACCTTCTTGTGTGATTTCTAAAGGCTGTTGGTTTTATTTTTGCTGTAGAGGAAAAAAAAAGGAGAGCAAACAAGTGAATTTCAAACACAAAGTGATTTTTCTGATGAAGCTTTAAAGACAAACAAAAGGAAAGCTGTGGGTACTGTCACTGAACTGACACCAACTTGTTATCAAGGGAAACACCCTCATCAGAACATTGTTTAATACAAATGCTCTTGTCTTGGCCTTTGTAGGGATGGAGAATTTAGAACAACCACACCAGAACAGCAGGAATAAAAAAACCCAAACCATCCGCCAGGTGCTCGAGAAACAAAGGGTGGGGACTCTCAGCATGGCTGAGATGTTTCCACTGATTGCACACAAAGCCTGGTCTGGGGAAGTGCCCAACTGTCCCTGGCGCTGATGCCACGTCTGTGGGGTCCTGGCATCTGGGCATTGCCAGGGATCCTCCCAGCACAATTCATCTGTCCCACTCCCATTCCCAAATGAAATAAAGCCTCTTGGGACAGGATCAGGAGAAGGCTCCATAGCAGGAATTGTGCTTGGAGCTAATGAGACAGTGATTGTGGTTAATTAAACACCAACTGATTGCAATTCCTGCACATTTACTGGAGGCAGTGGCAGCTGCTGAGCTGCAGCCTGGAATCATCAACTGGACCCAGGACCACTCTCAAAATTCCGATTATTTATTTGATTTAATTTTATTGTATTTAGATTTAAGCTAATAAGAATGTGGTTCTTTCCCTCTGGCGTTGTATTTTTCCTGGGATCATAGGATCATCATAGGAATATCAAGAGTTCTTGCTGGCCACGCAGGCAGGGTGATGAAAAGAGGGCTCCAGGGAGCGCGGGTGTGAAAAGTGCATATTATATGGCTCTACACAGATATTTACTGTATGTAATAAGTTGTATGGATTAGTAGTGCTGTATTAACCTTTTAATAGTATGGTAAATGTAGTTTTGTAGTTAAAATAGAAACTATGTGTGTGGGAAAATTTCTTTTAAAGAAAGGAATGAGGTACTTGCACCGAGATAGCAGCCACAGGACACCTAAATCTTTCAGAGAAAGATAATTTATTGTTCCATTATCAGAAGAAACGAACTTCTTCCTGCCTTGCTCAGCTCTGATGACACTGTCAGAATTCAGAGGAAGAAGCTGACACTGACCAGACAGAATCCTTTGTTTGAATGGAATTTATGCATCATATATGAGGTGTATGAATATGCAACAGGCTATTGCTTTTAAGGGTTAATCCTCTGTTAATGTGGGTCCTTTTTTGGGATTTTGCCCAGGAAAAGGTACTCGGACTGTATGTAGCTCTTTGTTTCTATTGTCTTGTATTGTCCTAAATTCTAATTGTCCAAATTTTTATTACTCTAAATTTATTACTATTTTTATAACCATTTTATTACTATTAAACTTTTAAAATTTTAAAAACGAGTGATTGGTGTTTTTCACAGTGGAGGACCTGGAGCAGACAGGTGGGCATGGCACGGAGCTAGTGCAGGCAGGGCTGCAGGTTTCCTTCCTCCTGCTAGTGAAGTTCTTGGTCTGTTGTTTCTGTTGATTGGTTGGTTTCTGTGTTTTTGTTAGCAATGTGTTTTACAGGGTCAAAACCTGCAGTTAGTACAAGTGTACATAGCCAGGTAGAGCCCTCCAAAAAGGACATGTCTGTCCTGTCAGACCCATTTCTGTGCCGAGTGTTTGAGCTCAGCAGTGGTTTCAGGGGACATTGCAGAGGAAACCTGCCTGCGGTGTGAACAGGTGAATGAACTCCTTTCACTGGTAGCTGAGGGGGTTTAGGAGGGGTAGGTCATTTTTCACCAATCTGATCTCCTTTTATGACCAGGTGACTCTCCTGGTGGATGCAGGAAAGGCTGTGGATGTGTCTGTTTGGACTCAAGCAAGGCCTTTGGCACTGTCTCCCACAGTACACTCCTGGAAAAGCTGCAGCCCAGGGCTGGGACAGGAGCACTCTGTGCTGGGTTCAGAACTGGCTGGATGGCCGTGCCCAGAGAGTGTTGGTGAGCAGCACTGCATCCAGCTGGCAGCCAGGCACCAGGGGTGTCCCTCAGGGCTCTGTGCTGGGGCCAGCCCTGTTCAATGTTTGCATTGACCACATGGATGCGGGGATTGAGGCTTTAATTAGTAAATCTGCAGAAAACACTAAGCTGGGAGCATGTGTCCATCTGCTGGAAGGTAGGAGGGCTCTGCAGGTAGACCTGGAACGGTTGGATGGATGGGCAGAGTCCAATAAGAGGAAGTTTAATAAATCCAAGTGCCCAATCCTGCATTTTGGCCACAATAACCCCCTGAAATACTTGAGGCTGGGGATGATGTGGCTGAACAGTGCCCAGGCACAATGCTGGTCCAGAGCTGGCTGAACATGAGCCAGTAATGTGACCTGGTGGCCAAGAAGGCCAGTGGCTCCTGGCCTGTGTCAGGAATGGTGTGGCCAGCAGGAGCAGGGAGGTCATTCTGCCCCTGCCCTGGGCACTGGTGAGGGCACACCTGGAGTGCTGTGCCCTGCTCTGGCCCCTCAGTTTGGGAAGGACCTTGGGACACTGAGCACGGCCAGAGGGGGCAACGAGGCTGGAGAGGGGCTGGGAACTCAAACCCTGTGAGGACCCACTGAGGGAGCTGGGGGTGCTCAGCCTGGAGAAAAGGAGACTCAGGGGTGACCTTATCACCCTCTACACCCCCCTGAAAGGTGCCTGTGCTCAGCTGGGGCTGGGCTCTTTCTCCAGCAGCACTGACACAACCAGAGGACACAGCCTCAAGCTGCACCAAGGGAAATACAGGTTGAATATTGGGAAAAAGGTTTTTCCAGAAAGGGTGATAAAGTTCTGGAATGGCTGCCTGGGGAGGTGGTGGAGTCACCATCCCTGGGTGTGTTTAGCAAAGCCTGGGTGTGGCACTGGGTGCCAGGGGTGAGTTGAGGGTTGGGGGTGGGGTGGACTTGATGATCTTGGAGGTCTATTGATTGCACTGTGCTAGGGATGACTGCTGGGGATATTTCTCCTCAGAGACACCTTTAGCTAGCAGGCAGTTGCAGCCAGGCATTCAGAATGGACCCATACAAAGTAGGAACTCAGTTTACCTCTAGTGGAAAAAGTTCAGGCGATGGTGAAGAGAAAAAGAGCGGGTTCTGCTGAAGAGTTAAATCCAGAGTTTATTCCAAGGTGACACAGATCTGAATCTCAGTACATCCCCGACAGACCCCGACCGCATGGTTCCAGCACCTTTTAAACTCAGAGGGAGGTGGGAGGGAGAGGATAGGTGAGCCACCAACCAGGTGGGAGGGGGAGGGTTTCAGGGGACTATGACACCTTGATACTGGCACCCTGGAAAATGCTAAGATAAACTCTGAAATGTTAAGCCTTGTGTTTTACCTGCGTAAGTAGTATAATTGCTAGCTGAAATGATTGTTTAGTGATTAAAATAATTGTTGTATAATCATAAGAAGAACAATGAGAAACTGTATGTTCCTAGTCTAAGGTGGCCATGCTTGGCTGAAATCTATGTATACTATAGAACAATGTAAGTTTAATAATTAACATGAAAGCTATATAACGATAGAATATAAAAGCATATCCATCCCAAACCTATGTTGGAGTCAGATTTGGGTCTTTACCCCTGACACCCAGAGCTCTTCAATAAAAGCACCTGCATATAATCATTTCTCGTGATTATGTGTTCCTGAACGCTAACATTTTTGGCGACCCAGGTGGGACCCTGTGAGTGCTGCTGGGCGAGTTCGCGACTCGATCACGCTCCAGCCGGCACCGAGGGATTCTCGGGGAGCCCATCGGCCGCGACCGCCTCTGCCGCTCACAACGTCCCCGGGAGAGAGGTAAGGTGCTTTTATTTTGGTTTGGGTGCCTGCCAGTAAGACGCAGCGAAAGCTACGCTTGGTTGGGCTAAGGAATTCCTGGTGGTATTGCCTAGGCACCGTCCGTAAGGCAATCGCGAAAGCGTTGCTGGTTCGGCTCTGGTATTTTTGGTTGGAGAAGCTCAAAGGAATTTTGGGCAGCAATGCCTCTATTCCACAAACTTCTCCTTTGGGGTGCTTAATAGCACATTGGAAACGGTAATTTTGGGGAAGACTTATGTAAAGCTAAGTTGATTAATTACTGTAATACATGGTGGCCAGAATGTGTCTTGGAGAATGGCGAAAAATGGCCAAAATATGGGACTTTGCAATATAACAGTATTTCACAGTTAATGTTGTTTCGTAAGCAAGAAGGAAAAAAAAGAGAAAAAAGAAAAAAAGAAAAAAGAAAAGGAAAAAAACAAGGAAAAAAAAAACAACAATAGATGAGGTTTCGTATGTTGATTTGTTTTTCTATTTACAGGAAAGCCAGAATGGTGGGATGAATGTAGATTAATGGTGGTTAGAGCATCTGCAAGTGATAAGTGTGAAGTTTGCGAGAAACATTGTCTAAAACGTTTGGCATTGAATAGGGAAAATTATACAGATATTGATTTACAGGTAGCTCCAATAAGACTAAGAGAACCTAACCCTATCCACCTGCTTCATCTGTCCTTGTCCCACTGCCTGCCCCTATCTCACCTGATCCTAAACCTGTCTCATCTAGTACACCTTTCTCTCTTTATCCTCCTCTCCCATAGTCACCTGATTCCTCTTCCTCTTAAGCTGGGCAAAGCCTGGCTATGATAGAAAGGAGGGAGAAGGATGCAGGTGAAAAAGATGGTGGTGGTAATGAATCAGCGACCCCAGTAGCCCGCGGAACCCGAAGCCGGTTAGGGTTTGCCCTGGTTGTGGAAGGAAAAGACACAGGCAGACAAAAATGGACTGTGATTGCTCCCTAGCGACAAGGTGTGGGAGTGGAGGGGTCAGTGTTTGTAGAAGTGCCTTTTTTTTCCTGCAGATTTGATTATTTAGAGGCGGTCAGCTAGAACTTTTAGAGAAGGTCCTGGTAAGGTGGCACAAGTAGTGAAAATAGTTATGAAAACTCAGAATCCTGGGGGTGGCCTGGAGGGTGTATAATAATTGCGAAAGAGAAGCTGGTGGGGGACAGCAGCAAAATCTTTTGGCAGTAATACAAGGAAAAGGTAACCCAAATTTCAAGGGACGTGGCAGAGGTAGTCGTAGTAGAGGACCAATTATGCAAGGGTTAAGCCTAAATCAATGTGCGTATTGCAAGCGGGAGGGGCATTGGAAGAGAGAGTGCCCAAACAAGCCAAACAACCGGTTTCACCAGGGCAATCAGTTCCAGCAGGAAAACATTGCCAAGGCAATGGTGTTAGGTGAATATAACAGCTGACTAGACGTGGAACCCGTAAAACAGGTTAAAGAACCTGTCATAACTATACAGCCAGGGCATAAGGAAGTCAAATTTCTAGTGGATACTGGAGCTACCTACTCTGTACTGAATGATCTACAAGGAAAAATTGGAAATAAGCAAACAACAATAGTTGGGGCTACAGGGAAGGAGGAAAATCGGCCATTCTTACAACCCCTGGATTTGTGCTTTGGGAACAAGACTTTAACGCATGAATTCCTATATGTACCTGAGTGTCCAATTCCGCTTTTAGGGAGGGATCTGCTGGCAAAACTTGATGCGGTAATAACCTTTGAAAACAGGGAACTTGTAATGAAAATACCTGAATCAAAGACGGGACAGATTTTAATGATCAAAGAAAAACCAGTTCCCTCTATCCCTAGGGCGGTAGATGATGCAGTGATTCCTTCTGTATGGGAAACGGATATACCAGGGAAATCTAAATTGGCACAACCAGTGCATGTAGAATTAAAGGAAGAGGCAAGGGCTGTACAAATCAAACAGTATCGCATAAAACCAGAAGCACGGCAAGGAATAGTAAAGACTATTGAGAAATTCTTGAAGTACCAAATTCTAGAAGAATGTGAATCAGAATTTAACACACTGATATTTCCAGTAAAGAAACCAAATGGAGAATATAGATTAGTGCAGGATTTGAGAGCAATAAATACAATAACAAAAGACATTTATCCAGTGGTAACAAATCCCTACACATTGCTAACATCCGTAAAAGAGATATATAAATGGTTTACTGTAATTGATTTAAAAGATGCCTTTTTCTGCATTCCCCTTGACAAAGAAAGTATGAAACTGTTTGCCTTTGAGTGGGAAAACCCAGGGAAAAGAAGAAAGACCCAGCTCACCTGGACGTGATTACCACAAAGATTTAAGAACAGTCCGAGCTTATTTGGAAACCAACTGGAAAAGAAGCTGGAAATTTGGACCAAAAATGGGCAAGTACCAAGAGACCAATACCTATTGTTGCAGTATGTTAATGATATACTAATAGCTACAGAAGAAAAAGCGACCTGTATAAAGGTAACCATTGAGATTTTAAATTCACTGGGAATGAGAGGTTACAAAGTATCCAGAGGAAAGGCACAAATTGCCCAACAGACTGTGATTTACCTGGGATGTGAAATTTCACAAGGGCAACGAAAACTAGGTACTAACGGTATCCAAGCTATTTGTGCTATTCCAGAGCCCCAGAACTTACATGAGCTGCGAGTCTTCCTCGGGATGGCAAGATGGTGTCGCTTGTGGATCATGGACTATGGACTGATTGCGAAACCCCTGTACGAAGCTCAGAAGACACAGCCATTCACCTGGGGCAAGCCACAGAAGGAAGCCTTCCTAAAACTAAAAGAGGCACTGACGACTGCTCCAGCATTAGGGTTACCTGATCTGTCTAAAGATTTTCAGCTGTTTGTACATGAAAGGCTACGCCTAGCACTAGGAGTCCTGACCCAACGTCTGGGAAGCTGGAAAAGGCCGGTGGGCTACTTTTCCAAACAACTTGACAACATAAGTGCGGGGTGGCCTCCATGTCTGCGGGCGGTCGCAGCCACCGTGATGCTGATACAAGAAGCCAGGAGGCTTACTATGGGAAGACACATAGATGTCTATGTGCCACACATGGTAACCACTGTCTTAGAACAAAAGGGGGGCCATTAGCTATCTCCAAGCAGGATGATAAAATTCCAGGTAGTCCTGACTGAGCAGGATGATGTCACATTAAAAACAACTAACCTTTTGAATCCAGCTTTGTTCCTAGGTACCACAACTAAAGAAGGCCCATTGGAACATGACTGTGTAGAGGTAATAGAGTACACCTATTCAGCAAGAGAAGACTTGAAAGACGTCCCGCTAGAGCAGCCAGAGTGGGAGCGATTTACAGATGGGAGCAGCTTCGTGGAAAATGGAAACAGATACGCTGGATATGCGGTAACAACAGTCAGCACAGTAGTGAAAGCAAAGGCATTACCACCAAATACATCTGCCCAGAAGGCAGAACTAGTTGCTCTAACCAGAGCACTAGAATTAAGTGAAGGAAAAAAGGTAAATATATGGACTGACTCAAAATATGCTTTGAGGTGGTGCATGTACATGAAGCACTGTGGAAAGAAAGAGGATTATTGTCTTCTCGAGATACACACATTAAACACCAAGATGCAGTCCTGCAATTGATAAAAGCAGTACAAAAACCTGAGCAAGTGGCAATTATACACTGTAAAGCACACCAATCAGGAAACTCCAAAATCTGTGAAGGAAATCGAAAGGCAGACTGGGCAGCCCGACAAGTTGCTCGGGAGGTGCAAACAACAATGGCATTGATACCTTCAAAGCTCAATATATCCCAATTTAATCTGCCTCCAAAACCAAGATATTCAGTAGAAGATGAGAGACTGGCACGTTTACTAAATGCACAAAAGAACTAGGAAGGATGGTATTTGACTGCACAAGGACAAATAGTGGTACCCCCCTTGATAATGAGAGAAGTTCTACAAATTAAACATAACGAATGTCATTGGGGTGCAGAGGCATTGGTAAAATTGCTAAAGCAGAATTTAATTTCGGTGCGGATGTTAACAATGGCAAAATCAGTCATGTCAAAATGCGATGTCTGCTTGAAAAACAACCCAGTGGCTAGGCAACAGGCGCAGCGAAGAAGAATTCGGATAGGAATAGAGCCAGGAGATTATTGGCAGGTAGATTTTGTAGAATTGCCAAGAACTCGAGGATACAAATACCTGTTAGTAGGGGTTGACACATTTTCCAGATGGCCAGAAGCCCTTCCCTGTCGCACAAACCAAGCAAAAGAAACAGTTAAGTGGTTACTACAGGAAATTATTCCCAGGTTCGGGGTACCCCTAGGGGTATCATCAGATAGGGGGCCCCATTTCATAGCTACAATAGTAAAAGAAGTAAGTAGATTGCTGGGGATAACTTGGGACCTCCACACACCATGGAGACCCCAGTCAAGTGGGGTGCTTGGGTCCTGTATTCCTCATTCAGAGGAGCTCTCCAGGGGTTGCAGTACCTTCTCCAGAGATTTTTAGTGCCTTTGTCCCTGTTCTGCTGCAGGGCTTTCCTTGCCTCTCTATGGTCTCTCCATCCCTGTAATGCCCACCAGGGACACCCTTCATTGCTGGGTGTCCCTGTGTCCCCTTGGGGCTGTCCTGAGATCCAGCCCTGCCCTGCCTGTATGCCCTGGAACTCCCTGGAGCAGGGAGAAGCAGCTTCCAGGGAGTGGTGAGTGAGGGGTAGGCTGGGAATTGTGGCTGTGGGCTAAAACTGAGCCTCTTTCTCCAACCTTGCTCTCAGACCCTGGGAGAAGATGCTTTGAGAAAGGTGACAGGTTATTTTCTTATTAAAAAAATCTTTCCTAGAATTTTTCCATTTATTAGGCAGAGCCTCAGTCTGTCTCAGCAGGAGGACTTTCCCAGGATTTTCCCAGTCCCAGCTCTAGGACAGATCCACCTTCTCTCCAAAGGTTACATGTGAAATATCCCCTACTGAATGAAGACTTCAGTTCTCTTGGTACTTTTCTGCCTCATTGAACCCAGACCATCGATTAAGCAACAGTGGCAGATAGGAAAAGACAAAATTACTTGGAAGGAATTGGCCTCTCTGGAATCTGGGAGGAAGGAGCCACAGTCCTGCCTGGCAGGGAAACATCCCTGGGCATCTGTGAGCTAGGGAACACCCAGCTGCTCCCAGCTCAGGGCCTTTTCATTGCAGAAAATGTTCCAGAACAGCTCTTTGGCTGACCAAAAATGTTGCTAAATTACAGAGGGGAATTTTGGAACAACTAAGTCCCTTTCTGAGGGAATATTGTCACTTTTCTCCACGCAGAGCCAGGATGACCATGGGAAGATGCTCCCAGGATAACCATGGGAAGTGTCTGTGCATGGTGGGGTCTGGGCTGCTTGGTCCCCACTTCTCAGCTCTGCTGGCCCTCACGAGGAGGGGCTGGGGCTGGACAAAACATTCCCTCGGAAGAGCTGGATTCTTCCTAAAAGAGAGTTAGGGCCAGATTAGGGCCAGGGAAGCTGGAAAATGACCTGGAAATGTTGTGAGAAGGAGGACAGATGTTTCAGGAAGAAAAGGAAAACTGAAAAGAAAAATAATTGCAGGAATTCAATGGTTCCTACATCTCATCAAACAAGCTGAGAATCCCAGCCCCACGTGTGGCTGTGCAGAGATTCAGTGCTGAGACCAATTTTAGAGATCTTGGATCATGTTGTGAGGTCCCCAGGATGAGGTGAGAGATGAGAATTTGACTACATGTTCTCAGAAGGCTGATTTATTATGATATGATATATGATAGATATGATATGATATTAATGCTATACTAAAACTATATTAAAGAAAGAGAAAGGAGATATCAGAAGGTTTAACAAGAATGATAATGAAAGCTTGTGACTGACTCAGAGAGTCCGACACAGCTGGCTGTGATTGGTCATTAATTAAAAACAATTCACATGGAGCCAATCAAACATTCACCTGTCGGTAAACAATGTCCAGACCACATTTCAAAGCAGCAAACACAGGAGCAGCAATCAGATAATTATTGTTTTCATTCTTTTCTGAGGCCTCTCAGCTTCCCAGGAGAAAATCCTGGGCAAAGAGGATTTTTCAGAAAATATCATGGTGACAGGCAGGGGAAAATGTAAAATCTCAGATGTTTCAGGAAGAAAAGGAAAACTGAAAAGAAAAATAATTGCAAGAATTCAATGGTTCCTACATCTCATCAAACAAGCTGAGAATCCCAGCCCCATGTGTGGCTGTGCAGAGATTCAGTGCTGAGACCAATTTTAGAGATCTTGGATCATGGAATAGTTTGGGTTGGAAGGGACCTTAAATCCCACCCAGTGGCACCCCTGCCATGGAAGGGACACCTCCCACTGTCCCAGGCTGCTCCCAGTCCCAATGTCCAACCTGGCCTTGGGCACTGCCAGAGATCCAGGGGCAGCCCCAGCTGCTCTGGGCACCCTGTGCCAGGGCCTCCCACCCTCTGATTTGAGAGCTGAGGGGCTGCTGGTTGGACTCTGGAATCCATCAGGGAATGTGCTCCTGATAGGATGGCCCCTCTGGGGCCCTGATCCCAGTGAGATCCAGTCCAAACCCGCACCCAAACCCCCATGGTGGATGCACAATCTGGGACAGGTGAAAAGAGGGTCCTGGTCCTGCTGGAGCAGCTGCTGCTGCCAGGAGCAGAGAAATGAACAATCCCAAGGCTGAGAACACAAAAAGTGATGGAATTTCTGGATCAGGGAGGGAAGGCTGCTTGGAAGAGGCTGAAGTAACAGAGCAGTGATTAGAAGCGTAAGGAGTGCCTGAGCTGTGGGCACTGACAGCACAAATAAAAATGCTGGGGAGAGAAGGAGCTGCTTTGGAGAGAGATGGAATCAATCCCTGAAGAAGGTGTGGAACATGCTTGGAACTATGTACCTGCACTGGCTTTTGGATAAGGCTGGGTTTGGGCTGAGGAAATAAATAAATAAATAAATAAACCCCTTTTGTTTTTCTCTGTGAAAACTGAACATTTCACAAAAGTCTTTTAACACTGGAAGTTCTGCTAAGAAGAGTCACAGCTACTTTTCCTGGCAACTGAAGGCAAAACATATTTTGCTGGTTTTTATTATTTTCTAAATTATTTTCTGTGAGAATTGTGACCAGCTCTGAGTCTCAGCGAGCAGGATGAGCATGGGCACCTCTGCTCAAGGATGGCCTTCAATGGTGATACTGGACTGGGAGAGGAGGAAAGCAGGATATTTGTGGAATTAAAGCTTCAGCCAGCCCAGAGATCCAGCTCAGCTGGTCCGGGCAAACTGAGACTCAGGTGTGGGGAGCATTAAGGGTTCCTGTGCGCTTGGACAGGGGAACTCCTCCTAAATCAAAGCAGGATAAAAAAAAGCAAATCCAAATAAAACCCTGTGTGGGTTTATTGGCATCTCCTGGGATGTGAAGCCCATGGAGTGGCACAGGTGGGAAGGGAAGATGGCAGGGACCCCAGGAAAGCATCTGCTCCCTCCTGCTGAGGGCTCTGCACTGCATTCCCACCACGCTGGATCCTGGGATCAGCTCCAAAGCAAGGGAGGCTGGGATCACTGCAGGGCCAGGGCTGCTCCCTTCCAGCCACGAGATCCTGCAAAGGAGCAGAGGGTTCTTCATGCTGGGGGCTCTTCGGGGCTGTTGGAGTCTCCCCAGAAAACTCTTCTGGCAATTTTACTGAGGCAAATAATAATAAAAATCCTGGAGGTTAAAGCCACATCCTTTAAAAAAATAAATTTAAGAGGAGCTTGGGTGTGATTCAGACCAGGCTGGACAGGCAGGGCAAACCAGCAGGAAAAGGAGCTGTTAAAAAAGGAAAATCTCAGCCTACTGGGTGATCCTCTGGAGCACAATAAAGCTGGAGAAGATTCCCTTATCCAAGGTTCCTGCCAAGATTCACAAAAGCTTGCTCAGCTTTAGCTGCCAAAGGCTGAGTTTGTGGCAGGTGAAGGTAAATGAAGCCCAGGTCTGTGAGAGCTGAAACCTGCCAGCTCTGTCAGAGCACCTTCCTGGGCAGCAGGGAGCTGAACCAGCCTGTGCTCTGAGCCCAGGCCCTGCTCCAGTCAGTCTCGCTTTGGTCAATGGGGGCACATCTCAGGAGCTTTGGGAGCACATCACCCTCTGAGCGCCTCTGCAATTCCCTCCCAGATCAGTTCCATTTACACGGCAAAACATTCCCCAGCCAGCAGCAAGGAAAGCTCTTCCTGAGACAGAAAAATCACAAAAGCAACTCTCAGTCCTTAGACAGCACTTTGGAGCCTGCCCAAGCCTCAGTTAATGAACCCAGATGTGCTGCTGCTCCTCCTGCCCCATTCCCAGCAGGAAATCCCAGGATTTCCTGGGAAATCCCATTCCCAAAATCCAGGATTAGAAATCTGCTGCCATTGGTGCTCAGGGTGCCTGAGGCACAGGGTGGTGGCTCCAGAGCTTTGCTGCTTTTATGTCAGCTGCTTTGCTGCTGACAGGGGTAAAAAAAGGATCCCCATGTCAGCAGAGATGATCAGGCCATGAGCAGGACTCACCCTCCCCTCCCCTGGGCTGTGGCAGCCCCAGCTCCATTTGCAGAAGTCCTGCATGAGGCTCCAGGCTCTGTTCCCTCAGGGAGGTTGGGATGAGCAGGGAACAGCTCTGAGGGATTTGGGCTCAATTCAGCAGCAATGGGCAGGGTGTGGCTGTGTCCCTGTTGTCCTGGTAGGTTGGTGGCAGTTCTGTCACTGGGACAGGACACACCAGGGGTTGGCAGCAGTTCTGGAGATCTTCCCTGGCTTTTGGGACATTGTGGGTGTTGTCCCATTGCTTCTGAGGCTCTGCCTTGCTTTGAACACCTCATCCCATCCTCTTCCCCTCTCCTCCCAGCCCCTCCTAAGGGAGAACTCCCCAATGCAAAATTACAAGCACCAAACATCTCTATTGCTGGATCAATCCTGGGCACTAGAGAGGGCAGGATGCTGCTTCCAGAGCTTCCTCCAAACCAGAGGCTGACATTCCCTCCAAAATCCTGGGGCACAGCCCAGGGGAGAGAATGAGAAGGCAGAGCTGACTTGTAAATCCCTCTTTAATGCCATTACCTGGAGTGGCTTGAGGCTGGAAGGACTCGCTGGGTTCACAGCACAATGAAAAGCCAGGATACAGCACAGCTGGGAAAAGGGCACTGTCTGGACACTGCTCAGGGGAGACAGCCACTGGATTTGCCTCTTCCCCTTTGCTCAATTTTTCACTCCTCGAATTGCTGGAGCAGAGAAACAGCAATGCCAGGGCAGTGCCCTGCACCTCTCACAGCTCTGGGCTACTCCTGGGACAAATGAAGTGGCAAAAATACCCAAAAAGGGGCAAAACCACTTCTAGAAACCCTGCAGTGCTGTGACATTCGCATTCTCTGAAAAAATTCCTTCACCCAGGAATTTTCTCCTGGGAAGCTGAGAAGCCTCAGAGAAAGGGAAAACAATTTTTATCTCATTTGCTTCTCCTGTGCTGTGCTCATGTGGAATGTGTTTGGAGATTGTTTAGCCACAGGTGATTGTTCCATTGCATTCTGCTGGGAGTTGTTTTCACTCTTTGGCCAATCAGGGCCAAGCTGTGCTGGGACTCTGGAGAGAGTCACGAGTTTTCATTATTATCTTTTAGCCTTCTGTAAGTATCCTTTCTGTATTCTTTAGTATAGTATAGTATCCTTTAATATAATATAGTATCATAAAGTAATAAATTAGCCTTCTGAGAACATGTAGTCAGATTCATCATTCCTGCTTTTGTCAGGCCATCCCTGCAAATACAATGCAGTGCTGATTCCAGGCTCCTTCTAGGAGCTGCTGCGGTTCCCTGGACTCACTGCAGGATTCACCTGTGTGGGAAGAAGCCTCCTCTGGCTGGGCAGGTCTCACCTGAGGGCTCCTCCTGCTCGGCTGGGATGCTCGCAGGATGTGCTTCAGTGTTAAAGGACAATGCACGGCAAGGGCTCCTGCTCAGGGTAACTGTTTTAAAGTGTTCCCAGGGCTGGCTGAGGCTGTAGCCATCTGCAATTTGAATTTTAATTGCTGCAGGAAAGGGGGTGAAGGAAAAGAAGGTGAAGGTGACATCAGAATGACATTTTCTTGGGGAGGGAGGCAGTTTTCTAGCTGCTGTGGCTGATGGCTCTGGACAGAAGCTCTGATTGGTGTGACCAGGGAAGAAGAGCTGAGCAATTCCTCTGTCCGGGAGCTCCTTTGGCAGCAGCTCAAGGGAACCAGGTCTGGATTGGGAGAGTCAAGGATTGTATGAGACCTACCCAAGGAGCTGCACCTTCACCTGCAGCCCATTGACCACTGACCATTGATCCACTGACCACTGACCCCACTCACCCCACTGACACCACTGACCACTCACCCCACTGACTATTGACCCCACTGACCACTCTGGGCTCAGCCCCTGCCCAAAGCAGAGGTAAATTTTAGGTGCCTGTTTTAGTGCAGGTGAAATGGTGCAGATAAAACTATTAGTGCAGAACACAGACTGGATTTTTAGGGGTCCTTGCAGTGACCCTTGGGGACAGAGAATGGTGACCAAGAGATTGACTCCAAAATGTCAGACAAAAATGAGACTGAGCCATTTGCAAACCTGACAACTATATTCATAAACTGCAGTTTCTCATTATTTCAGTTCAAAAGAGCTTTTCACTCTAAAATTTATTCCATCTTAATTAGGCAATAAAAAGCTTAAAAAATAAACAAAAACATGTTTTCAAGGGAATTCAGGTTTTGTTGAGACTGAAAAGGATTTTTTTTTGTTTCCAGTTTTCAAAAACAAACAAACAAAAAAAATCCTAAAACACAAAAATAAAGATTCTCACATTGCACAGAAAAATCACACCATGTTTTTCTTCTCTCTGTGTCTCCATTTTTGATCCAGTTAATGGGGTAAAATTCCCACTGTTCACACAGCTCCATCCTCTCCCCCTGCACAAGGTCAGACAGAGAATTTGAATAGAGAGGAGACTTTGGAAAGCACAGAGAGCACAGGTGGCCGTGGGGACAGAGCTGCACCTAGGGTCTATCACCTGGGGTTCCTCTGCTCCCTGGCCCCACACTGCCCATGGCAGGGGCAGAGTCCCCAGCCCTGGAAATCCTCAAAACCCAGATTTTTTCCTGAAGAGTGGGGTTTAGTGGTGACCCTGGTGCAGGGCTGCTGGTAGGACTGGAGGATCTTGCCCCAGCCCTGGCAGTGCCCAAGGCCAGGCTGGACACTGGGGCTTGGAGCAGCCTGGGACAGTGGAAGGTGTCCCTGCCATGGCAGGGTAGCACTGGATGGGCTTTGAGGTCCCTGCCAACACAAACCCATCCTGGGACTTTGTGATTTTAAAGGTCTTTTCCAGCCTGAACAGTTCCCGGCTGCCCCAGCTGCTCCTCTCTGGGTGTGTTCCAGGCTCTGGGTCTTTTTTCCAGCCATTGCAGTTTCCTCTGCCCCAGACAGAGGCAGTCCCGGGCAGTGCCTGGTGTTTTCCATGCTCTGCTGCTCCCTGCTGCTCCCAGATCTCCCTGGCAGGGGAGATGAGCTGGCAGAGCTGCCTGGCACAGCTGGTGCCCAGGTCTGAGAGCACCGAGGTGGAAGTACAGCAATATTCCTGGGATCCAGGGGCTGCAGCACTGGGAGGCTCCAGGAGGGCACTGAACCTGAACATGCTATGACAGAGACTGAAAATCTGGGCTTGTTCCAGAGCAGAGGGACTGGGGGTCAAATATCAACCCAGCTCCTGCCCTGTGGGAACAGCTGGCAGGAGCTCGTGGTGCCAGGGGTGGGACTGTGCCACTCCTGGCAGCTGTGCAGGGACAGCTGAGCTTGAGTTCTGCCCCCATCTAACACAAATATGAGAATTTTGGTTCTCTGGAGCCCTGCAGCTGAGCCCAGGGGGTTGCCTGAGCTTGGATTTTGCCCTTATTGATCCCAGCTGGGTTTATTTTATACAAAGGTTTTGATCAGGACACACAGCTTGCAGCACTTGCTGTGCCCTGAGTCCTGACTGGCTGTAAGAGCTGCACGAGCTGCCAGAGTTCCTAATTCTTTTTCCACTGCATGGATTCATTCCTCTGTTTGTTTTAAGGTTTGAAACAAAGGTTTCTTCTCTTCACAGAGAGCAGCAGGCACAGTTTTTCCCAAGGATTTCTCCTGGGGAAGGCAGTGAGAAACCTCAGAGAAGAAGAGAAAATTCTTATCTCTATTCACTGCTCCTATTTTTTGCACATGTGGAATGTGTTATGGAGATTGTTTACTCAAAGTGATTTGTTAATTGGACACCAGTGGATGTTGTTTGGATTCCTTGGCCAATTGATAAAAGCTGTGTCCTGGCTGTCTCAGTCACAGGTTTTTCTTTAGTATCTTTTTAGTATCGTATTCTTTAGTGTAGTATCTCTTTTTGTATGTAGTTTAGTACTGCATTAGTGTAATATAATATAGCTTAATAATTAAGCAATTGTTCAGCCTCCTGAATCATGCAATCAGAGCACATTATTCCCACATCAGGGGCTCCCTGAATCGATATTCTCTGACTACATGCATTCAGCTGTACCCATCATCTGCCTTAGTACCGGGCATTTCTTGGGAAATTTCCCCCTAAGATTTGAATTTGCTACTTAGGGACTCAAACATCCCAACCCAAGAGCTTCCAAACAATTTTAAATAAAGCAATTTGTTGCTCCTGCAGCTCTCCGAGTCTGAGAGAGATCTGGGAAAGAAAACTGAGCAAAAAGTCTTTTCTAGCAAAATTCAGGGTTAAATTCTTCCTTGCTGAGCCGCAGAGGTGACATCAGAATTGTGACATCAGAGGTGTGAATTCTGTGTGGGACCCACCAGTCCCTACCAGGGCCTGTCCCAGGGCTCCTCTCACCCTTCAGGGTGGAATTCCCCCCTTTCCCTGTGGAACAGCAGCTTGTCCTGTCATGTTTGCTCCTGACCCTGCAGGGCCTTTAAATGCTGCAGACAAATATTCCAGGTGCCCCTGCAGGACACCTTCCCTCCTCCAGGACCACTCACACTGCATGGCTGCATTGCAAAGCACATAAATTTCATTTAATTTGTCTGGAAATTATTCACATCCATACAAAAAATATCCTTCAGTGTGGCTATTCCCCTCTTTAGATTTATCCTTCTCCTTTGGAAGTAAATTGAAACAGCTTTACGACTCCATCCCATAGCATGGAAATAATTTTATTGGCATTATAAGACCTTGTAATTCACCATGTGAAGGTGTTTGATGGCACAAAAGCTGTGTCCCAAGGTTTTCCAGAACCTGGGATAACACAAGTGTCTGACTTTGCTTGTTTTCATTGTTAGTTTTCAGTTGGGGAAATCAAGAATTCAATTTTAATATTTTGTTCCCTCACCACAGTGAGAATACCGGATTTTATCATGGAATCAGGTGATATTTGCCTGTTTGGGGAAGTTCTTTCTATGGAACATCTAAACCTGGATTGTTGGGTTTTTTTACTGGAAATTAATTTATTCTAAAGGTCAGCATCTCCCAAGGAATATAAATTAAATAATCCAGTGGACTCGGGTCATTTTGTTTCTTCTGAAAGTAAGAGAAATCTGATAGGAAATGTTTGACCCAAAATACTGAAAAATGCTCTCCTGATAACCTGAACAAATTTTAATTCCCAGTTAAAAAGTTGACATTAATCTTTGTATTTCTTCAATGCCCAGTGCTGACCTAGTATTCCTGCCTTCTATGCAAACTTTTCAATGTCTTCCTTACACATTAAATCTGAATTTTCCTTCAGAAAAGAGAACAAGAAGAGAGAGATAACTGTTCCAGTTCTGGCTTTGAGCTGGTTTTAAGCTTCAGAAGAGAGCTGAGCCTGGGTAGGTCATTCTCTACTCCTGATGTGAGAGTTGGCAATGGGAATAAATCCATTCCTGGGATAGAACAACCCCATGAGGAGCGAATTCCTCAGTAGCTGAATTAAAAGATGAGGTTACAGAGTGCAGGGGTGGATTGGAGCAGTTTGGGCTAACACTGCCCAGATCCATGTGGATTCTGCATCCTTGGGATGGCCCAGGGCAAGGCTGGATGGGCTTGGAGCACCCTGGGACAGTGGCACTGGAGAGCCTCTAAGGTCCCTTCCAACCCAAACCATTCCACGATTCCACAATTCCATGACAATATTTAAACTCATTACTGGGCACTGCACATAAAATCCCAAGCCAGTTTGGGTACAGCAGGGTGGCTGTGGGACAGGGTAGTCTCCTCCCTGCTGCTGTGGGGAGAGTGGCTCAGGAGGGAAAGGCTGAGGCCATGCCAGGCGGGGCTTTGGTTTGGGGGCCAGGGCACCTGTGCAGGGCAGGGATTCCACTGGCAGCTGGGGATACCTGGAAAACAACCTCGGGATGCTCCTGCAGCTTCTCCAGGGGGAGGTTCACTGCAGCTGTGCCCTTCACTGAGGCGACTCTAGCGTTTTGGTGTCTCCCCGAGCCCAGCTGCCATGGGTGTCCAAGACAGAGAAGTCTAATTAAGCACTACCTGTCCGGGCCCCTCAGGTAGGCTCCAGAGCCGCAGGCAGCCTTAGCAAGCTCAGCTCTTAAGTGAGATCAGCTCTTTAGTGATTATCAGCTCATTTGTGATTTCAGCTCTTTAGCTTGCTAAGTGGCTTTGGCAGATGCCGGGAGAGAGAGGAGAAGGCTGTGTGAGGTTCCACAGCGATGTGCTTATTGGAGTCCTCTGCAAAGGCTCTCAGGGACAGCGTCTTCTGCCAAACTGGCAGAAGGGTTTTCATAGGGTACAGGAGTTTTAGAAATTGTCCGATAGTAAGAGTCAAGGGGGAAGTGACCTATCATCTTACAGAGAGATAAGCAAGGGTCTGAGGGTGGAAGAGGGGCTTCTTAGGTCCAGTCATCATGACCAGGCATTTCCTATCTTAGGCTGCAGGGAGGCACTGCAGGCCCTGTGCCTGCTACACTTCACAGGAGCCCCCTGAGCCATGCTGGTCACCAGCCCCAGCCGTTCCCATCTCCTCCCATCAGTCACATCCTGCTGCTCTTGTTGCTGCCCAGACTTGCCTTTTCCTCCTCAAAAATATTTGCTAGAAGCACAGAAGGGAAGTCCTGACCAGAGAGTGGAAGCAGCATCAGCTTTTATTTGAAATATTTGGGTTGGCTTGTACAATCAATGTGCAGTGACCTTTCCATGACCCCGAGCTGGAGTGTGGAGCTGTGGCAGGACCGTGCAGCGCTTATGGAAGTGGCAGCACCTCCAGTCTTCAGTCTGGGAGCAGAAACCCTCAATTAATGTTCCTGCCCTCAGGCCCCAGAGCCATCCTGGCCCTCATTCCTCCAGATTCCCTCCCTGCTCTCCCCTACCTGTGAGAGATTGCACAGGGTGGTGAGAAGGGCAGGAATGGGATCTTTAGCTGCATAAACAGAAGGAAAAGAGGAGAAATCGGATGGAAGAATGAGTTCCCAGAAATGGGAATGCAGGAGGAAGCTGTAGGGATTCTCTCACACAAAACTCCTTGTGCCTCTTTGTTGTGGTTTGAGCACTTGCTCTGATGGGCTCAACTGAGTTTGTGAAATGTTCCCACTGGCACAACAGAACAAAACTCCAAGGAGGGATATCTTTGGGAGCCTGGGGTCATTCCCTGAGCTCAGAGCTCAGCTAGGATGGGAATTCCATCCCATGGAGGTGGAGCTGGAGGACACCAAGGGTGAGGGTGAGCATGGCTGGGAGGGGAGTAAGAGCAGTGGGAAATGGTCACTGTTTGTGACCTCAGAAGCAGGAGGTAAGATCTCGCTGGAAGCAGATTCAGGGAGAAAGAAACTACATGGAGGGCTTGGTATTGTTGCTTTGATAGCAACTGTGAACTCAAACCATCCCAATCTCCAGGGAGAATGGAAGGTTCCAGAAGAGGCACCTCCAAAATGGAACCTCCCCACTTTACTGTGTCTGCAGAAAATGGGAAATGGATTAGAGGGGAAAGCTGAACTCCAGGAACAGCCAGTGTGTGCAGGGACCTGCTCAGAATGGGCAGCACCAAATAACACCCAGCGAGGGAGACAATTCCTGGGGAAAATGGGATCAAAGAACACCAGGAGAGGCCATGGAAAACCCTTCCCAGATGAGGCTCAGGTGTTTTCTGAGAGGAAGAGTTGGTGTGACTCCCACAGCAGCAGAGCCCAGCCCAAGGAGGGGTCACAGAGAAGCAATTTGGGTCAAACCAGTGCCCCTGAGGAAATCCATCCGGGGGGGGGGGGGGGGGGGGGGGGGTGGGGCAGGAGGAGAGGAGGAGGAGGAGGAGGGAGTTCATAGGAGATAGGTGATGGGAACATCTGGAAGTGAGTGGGAACACCTGGAAATGCCTGGGAACACCTGGCAGTGACAGCAATTAAGGCACTTACTGGGTTATACTTTAACCCAACGTCAAGTCACAAGGCAGAGTCTTCCAACACCTCGGGGCAGAGATTCCCAACACCAGGAGAGGCTGTGGCAGAGGAGCAGCACCCCAGGGCAGGGATCAGTGCCCTGGATTGCTGGTTGCAGCAGTGCCAGATCAGCCAGCAGCAGTCCAGCCTCAGGCACTGACTCTCTGCTTCCAGCCCCTGCATCCTGGAATTCATGGGAATCACCCTGGTCTGTGTGCAAAGTTCTGTTTCCAGCATTTCCTTGCATGAATCCTTCCTGACTCTCCTTAGATGCAATTCCTGCTGTATATGAGTGCCTAACAAATCCAAAGAGATTTTTATGGAATTGTAGAATCCCAGAATGGTTTGGGTGGGAACGGACCTCAGAGACCATCCTGTCCCACCCCTGCCATGGCAGGGACACCTTCCACTGGCCCTGGTTGCTTCAAGCCCCATCTAACCTGGCCTTGGGCACTGCTAGGGATCCAGGGACAGCCCCATCTTCTCTAGTTTTTCTATGTTCTTCAAAGGACAAATTCCCTTTCCCTGCCCCTGTTCCCGTGGACAATCTGCAGTTGCAGTAGGATTCACTTTGGACACCAGTGAGACCTTTGCATGCTCTGAGCTGTGGTCCCTGGGATGATCCTGATGAGTTTTCTCCTCATTAGCACAGCAAATTGATTTGCCCTGGTGCCTTTTGCAGACACAGCAGCTGCTCCTGGTGCAGCTCAGGGCTGTCAGGACCTGGGAACTCACTTTGCTCTGGGAGACACCCTGAGCCTCTGTAAACTGCTCCTGGGCCTTGTTTGCATCTATTTTTGCACAAGTTAAGGCAGTCTATTGTTTGCATAGTGGAGCAATTATGTTAATAATACTGCAGAGCTGGGTTTTATTTTCCTATTGATTTTAGTGACTTGGATCCGGCAGGAATTTCAGTGTCTGGATGAGTAAAAAAGGCAAAATGTTTTTAGGAGAGCATAAACCTCATTTCATGCACTCAATTTTACAAGTAGCTCAAAATGGTTTTTTAATAAGCCTTTAAAGTGATGTATTCCCATCAATAGAATTTGTCATGTCTTATCTGAGAAAAAGTGATTTTAAATGGTTCTTGTAATTAACTATTTATTTATTATAGGTCAGTTATTTACAGAGGTCTGTTATGGGGAGGTTTGGTGTGTGAGAGCTCCTGAGAGGCTTGGAGGGGCTGGGGCAGGAGCTGCTGGAGGAGGGAATGAGGAATGAGGAAATTAATTCATTCATCTCATGATCTTCCTTCCACAGAATCATGGGGTCACTGAGGTTAGAGAAGATCTCCAAAGCCATCAAGTTCAACCTTTGTCCAAATCCTTTCATTCCCACTAAACCATATAATGAAGTGCCACATCCACAGGTTTTCTGAACACCTCCAGGTATGGGGACTCCACCCCTGCCCTGACCCTCCTTTCCAGGAGGAAATTTTCCCCAAATCCCCCCTGAGCTCCCTTGGCCCAGCCTGAGGCCGTTCCCTCTCCTCCTGTCCCTGTTCCCTGGAGCAGAGCCTGATCCCCCCTGGCTGTCCCCTCCTGTCAGGAGTTGTGCAGAGCCACAAGGGCCCCCCTGAGCCTCCTTTTCTCCAGGCTGAGCCCCTGCCCAGCTCCCTCAGCCCCTCCTGGGGCTCCAGCCCCTTCCCAGCACTGCTCCCTGCCCTGGACACGCTCCAGCCCCTCCAGGTCCTTCCTCAGTCCTCCCAACCCTGACTTCAGGATCTGAGGTGGGGCCTCATCTTCTCCTTGGCAAAGCAAACAAGGCTTTGATTGGGGTGAAATCCATGGACTGTGGGCCTGGCCTAGCTGTGCTGCTATTGGGTTTCCTTATTCCAGAAAGACCTAAAAACAATGACACTTCCCAAACCTGCCTCAGGCTCTTTCTCTGGTTGGCCCAGAGCAGGTTCACATCCCTGGATTTAATTCAGACCATTAGGTGGCTGCTGCCATTAATTTAAACCCAGGTCTGGAAGGGATCTCCAGAGGTCTTTTAAACTCATCTGGTTTGCTCCCAATTCAGATTTATAGCAGCAGTTAAGTATATTAATTGATATTTAGTCTTTTAAAAGATCTTAAAATCAAGCCTGAATGGTTGTCTGCATTCTCAGGCAGGGGTGGTTTTCACAGCAGTTCCCTCCTGACCTGCTGAGGCCAAATCCCTGAGGAATCCAAAGAGGAGGAGCTGGAGCCAGGATTGACTGTCCAGCCCTGTCTCCAGTGGGAAGGGGAAGGATTGTTTTGTTGCAATCTCTCTGAGTTTTGTAGTCACAAAAGAAGCACAGTGAACCTGAGGGAGCCTGGGGAGGATGGAAAGCTCCTCTGACAGGGAGTTCTGACTGCTCCCAGTGCTCCCCCTCTCAGCACTCTGCTGTGCTTCCAGCACTTGCTCTGATGGACTCGATGGATTTTTTGAAATGGCACAACAGAAGCTCCTAAGGAGGAATATCTTTGGGAGCCTGAGGGTTGGGTCATTCCCTGAGCTCGGAGCTCGGCTGGACGGGGAATTCCGGGGCATTCAGGGGGAAGGCAGGGGTTGAGCTGCACATCCCCGGGACCAAGGCAGGTCCTCAGTGCCACCTCAGCAGCAGGATGGCACCAGCAGCTGTCCTGCTCTGCAATTCCACACCCTACGCTGCCAGCAGGGAAGGCACACGGGGAGTAGCGTTGTTCTTAACCTGGAGCGCGTTGGCTGAGGTGTCCCCGCCATCAGCTCCTCTCCCACCTCCCTGTCTTGCCAGGAATCCTTGGAATTCCAGTTTCGGAGTTTTGCCGAGGCTCGCTGGGTGAATTGCACCCTCTAGGGTTCGAGAGGAGCTGCAGGATGCGATCTGTGCAGCTGCTGCAGGGATGGACGGAAAGCTGATGAAAGGAACCGGCCTGGCAGCAAAAATGCTGGAAATGGAACAGCTGGAGTTTAGGGCAGCTCTTTGGAGCTTCAGGGCAAAGGAGCTGCGAGTGCTGGGCAAACTGGGAGTCAGTGCCATGGGTAACTGGGCACACCTCGTCCCTGAAACAACTAAACTGAGGGAGTGTTTGTGTGCAGGATTCCCTGTCCTGCCCCTACAGCCTCTCCTGCAGGATTTCCACCTCTCATCATTCCCTGTCCTGCCCCTGCAGCCTCTCCTGCAGGATTTCCACCCCTCAGCATTCCCTTGGAAGCATCACCCCAGCCGTGGGTCCCACAGGGGTTGGTGCAAGCCCAGGTCCCTTCTGGCCCTGACCCCTCGTTCCCTTTCCCTTCCACAGCTGTTCCACAGCGCAGAGGAACAGGGAGTGGATCTACAGGTGCTGCCTGGGAGCTCAGGGCTGGGTTTGAGTGAGGGATTGGGGTTGATCAGAGGATTCCCCACTGGAGCAGCTCCTGGCTGGCTGGCAGGAGGCTCCAAGCCTCAGGCAGGGTTGATGATGATCTAAATGGAGGTGGCACAGAGCAGCTCCCACCGGGACACATCCAGCCACCCCCAGGAGCAGCCAGAGGGAAATGGGAGCCAATGACACTGAGGTGAAAGGGCTGAACTGCCTGGGAGAGGGATCAGACACAGAGACACAGATTATGGAATCCTGGAATATCATGAGTTGGAAAGGACCCACAGGGATCATTCCAACTCCTGTTCCTGCCCAGGATCCCAGCAATCCCACCTTGGGCATCCCTGACAGTGCTGTCCAAACTCTCCTGGAGCTCTGGCAGCCTCAGGGCTGGGACCATTCCCTGGGGACCCTGGGCAGTGCCAGCACCTCTGGGGGAAGAACCTTTCCCTGATCTCCAGCCTGGCCCTCCCTGGCCCAGCTCCAGGTGTTCTCTCGGGAACTCCTGCCGTGGGAATTCCCAGGCAAGTCTCTGCAGAAGGTCCCCAGAATAATCCCCAAACCTGCGAAGCAGCTGGGAAAAGGGAATAGAGCCAGATAAAAGGCCAGGTTTATGCTTGGATGCATCAGGAGGGTTATTCCTTCAAATCCAGGAGACCTCACTTCTGCAGTTCCTCATCAAAATGCCACAGAAAAGCAAGGAACGGGCTGCTCCTCACAGAGCTTTCCAAGGCAGCTTTAAAAGCATCCCCTGGGATGTTCCCAGCTTGGAGATGTCCCTTCAGAGGATGGATGGATGGATGGATGGATGGATGGATGGATGGATGGATGGATGGATGGATGGATGGAGAAAGGGGGAGGAATGGAAAGCGCACTCATAGCTTTGTTCTGCTCAGCTGCTGAACACACAGGAGCAATGACTGATTAAGGAATTCCACTCTTAGTTCCTGGGAAAAGTGAGGAACAGTTCAGGGCTTGATTCTTTCCTTCCAACCTGGAATAAATTATTCCCTGGACTGAAATAAGACCCTCCCAGCTCCAGATTTAATGAGAGCACAAACTTTTCTCTCCTGCTGTGCAGAATTGCAGACCTGATCAACACCCAGCACTAATCACAGGACGCTGCAGGGAACTGGCTGGAACTAGAAGTTTTATCCCCTGGAAGTGTTCACAAAACAAGCAGATGTGGGACCTTATGATGTGCTTTGGTGGGAATGGCGGGATTTGGTCAGAGGTTTTGGACTTGATGATCCTAGAGGTCTTTTCCAACCCAAATGATGCTGTGATTCCATGGACCCAGGAGCTGGATGGCAGTGCCCAACTGCCACAACCCCGTGCTGCTCTGCAGCAGCATGACAGGCACTGACAGACCTGCGTTTTAAAGATATTTATTTTTTTTCCCCTCTTTTCTCTGTGCTCTCTCCTTTGTGCCACCTGTGCACAGTTGGCCAATTCGAGGTGCAGATGGCTGCAGGAGGGAGGCTGAGGCTGACTGAGTTCCTGCAGCTGCAGGAATCGGTGCTGAGGCAGGGGTGGAGCCCTTGGATGTGCTGCAGGTGTGGGAAGAGCTCTGTGCTGGTTCCCTGTGCCAGAGCAGAGGCTGAGCTCTCCCAGCTCAGCACACTGGGAGAGAAAGCTCCACTCCCAGTTCTTTCTGGCTGAGAATAGGACCAGAGGATCCGGCAGCAGAGGAAACCAGGCCTGGCAGTTTTCCAACAGAATATTCCACAGTGTAAATCTGATCTTTTCACACAATGAAGAGAGGCTGTTCTGTTGTAAACTTGGGGGTTTGGGAGGAGAAATGGAAAATAATTGTTCTCTGAGTTCAAAGTCAGCATTGTCCAGAGGGAGCATGGAAAAGCAAATGAACCCTTTCTGATCATTGACAGTTGTCTCTTGGACATCATGGAATCATGGAATGGTTTGGGTTGGAGGGACCTTAAAAGCCCTTCCATTCCCACCCCTGCCATGGCAGGGACACCCTCCACTATCCCAGGCTGCTCCAAGCCCCAATGTCCAGCCTGGCCTTGGGCACTGCCAGGGATCCAGGGGCAGCCCCAGCTGCTCTGGGCACCCTGTGCCAGGAGCCATCCAGAGGCTCCTGTACCCAGATCTTCAGCACTGTCAGCTGTGCCTGTGCCAAGCCCTATTCACTGCTCTGCCACCTATTTTACACTGAAGCTGGGTAAATATTGTCCCTCCTCAGCTGCTGTCTGACATGAAATGGAGATGTGATTAAATTTCTGAGTGTCTGCCATAGAATTTGAAAATTTGTGATCATTTTTCATGTGAACAGTGCACAAACCGCAGGTACCCCTGGCTCAGTGCCTGGGTTTTGTCACTTGTGTGCCCAATGCCCCTCACTCCTGCCCCTGGCTCCTGCCCATCAATAACTGGGGCCAAGGACAATGCCAGGAGGGAAATGGCCTGAGCAGAATTGCAGCCTGTGGGTGCTGGTTCATCCACTCCTTTTCCTATTGTAGATGAGAAACCCCCTCAGGAGCAAGAACAGCTTTGCTTTCAATACATTGAATTTTTCTGCTATAGAAACAAAACAAACAAACACAACCCCAAACCAAAACCCCACCTCCTGCCCAAGGTGTAAAGGGCAGCAGTGAGGTGCAGGTGATGTGAGTCAGGGCTGACTCATCCCAGGCTTACTCATCCCAAAACTCAGCTGCATTTTTAGTGCTGCACAGAGAAATAGAGATGCTAAGCAGACCTTTGAATATGTCACTGTATCTCCCGTGGAAAGACTTCCATTAACTCTGTCACATCCTGGATCAGTGAACAATAATCCTGATGGATCTGGAGACTGGTGCTCCTGAGCTGCTACCCAAATAAGCAATTACTCGCTTAATTAAGATTTGAGTCAGGAAAATAAAAGTAAAACTTAGAAGTATGTGTGTGTGAAGGTTGGAAATTCAAAACTGTTCAAAACTGATTTTGAATCACAGAAAGGAAGCAGGATAAAACAGGAGTAAAGTCACAGGTGAGAGTCAGGCTCTGCTCCCAGGGAACAAGGGACGGCCTCAAGCTGTGACAGGAGAGGTTTAGGATGGATTTAGGGAAAGTTTCGCCACAGAAAGAGTTGTCAAGCACTGGAAGAGGCTGCCCAGGGGCTCTGACTGAGAATTCTATTATTTTAGCTTTCATTTCTGACTGCAAGCTGGATCAGCCCCCAAAATACCAACATTGCAGTGGCACTCAGGGAAGTGTTGATTTGGAAACAGCAACCTGAAAATTCCTGTCTGTTTTGAGCAAAACACAAACCTACTTTCAAAGCAATGTCAGCTTTTGACAGATTGAAATTTCAAAATGTTGATTCAGAAGCTTCAGTTTGGAGTCTCCTTAAAGGAATGCCCATTTTGACAAGATCTGTGTTTTGTCATGTAAACTTGTCAGCAGATTCCCATGGGATCTCCTGTTCTCCCCAGGGTGTTCCTAGCTGTGCAGCTCTCCGTGCACAGCACCACTCACAGTACAAGCTCACTAAAGGATTTGGAAAGGCTCTGGCTCCCTGTTTGACCTGTCCAGAGCCAGGATTTGGGATGTAGCCATGGAAAATCTGGTTTTGATGGGTTTGCAAGCCATTCAAAGAGCAGGAAAGGGAAAGTGTCAAAGGGAAGATGGTATTAGGAGGTAAAAGCAGCAGCTGGAAGTTCCATTTTCTGGCCCTGGATGGGTCTCTGTGGGAGCTGACCCTTGGGGACAGGGGGGTGGGGGGAGCTGCTTCTGCCTCAGCTCCCAACTCCACCCCCAGTCCAGACTGATTTTGTTCTCCATCTGCCTGGGATAGTGGAAGGTTCCCTGCTTGTGGTGGGGGTTGGAACTGGATGGTTTTAAGATCCCTTCCAACCCACAGCACTCTAGGATTCTGGGGTTGGGTGATTTGCTGACCTGGTGAATTTTTCTGGAGATCTGGATCCTCTCTCATGGGGCATTTACAGTCTGAGCACCAATGTTCCAGACTGCCCAGGGAGTGGAGTTGGGCTCAGTTTAGGGTTAAAACTGCTTTGTGATTGGACTTTTCCACAGGATTTCCAGAAAAAATAAGTCACAGAATCATGGAATGGTTTGAGCTGGAAGGGATCCCAAAGCCCACCCAGTGGCACCCCTGCCATGGCAGGGACACCCTCCACTATCCCAGGCTGCTCCAAGCCCCATCCAACCTGGCCTTGGACACTGCCAGGGATCCAGGGGCAGCCCCAGCTGCTCTGGGCACCCTGTGCCAGGGCCTGCCCACCCTCACAGGGAGGAATTTATCCCAATATCCCACCTAACCCTGTCTTCCTTCAGCTTGGGGTCATTCCCTGTGTCCTGTCTCTCCATCCCTCTGCCCACATTCCCTCTCCAGCGCCTTTGTAGGCCCCTAAATGCACCCACTCACTTCCAAAACCTTTTCCACCCTTAATATTTTACTTCCAATCTTGATTTCCTTTAATTTTTCACAAGTTTCTTGCTTTTCTCCCTGCAAATCCACAATAAACCCTGGGCATTTTCATTTTCTCTCAGTTTTCATCCCAGCCCCTCAGCTGAAGATAATTTTCTATTTCCACAAGCTGAGGGTATTTTTATCATGACTTTGCTCACCTGTGTTTAATGAGAGGTGCAGAAATGTTGTTCTCAGGTGAGATGGCACCACCTGGCATTTTCTCAGCAATCAACTCATGCTGATGTGTTTTACCCAAATCTCCCACTAGATGGTAGGAAGGGATTGGAAAGGGAATTCACTCCAAAATGGAAGGAAATTTCAGTCTAACCACCCCCCCCCCCACCATCCCCCAGCCTCTGAAATATTGGAATGACAGACAAGGATGGCAGAACTAAGAGATGGTGCTGGCCAGTGAAGGGCAAGGTAGGGCTGGTCCTGTGCCACATTCACAAAGGTGTCACAGGAGGGCCTTGGATGCACTCCAGGAATTCCCAGCTCAGAGGGATGCTCAGTGTAAACAGGGGGTTTTCCCTCAGTTTCAGCTCTCTTGGAAAATCAAACATCTGCTCTGTAAATTCTCCTGCACAGTCAGGCTGGGAGAGCTGGGGGTGCTCACCTGGAGAGGAGAAGCTCCAGGGAGAGCTCAGAGCCTTTCCAGGGCCTGAAGGGACTCCAGGAGAGCTGGAGAGGGACTGGGGACAAGGCCTGGAGGGACAGGACAAGGGGTTGATCCCAGTGGGGACAGATCCAGAACAGAGGAAAAGAAAAAAGAAGTAATCTGAGACAAGAGGAAGAGAAGCTTCTCCCTCTGACTCGCCGTGGCAAAGTGTGGGAGCATCAGTCAGCCCCAGCTTCTGTCACCCATTCCTTGTCCTCTCAGAAAAAGGAGGATAAGGTGCAAACACACAAGGTGGGGGCAGGGACAGTTTGAAGGAAAGCAAATGAAGAAGGGAGGAGGAGTGGGATTGTAAAATGAAGTGTTTGATTGTGAAGCACTGCAGGAGCACAGAGAAACCTGAAGTGAGAGAATTCAATTTCTTCCCACCAAACACATTCCCAGTGCTGGTACCCCAGGTAGGGAGAGCTCCTTGTGCCACATGCCCAGCATGTCCCGTGTCACACCCAGGGTCACACCCAGAGCATGTCCTGCATCAGTGTCACACCCACAGCATGTCCCGTGTCACATCCAGGGTCACACCTCCAGCATGTCCTGTGTCACACCCAGAGTCACACCCAGGGCCACACCCATAGCATGTCCCATGTCACACACAGGGTCACACACAGGGTCACACCCAGCACATTCCAGAGCTGCACTGGCACAGATCGTTTGTGGAGTTAGGAATTTGTCACCTCCGGTGGGGCCATCTGGGGACCCGGCTGCTCCAAGGCTGCAGCTCACCCTAGCTCCTGTCGGCTCCCCCCTGCTTGAGGGGCTGCAGAGGCCCCAGCTGTGTTTGCCCCATGAGCAGGGCTGGGCTGGTCCCTCCCAGCTGGAGGAAGGCCATGGATCACCTCCCCCTGCCTGCCCCTCTGCACAGCCCAGGGCACAGTGCCAGGCTGGGCTCGGAAGGAGGCCAGGAGGGTGATGTACTCTCACTCCCAGCACAGAGGTTTCGGTGGCACTGACAGAGCCTTTCATTTCCTCACACCCTCCTCATCCTCCCTGAAGCCTCCTCTGGAGGAGGGAAAGCATCGTTCATGGGAGATTCAGGAAATTGCCTTGGGAAGCTGCACTCTGTCATACAGGGAATGGCTGGAGCTGTGCCAGGGGGATTGTGGTAGATCTCAGGGAAAGGTTCTTCCCCGGGGGTGCTGGCACTGTCCAGGGAATGGTGAGAGCTGGGCCAGGGGGATTTGGGATGGAGATCAGGGAAATGTTCTTCCCCCAGAGGTGCTGGCACTGTCCAGGCTCCCCAGGGAATGGGCTCAGCCCCGAGGCTGCCAGAGCTCCAGGAGTGTTTGAACAGCGCTGCCAGGGATGCCCAGGGTGGGGTTGTTGGGATCCTGGGCAGGAACAGGGGTTGGGATGATCCCTGTGGGTCCTTTCCAGATCAAGATATTCTGTGATCCTTCACTGATGGGTGGTGTTACCAAAAATCCATAAAAACAAAACTCCTTCACACCAATGCAGCATTAAGAAGCAGAAATCCTTTATTCAGATGGATGTACAAGGATATCGTCTCCAAAATATCCTAGCTGCTGAGTACAGAGAAAGCTCCTGGTTTAGATTATATTTTACATACATATCCATTGATTTTACTGGAATAAACATCCATATGATAAAAATTTCCCCAAAATAATTTCCATATTTTCCCTCTGTGCAGTTGCTCTGCAGTCCTGGGGTCTCTCGTGGTCCCTGATGGTTGATGACCCCAAAGTCACACCTGGTCCCTGGTGAACTGCTTAAACTGGGCACAGCTGGGCCCAGTTTGCTTTCCAGTTCTTTTCCTACAGAATGGGCATTGTAGGTTCCATAGGCCAGTGGTTTGAAGAATGAGCACTGTATGAACCCACTGAGGGCAAACAATTCCTCATCTGGCACCAATGGGGTTGTGAGTCCCCTCCCTGCAGGGTCAGAGCCCTCCACAAATACAGAATCCAGAACCTTGGGAATTTTCTGCAGGAAAATGCCCACTCTGCTGGGCAGTTGTCTTCTCTCTGCCCAAGCCCTCTGTTCCCAGGTAAATAAATCAGTGACTGCTTTATCTCTCACAGAGAGATCTCACTTCACCAAAACCCTTTGCAAACCTCCCCTCATGTTCCTGCAGGGGAGGAGAGCTCTGCTCCCCAGGGCTGCAGCGACTTCAGTCACCAAAGGTGCCTGGGGGGAAAAACCAATCAAGAGAATTTGTTCCATGCTTCAGAGCAGGCCAGAGCTGCACGGTGAAAATCCTCCTCTGTCTGGTGGCTTTTCTGCCTGTCTGGGGTTGCCTCCCTTTGATCCTTTATTATGAAACGAGGATTTGGGAGATAGAGCTGGCGCTGCTTCCCTCAGAACCTGCCCAGGGAGGTCACGGAGCCAGGATTAGACACGTTCCCTGCAGGAGCAGGAACGGCTTAAATCAATGTTTTTCATGGCCCTTGACGTTCCTGTAGTGTTGAGGCACTTATGTCACTTGGTCACAAAAGAAAAGGAAAGGAAAAAGAAGGAGATGAAAAATCCATCTATGCCAGAGACACTCAGTGCCTGTTTCTATGTGAAAATTTAATCCAAGTAAGTTGATTTAACTATTAAATAAAATGCTACAGGACTATATTTCCAGGCTTGAATGATTGACATGCAACTCAAGACTATGTCTGGACAATTAATAATGCATCCACTTAAATTTGGCTTTTGATCCCTAATTCCCTCTCTTCTCTCCTTTTTCTCCACAAACGTCATGGAAAGTCGTAACAATTTTTGTTATTTTTGTGCATTTTGTTGTCACATTTCCTCACTGATGGCAGCAGGACTCACCTTGAGGCTGCTTGGACTCAGGACAGGTAAGCCACCTCACAAGAGTCCCCAAACCTGCAAGGCCCAGCTAAAACTGTCCTTGATTCCTGGAGGGAATGAATCAGTGGACACATTTTTCAGATTTATTTTCTCCAGATAAAAGGTGTTATTTACACCCTGCTTTTATGAGGCTTCCCTGAGCCTGAAATTCATGGGAAAAGTTTCAATCAGTCCTTCACAGTTACAAGTTACAATTTTATTATTGTTATAAATCTTTTAACATGGAAAGGGTGCTTGCTTTGCTGGTTTTCCACTCCATATCTTTTAATTCCAGCATTCAGAGGGACTCTCTCCTTGCCCACATTTCCAAGTGCCAGTGGAGACAACGGGAAATACAAACCCTCCAAAAAACCAGGAATTAGACCAGAGTTGAAAATGTGTTTTTAAAAATCCCCTGAGCCCTGGGAATTTTCCAGAGGTGTCCTGGCTGCTGGGCAGGCCAGATTCTGAGTGTTTATGTTTGGTGCTTAAAGCCAACCACAACTCCCAGCCATAATTTAGTCCCCATCTCCAGGTACTTATCTCGTTTTCCTCTGGATTCTCTGAGGGTGTTTTTGCTCCTCAAGACCAGTGATTGCCCTTTAGAGCCCAGGAGCAGCTTTCCCAGCTCCCTCCTCCTGCAATTTGCCATGCCCAGCTGGGGAAGGAGCTGGAATTGATGGGATCCATTGGGGCTCCTGCTGGGTGGGGCAGGGGCAGAGCAGTGCCCAGTGCCAGCCCTGCCAGGGGAGCTGCAGAGGGAACTCCAGTGTGGCACTGTCACCATGATCAGCAGCACAACCAAACACTCCTCAGCTGCAGAACTGTGCAGCAGGGAACAGGCAAATAAAGGTTATTGTAAATATACCACCGACGAAGGAAGGAATGATGAGGAAGACTCCATCTCATCAGAAGGCTAATTTATTACTTAATGATAATATATTAAATTAAACAATACTATACTATACTAAAGAATACAGAAAGGATACTTACAGAAGGCTAAAAGATAATAATGAAAACTCGTGACTCTTTCCAGAGTCCCAGCACAGCCTGGCCCTGATTAGCCAAAGAGTGAAAACAACTCCCAGCAGAATGCAATGGAACAATCACCTGTGGGTAAACAATCTCCAAACACATTCTACATGGGCACAGCACAGGAGAAGCAAATGAGATAAGAATTGTTTTTCTGTTCTCTGAGGCTTCTCAGCTTCCCAGGAGAAAAACCCTGGGTGAAGGAATCCTGTTCAGAGAATGTGAATGCCACAAAGGTAGATTCCCAGAGCAGGAGAGCCAACATTATCCATCATTCCTGACATGAACATCCCTTATCTCCGAGGTGGGAGCCCTGACAGCAAGCCAGCAGCTCTGGGGCCTGAAACAGCTCCTGAGGATTAATGGGAACTGGGGAAAAAGTCATCTCTGAGCAGAGAGTGCTGTGCCAGCCTGGAAAATGGTTTGGTGTTGGGAAGGATGAAAGTTTGACAAGAAAGTCTCACAGATATGTATGCTTAGCAGAAAGATTTTTGAATGTAGAATCTGAAGAAGGAATAGAGATGGAAGCAAGTTTTGATAGAGAAAAAAAGAATTGCTGAGCCAGTCTTACTGGATAACCAAGGAGGCAAAGGGTGTGGTAGTTAGAAGGGGCTTTTATGACTTACAGCAAAGGATAAACCCACCCCAAACAAGAAGATGTTTTTACCAAGCACAAAGATAGCACAGGCAAACAAGTCAGCATATGTGGCAAGTAGAAAAAAGGTCTCAGAATTTTCCACTGCAAGAAAACTGAAAAACAACTTCTAGCTTAAACTGTGATGTACTGACTTTTAGTGATTGGAGAATAGTAACATGAATGTGGTAATGAGAGTAGTTATGATAGGCTATAGATAATAGTTCAGGTATAGATTGGTTCTACTGTATTAAGATGCTGAGCAAAGAAAAGTATATAATGCAATGTAACCAAAACCAAAGGGTCTCCAGGCCTGCCTGCCTGCAGCTGGAGCTGACAGCTATAGGCACAGGCTCTGTCAACCATGACCCTGGACTGCTGTAACCTCTTGGATGGAATAAAGTACATTTTGTGTACAATAAACTGCATTTAGAAGAGCCACCTGGAGTCCTGCACCCCTCATTTCGGCTCTTACATTCTGGGAATGAGAGCAGTGGGATCTTTCTGCAGGAGAGCTTGACTGGAGACCCCAGGCCCTGAGCTGTCCCTAAGCCTGGAGCTCCTGGGGGTTGCACTCTGAACAGAGAGGCATAATTCTGTCTCTCTTGGTTTTTTTCCCGTAGAAGCATAGAGAAAAGAAAAGAGAAAACAATTCTTATCTCTACTTGCTGCTCCTGTTGTTTTTGCACATGTGGAATGTGTTAGGGAGATTGTTTACCGAAGTGATTTGTCAATTGGATTCTGCTGAGGGTTGTTTTGTTTCCTTGGTCATCACTCGAAGGCTGTCCTGGCTGTCTCAGACAGTCACAAGTTTTCTTTAGTACATAATTTAGTATAGCATAGTATTCTTTAGTATTCTTTGTAGTATAGCAATTCTTTAATATAGTATAGTATAACGTAATATAATATAGTTTTAATAAAGCAATTGTTCAGGCTTCTGAATCAGTGGAGTCAGATGCCAATCATTCCTCATGTTGGGGGCTCTGATTTTACTATACCTGGGGAGGGCTGAATCCACAGGCAAGGACTGACACAGGGCTGGATCTGGCCCCCTCAGGATGCCCCAGGCATTCAAATTCCCCTGGAACAAATGAGCCCCTTCCACTGAGCACAGCCTGGGCAGGGACACAAGACAGGAGGGACAGGATGGCCCTGGAAAGGCACAGAGGCACAGAGGGTTGGGATTTATCCCCACACTGGAGCTGTCTCTCTGTGCCAAGGTCTGCATTCCCTGCACCATCTTGGAGAGTAGGGCCCAGGAGTCGGGGAGGCTCAGCCCCCAGCTCCTGGGTTTGGGGCCTTCAGGACAGAAGGTGACCTGTGGGGTTTGGGTCCTGCAGCTGGGGAATTGTCTGAGAGTTGTCTGTGAATTGCCTCGCCTGGCAGGGTTTGTGTGAGTGGAAAAGAAGGAATTTCCTCTTCCCTGCACCCACAGGGCTTTGTGACAGTCCCAAGGGAGGGTTGCACTGAATGCAAGGGGAGGTGACAGTGGGGCATTCAGCCACCACTGATTGTCTGGATTTGTTTGAAAGCTGAAGGAAACAGGCACGACTTTGTACTTCTCTTGGGATCAGAATTGAAATGTGTGAAGCAAATCAGGCTTTGGAGCTGCCTGTCTGTTCCAGACACTGCAGGTAATGAGCTCAGAAGGGGACATTGCCAGTTCTGGATCACCACACTGACAAGTGAAGGATCCCATTTGAACCAGCTCTGAGGACACTCCCTGAACTTCATTTTGTCATAAATGATTTGACATTTTTCCCCTAAGTAGATAAATAAACACATCAAATATATCCCACATTTTAACAGTGATCATAGAGAATCCCAGACTGGTCTGGGTTGGGAGGGACCTTAAAGCCCATCCAGGGCCACCCTGCCATGGGAGGGACACCTTCCACTGTCCCGGGTGAGTTCATCTGTTGTTTAAACCTGTCTGTGCACCCATAGGTCTGCATTAAATTAAATGTAAGCAACAGTGAGGGAGGGTCATTTATCAGCATGACAAATTGAACTGAAACATTTCAGTCCAGCAGGCCCAAGCTGCATTTCACAAATGAAGTCAAACAATTCTGCTCTGGGATGATGGATCTGCCTGGGCTGTAAACAGCAAAGCTTCCAGCTTGGATGGCAAAGGGGTCTCTTTTCTGTTCCCAGTCTGTTCTGGAACTTGTGGAACATCTGGAACATGAGCCTGAAGAGTGCTCCCTGGAGAGCTCAGAGCCCCTTTCAGTGCCCAAAGGGAGAGCTGGAGAGGGACTGGGGACAAGGCATGGAGGGACAGGACACAGGGAATGGCTTCCACTGCCAGAGGGCAGGAATGGGTGGGATTTGGGGAATTAGGAATTCTTCCCTGGCATGGTGGGCAGGCCCTGGCACAGGGTGCCCAGAGCAGCTGGGGCTGCCCCTGGATCCCTGGCAGTGCCCAAGGCCAGGCTGGAAGGGGCTGGGAGCAGCCTGGGACAGTGGGAGGTGTCCCTGGCATGGCAGGGGTGGCACTGAGTGGGCTTTTAAGTTCCTTTCCTAGCCTGGGATTCCATAAGTCTGGCTCTGTCACTATTTTATCTCTTTCTCCTGTTCCCATTGAGGATTCAATAAAACCTCAGCCCAAGATCCTGTCACAGCCTGGCACAAACATTCCCTGTCTTCCCATTTTCCCCAAGACTCTGAGCACAAGGGCCCCAGGACTTTCTCTCCCAGGCAATTCCAAGGCCTGGCAGGGCCAGCCCTGGGGGGCAGCAGCTGCTCACAGCCCTAAGCACAGGCTCTGGCGGGGGGGGGGACACACGGGGGGTTGTGGCACCTCTCACCATCTCCATGCCAATAAACCTCACAGAGTGTTCCACAGCCTTGTTCTTCCTGTCAGTTCTGCTCTCTCCCTCATCACTCCTGGACCATGGAGAGGCCAAAATATTAATGAGGACATTGATGAATCTGAGGCTGAATTCCTTTAATTCGTTCCTGGCTGAGTTCCTGCTTGCATCCACAACTCCACTCCAGTTAATTCAGAGAATTGATGGCTTCAGCCTTGTCAGGTGCTTTGTAAAATCTCTATTGGTGGCTCATTAATGGGAGATTTTCCCCTTTTGGAATTCTATCAGCTAAGGAGGATTTTTTTAATAGGGAAATATAAATATCTATGAGTAGAGGAAAGAACAGGAGCTCTCAGTGCCTCCCTCCAGCCTCTTTCAGTGGTGGCCCAGCAGAGAAACCTGCAAGCCCAGGGGGACTGAGGCAGTGTGACAGTGTCTTGCCAGCCCGTCACTCTGTGTCACTCAGGGTGAGCAGGGGACATTTTTAGAGTCACCTCCCTTCCTTCAGAGAGCTTATCTGAACAAGCCTTGGTCCTTTAACCTCCCCTTCCTCCCGTGCTCAGGGATCAGGCTGGATTTTGGGCAAATCCTTCCTGGAAAGGGCTCTCAGGGCCTGGCACAGCTGCCCAGGGCAGGGGTTGCATCCTCTCCCTGGAAGTGCTCAAAAACCAAGCAGAGGTGGCACTTTGTGCTGTTGTTTATTGGGAATGAGGGATCTCAGTCAGAAGTTAGATTTGATGATCCTGGAGGTCTTTTCCAATCTGGGATTCCCCAGGCTGGGTCTGTGGTGTCTCTGGTGTCCCACTGCAGAGAGGGGTGGCTCTGCTCAAACAGTTCCAACTGCTTTCACACCAGGAGCTCCTTTCCAAAGAAAACCTCTAAGGAAAAGGAGCTGAGCTTGGGCCAGCACTGCTGGGAGGAGCAGCTGCCTCCTCTCTAGGGGGAAGGTGGAGAGACTGGAGAAAGGTCCCCAGGTCCAGTAGCTGAGGACAGATCATTGGCCAGAGTCTCCAGCCAGGGAGAAAAGCGAATTTCACTGCCCAGGTCCTTCCTTTTGGCACCACCTTGCCTTGTCACTGCAAATGTTCCATTTTACTCTTTTTTTTTTTTTTTTTTTTTAATAGGAGACATGTCTGTGCTGAGGATTGGGGTTTTGAATGCAAAGGAGAGGAGAAGGAAAACTATAAAAAATGTATGTGGGAAGCAGACTCTGTTTGTGAAGGTTTTCTTTAAACACTTCCAAACAAATATTTCCAGGCACATGGAAAAAGAAGTTGGGAAAAATAGAACTGCTTGAAAAACAAAAGAGAGATTTTCCTGTACTATTTGAATCTGAAGCAGTTGGGAATCTCTGCTCCCACTGAACAGCTCTGGGGAGGCTCATTTTCATCTTCAGGTGCAACCCCCAGACTCTGTATTGGTGTTTTCCAGCCTCCTCCATGGAAAACCAAGGAACTGATCCCCCCTTGTCCAGACTCTGCTAAGGTGTCTCAGTACTGGGGCCAGTTTTGGGGCCCTCATGACCAGAAAGACCTGGAGGGGCTGGAGCATGTCCAGGGCAGGGAACAGAGCTGGGAAGGGGCTGGAGCTCCAGGAGAGGCTGAGGGAGCTGGGAAGGGGCTCAGCCTGGAGAAAAGGAGGCTCGGGGGGACCTTGTAGCTCTGCACAACTCCTGCCAGGAGGGCACAGCCCGGCGGGGAGTTGGGCTCTGCTCCCAGGGAACAGGGACAGGAGCAGAGGGAACGGCCTCAGGCTGGGCCAGGGCAGGCTCAGGGGGGATACTTGGACAATTTCTACATTGGCCCAGGCTGCCCAGGGCAGATATGGAGTCCCCATCCCTGGAAGAGCTCATAAAATGTTTGGATGTGGCACTTGGGGATGTGGGTTAGTGATGAACGTGGTGGTTCGGGTTCCTGCTTGGACTCGATGACCTTAAAGGTCTTCTCCAACCTGAACAATTCCATGGTTCTGTGATTCTGTGTACACCCCCCCCCCCCCCCACCAAATTCTGTATCCATGTTTTCCAACATCCTCCATGGTAAGATCCCAGTTCTCCAAGGGGAACAGGTATCGCCCTGTTCCTCTAAAGTTCTTCTGATGTTTACATTTTTGTAATGGAGTTTCTCACCCACTTTTCATGTAAATAATGATTGTTTTGCATTCCTTTCTGGAGGAGGAGAGAACTGGTGGACTGTTGGTTTGACCAGTGTGGTTGGAGAGGTGGCAATTTCATCCTCCAATCCATGGTCACTTTTGGAATTCTATAAATATCAAGGTCCAGAAATAAATGCATCTCTTTTTGCCTTGGACATCTCAGCAGGTGAGTGTCGTTCATTTCGTGTCATATTGCGACAAACGGGTCCTGTCATGCCTGGCTCCTGCCTAAGGCAGAGGGGTCTGGCTGCTGTCTC
The DNA here is from genome assembly GCF_027477595.1 of Haemorhous mexicanus. Taxonomy (NCBI): domain Eukaryota; kingdom Metazoa; phylum Chordata; class Aves; order Passeriformes; family Fringillidae; genus Haemorhous; species Haemorhous mexicanus. The sequence goes on from NC_082368.1 coordinate 527,283, forward strand.
CCGCCAGTGATGGGGACCTGTCCTAACTGGGCTGGCACAGGCTGAACCCAGCCAGGAACTGCCTCTAGCTTGTAGGAGTGACTGGGGTAGGATGGTTGGGATGGACGGAGATGAGAGATCTCTGGAGGCAGGGCTTGGAACTTGTGGTCTATTGCAAAGGGCCTGGGTGCAGGGCTCTGCTGGGAGCTGCCAGCCACTGCTCAGAGCAGGCCCCAAAGAGAAGTAAAGAGAGTGGTAAAGAGGACGAGAGAGAGAGGAAGAGTAAAGAGGATAAGAGAGTGAGGTTCCTGTTCCAATACAATAAGTCTTCTTCTGTGCTGAATATTCTAATTCTCACTAACCAATCTAGCCCAAGATACAAATCCTACAGCATTTACATACAGCCTATAAGAATCATTACATTGCCATGCTGTGTTACATTTAAACCCTAAAAACTCCTCTTTGTGCCCCTTCTGCCCAGCTAGCAGGGTCTGCTCTGACCCTTGGAGCTGTCTGCAAGCAGAGGGTGTTGTTCCATCAAAAGGGAATTACCTTCAGCTGGCCACACCATTGTTTCCAGGTGTTCAGTAGCTAAGGTATCTCAAAGCTTTCTTTCATTTCAATCTCACCTATACTTTCCATATTTTCAAAATCATATTTATAAGGCTTTCCTGTTTCATCTTCCCCAACACTAGCCTGTCCTGCTTTTTCCACTTCCCAGAGGGAATCTGCAAGCCCAGCAATCCCTGCTCCATTCCAGAAGACTCGAGCTGCAGGAATGCATCAGCTCAGAAAATCTGATGGAGATAGAGGAATCAACAGCAAGGAGAAGAAGACAAACCCAAATCAGCTCATCCCAGACCTCCTTCCCCCCCAGGAGCAGTGGGGAGGGAGCTGGGCAAGGCCTGGCTCTCAGCAGAAGTGTCTTTAGAGAGATTTTTCCTTGCTCCTGATGATTGGCTGGGTCACTAAAATGAGAAATTCTGGTTTGATTCCTGTCAAAACAAAAAGTTCCTCCTTGATATGGATTTATTTATTTATTTATTTATTTTATGCCCCTCCTTCTCTGCTCTTTAGAAATCCAGTGGATCACACAAGGATTGGGATTTTAATGGATGGACAAGAGACCAATTTCTTCATTAAGAAGACTGAAATTGAAATCCCTGTGACTGGGAGGGGAAAGGGAGGCAAAATTTCACTTTCTGCAAAATGTGGATTAAGAAAAAAAATCTGACTTTTCCTCCCAGCTGATTCTGACTCTGGAAATTGGTGGGGAAAACCTCTTTGGGCTCTAATTGGGGTTTTTGTCAGGGCAGAAATCCCACAGAGCTGGGGCTGTCCCCAAACCTGCTCAGTCTCAGCAGCCCCTGGCTCTTGGTGGGACGAGGGTGGGTCACACACTGGCACTTGCAAGGAGAGCTTTGATTTCTTTTAATTTAAGCACGTGCAGCTATTCAGAAATGCTGTAATTTCCCCTCCTAATTCCTTAAGAGGCCTCCTGAATTCCATGCTGGAAGTCTCCAAGGGCAGTAGCAGTTCTGGACCATGATAGCACCAGTTTAATGTTCATTGAACAGTGGGAGTTCCTGTTTGAAATCCATACCCTCAGTGCCAGGCCCTGCTGCTCCACCCTGGCTGAAATCCACCCCGAGGAGAACAAGGCCAAAGCTTCATTTCAGCTCCAGTAAACCCTTGGAAAAACAACTCCCCCAGTTGTGAGCACATCAATTTTATTTACATGGGAGATAAAAGCCTAACAAATGGGAACAAGGCTCCTGTCAGCATCAATCCCCTCCCCGACTGTGAATGGGACAGAAATAGGGAAGGAAATAAATGCTGAAGGATGGACATAGGGAGAGCACTGAAATCTTGAGTTCTTGGAATCACAGAGTGGTTTGGGTTTGGAGAGATCTTAAAGCCTATTCAAATCCACTCCCTTCCTTGGGAAGGGACACCTTCAGTTCTCCCAGGGTGCTCAGAGGTAACAGAAGGAGTGTAGCCACATTTCACAGAAAAAGGCAAGGCACAATTCTTCCCACGAATATTTCTGGTTTTCACATTCTCTGAAACTCAAAGAAAGGAAACACAATTCTGTTCACTTGCTGTGCCTGTGTTAGTGCCACAGTAGAATGCAATGTAGAGATTGTTTACCCACAGTGATGGTGTTTTGTTTCCTTGGCCTGGGGGGGCCAGGTGTGTGTGTGTGTGTCAGGACTGTCACTGACAGTCACGAGATTCTGTGCAGTGTGTGCAGAGCTGAGTGCTTGGCAGGTTCAGTTTAGATGCAATGTAACATAACGTAATATAGTATAGAGTAACATAGTATAATAAAGTAATTAATTAGCCTTCTGATAAGATGGAGTCCTCCTCATCATTCCTTCCTTTGTCGGGGCATTCCCTGCAAATTCGATAGGGGGGGTGTGGGGTCTCCAGGGTCTGAAGGTGACAGGAACTCTGGGTTTGTGGGTGACAGGAGCTCTGAGAGGAGATCAGTGACATTGTCCCTCTTTTATTGTAGAGATGGGAAACAGGAAAGCACCAGAACTTCCCCAAAATCACACGGGAGTGCAATGGATTGGATCCACATCACCATTCCAGTCCCTGGAGGGACAGGACCCTGGGAATGGCTCCCACTGCCAGAAGGATGGATAGGATATTGGGAATGAGGAATTGTTCCCTGGCAGGGTGGGCAGGTCCTGGCACAGGGTGCCCAGAGCAGCTAGGGCTGCCCCTGGATCCCTGGCAGTGCCCAAGGTCAGGCTGGACATTGGGGCTTGGAGCAGCCTGGGATAGTGGGAGGTGTCCCTGCCATGGCAGGGGTGGCACTGGATGGGCTTTTAGGTCCCTTCCCACCCATCCATCCTGGCATTCTGATTGCTGGATCTATCCACCATCTCTGCTTCCAGGGAGCTCCCCAGGGATCCAGAAGAGCACTCAGTTCACTGCTCCCTCTCGTTTGAAAATGGAAGCAAGCTCAGGGTTGAGAGTGATCACATCTGAATTGACCAGACTGAGCTGGGGACTGCAGGACGTGACAGGGAGCCAGAGGTGTGGAAAGCCTGCAAACCTTGTGCCAGAGCCAGGGCCCCAGGGGATTTGACCGCTCAGATTTGGTGGCTGAAGCCTCACTGGTGCTGAGGCCATGTGGGAGCTGTAGCTGCTCTCCCAGCTGAGCTCCACATCCCTGCCCCCTGGGAGGGAGCCTCATTCAGGAGCAGGGCATGTGCACCCACGGGTCAGGCTCTCATTAGTGACAAGAGGAATCAGGGAAATGACCCCTGGCATGAGCAGCAGGAACAGAACAGGAGAAGGAGCAGAACAGGAGCAGAAGCAGCAGAAGCAGCAGCAGCAGGAACAGAACAGGAGCAGGAAGCAGAGCAGGAGCAGGAACAGGAACAGCAGCAGGAGCAGAACAGGAGCAGGAGCAGAAGAACAGGAGCAGCAGGAGTAGGAGCAGCTCTCCAGAACCAAGAGATTGTTTTCCAAGGGTCTTTGTGCCATTCAGGCTTCCCAGACTGCCATACCTGGATTTGCTCCATGCTGGAATTTGTGTCTCTGCATTGAACAGAGTGAGGAACTGAGGGGTCACAGAGCAGCACCTTTCAGCCCTTCCCTCCTTCCTTGTCAGATCATGCTCTGATATTTTTATCAGCAGCAGAAATGCATCCTGTGGTTAGAAAGACCAATCTTTAGTCATAAATTTGAATTAGTCCCTTTCTCAGGCTAATTTTAGAAACCAATTATGATCAAGAGAAGATCATGAAAGAAAAATAACAGGAAAAATTCACTCCAGATCTCTCACTGTGATAGAGCCTGAGCAGCCTGCACCAGCCTTGGCTTAACTGGGAAAAAGCCCTGAGTTTATCTTGATTTGTTTTACGTGAAGACTGAGGGATAAGGATGAGGAAACTTCAGTTCTTGTTCAAGATCTAACAACTCTGACAAGTACATGGAAAACAGATTAGAGGGAAGATCTTACTGTGCTCAGATGAAACAGGAGGGGAATTAGCAAATGGCACATTACCATATTTCTGATGGCATTCCAGTCTTCCTGAGAATGGAAAGGTTTGGAGAGCTTCATTAATTAATTTGTGGAGTTTACAAGACACCTCCTCTTGCTTGGAGCTGGAGACAATGAAATGCTGCTGCATCTGAACCAGGATCCTGCCAAAAAGAGGATGGAGCCTGAATTTTAGCCTGGAGCTGTGTTTAGATCCTGCCTGTGGCATCTGGAGAAAACGTGCCAGGAATTGGGTGGGAAGTGGAGTTCACAACCTGACCAAGTCCCACCTTTCCCCACAGAGCATTTCATGCCCTGTACAAAGTGCATGGGAAAAGAGACCCCTGCTGAGCTGATCTGGGGCTCTCACAGGGAAAAGGTCAAAGAGACCTTGAAGCTGCAGCTCTAAATCCTGGGCTGGGGAACAACCACAGCCCTGGAGGCTCCAGTTCCAAGATGCTTTTGGTCAAAGAGCCTCCTGGAGCTGAGGGAGACTTGAGGGCCCTGCCTGGGTGCAGAATTAATTGGTTTCACCCCATCCTGGAGAGCAGTTCCCACCCCTCTTTATGAACCCCAAAGGATCAGGAGAATTTTAAGATCAAACACACCCCTGACAGGGCCAGTCTGGTGTGAACAAACTGAACATTTTTATTGCCTGTTCAAGGCTCTGCCTATTTGGAATACTTAACCTATTTAACCAATAAACACACAGAGTGCTTGGGAAAAATTCTCCCAGAAAAAAAGAGTCTGTGGAAAGCTCAGCTTTGCCATGATGGCTTCTCTAAAAAAACCTTGCTTTTAAATTGTATTAGAATAAATAAAGAATTCTGAGAGAGAAGGTCCCCCCGAGCCTCCTTTTCTCCAGCTGAGCGCCCCAAGCTCCCTCAGCTGCTCCTCATCCCTCTTGTGCTCCAAAAGAATCCATACCTGCTTCCAGAGTCCTCAATTCCTCAAATATTTGTGAGTAGCTGGCTTGGGGCAGCAGAGAAAATGGACTTGAAGTACAATTTTTGAAACTGAGGCTGGCTTCCTAAACTATTTCAGGGATCTACAATCCTTAATAATCAAAGGAATATAAACAGCATTCTCCCTGGAGCAGCACAAACAGAACCTCCCAGCACAGGGAATTCAGCTGGGAGTTTGCTCCAAAGGTAATGGAATCATCCCTGAATTAAAGGCTCACATTTCCTTCTCTTGGATTACAGGTGGAGTTTGTCTCTGGGGGATAAAGCAAATGAAAACCACACAAAAGTGCTGCTTCCCAGAAATCCAGGCTGCTGGGAAATGGGATGAGCTAGAGAAGGACCCTGGAGCTGAGTGTGGTTTTAAAGCCATCCCAGGGCACAAAGGATGCTGATTGCTAAAATCACCTTTTGTTCTACCCCGTTCTGCCCAGGCCAGGCTTTGCCCAGCTCCTGCTCCTGCCTGTGCCCAGTATTTTTATTTTTGCAGTGCTGAACTATGAGGTCAGTGGAAGAGAAAGGAGCTGTTCCCTCTGCTGGGTTTGATGTGTCAGAGGATGAACCTTGCCCTGCTCAGCTCGATGTGTGATGTCCTCATTAACCCTTAATGGGAGCAAAGTCCTGGCACAATTAAATCCCACAGACTCAAATCTGGGGCTGACTGACCTCCCCAGGCAACCAAAGGAGAGGCACCTGGGCTGCCCTGCAGCCTCTCAGTGAGAACTGAAAGTAAAAGTGCATCACAATTAGTGTCTTTCACAGGAAAAGGTCATTTGTCTCTTTGGTGAGAAAGGAAAGGAAAAAAGTATTAAAAAATCAACAGGGTTCTCCAAACAAAGGGCAGCTTCTCCATTCCAAAGGGCTTTTTGCTTAGATGGGGATGTTACATGAACAGACAAAGCTTTTCAGAATGTTAACAGAGAAATGAAGCTCTTCAAAAACCTTGATATTAAATATTTCATTTATTTGAATATTTGGGAGAGACACTTCAGTTTCCCCAATTAATCTGTGAATTCTTCACTTTTCCTTTCTGTTTTGAAGAAGGGTTTTAACTTTCCTTTTAATCTTTTCACACTTTTTTGCCATTAAATTGAAAAACCCCAAACTTAATTTTGAGTGGCATCTTCCTCATCTTTTATATGAGTGAGGATTGGAAGGAATGTTTTAATCTCTGGTTTCATGGCACCAGACTCAGTGCTGGGGTAGGTGGGTGCTCACAGAACCCAAGTGCAGCACAAGCTCCTGCCAGGACCTTAAAATTCCATAAATGCATTAAAAATGCAGCAGTCAGAGCTGGAATGGAGGATCCAGCAGGAGTGAACTGGTGCTGCTGATTTTATATCCTCATTTTACAATTCATTTCTCAATTTCTTTGTGCATTCAGCTAGTCACTCTAATCATTGCTCGACTGGCTGTGATGCCTTGAGGCCCAAGGTCCCCCTGTCACCATGGGCAGGGGGTGACAGTGCCCAGCTGTAGGGGACAGGCTCCTCCTTGTCCCCACCCCTGACTGCCCTGTCGGGACCACCTGCAGTCATTTCCTCCAGGAATGTGGCAGAAGCTCCCAACTAAATTATTGCTGGTATTTCTCTCTCTCCTTAGTGAGTGTCTTGGTTTGGAAAGCCAGGTGTCTGCTGAGGAAGGCAAGAAACTCCCTTGAAATGGAAAATGTTCTTATCCTTTGTGGATGCCAAGGGACAGGGAGAGAGAAACGGCAAGCGTTTCTCACAGCGGCTTGTGAGAGATTTTAGGGAGTTGGAAAGATGTGATAACCTGTTGACTATAAACAGCTTGCAGGTGCTGTTTTTCTACCTTGTTTTTCCACCTTGTTTTTCCATTCCTCTCAATGACAGTGCGTGAGAAAGATGTTTCTGTTTGTTAGCCAATAGAATGGAATCTATCGTACCTCTCTATAAAAACCGCGCGGTTCTCTTGAATAAAGCGCTTCTTCACCTTTGCGACGATCCTGCCTCTCGTCTGTTCCTGCCCTGACCCCGGCGCACGAGCGACAATCCTTATCCCCTCCCTCCAAATTGTTATAAATTTGAAATTAAGGAGCTCTCAGGCAAAAGTATGGGAGCAGGAATAACAGTTCTTTATTAGGGAAGAAAATAAAAAGATCAAATAAACAATGCAGTGAACCAAACCAACCCTGACAGAGCCAGAACACAGCCTGACACCCTGTGGGTCAGGGTGCTGGCAGCAGTCCCATTGCAATTGTGGCTGCAGCCCTCCTGCAGTGCCAGGGGTGGTTCTGCTGGAGCAGGGATCCTGGAGAAGGGTGCAGTCTGCCTCTGAGGATCCAGGGGAAGAGGCAGCTGCTGTTCCTCTGGGACATACAGTGGAGAAGCTGTGCTGGTGCCCGAGGATCTCAGATTCTATCCTGGTAGGAATGCTTGGCTCCTCCCCTGGGCTCACATCTCCCCATGGGATGATGGAATTTGATCAGCCATGAAGGGACACTCAGTGGTCATGGACAGCAGAGATCTGGAGGGAGGATTGGCTGTGAGAGAGATAAAGAAAATGCCCAATGAACAGCAGAGAACTGCCCAGCTCTGACAGATGGCAAACAGAATCCATCTTGCCTTGCAGTCTGGGACAGTGAGGGTTCTCTGTGTTCATTCAGGGCCCATTCAGTGCAGACTGCCTTGGATAATCCTGCTTTGTGCAAAGCCTCGCTTTGTTAATTCCATGTTTAACTAAATTTCAGAACTAAACTCTCTGAACACTCTGCCCTTGGCACAGAGGGGTTGGAGGGGTGGGAACCACTCTGAGGAGAGGCCCTGGCACAGGTTGTGGGATCCCAATCCCTGGCAGTGTCCAAGGCCAGGCTGGATGGGGCTTGGAGCCACCTGGGGCAGTGCAAGGTGTCCCTGCTATGGCAGGGGTGGCACTGGGTGGACTTTGAGGGCCTTTTGAGCCCAAACTAATTTCTTTTTCTTTTAATGGTGACAGGAACTCACTGAGCCCAAACCAGAGGAAATTTCTCTGAGATGTGGAAAGTAAAACCACCCAGAAATGCAGGATTTGAACACTTGGCCCCTGCAGGGGCAGGTTTTGGTCAGCGGTGCCTTTTCTGTCTGAGGCAGAGTCCAGCCCTTCCTAAACCTTGGGTGATGGAGAGGACAGACAAAAAAAGTGACAAAAGGTCACAAAGCCAGAAGGCCTGAGCCAGCATCCCTCCAGAGAGCCAAACATCTCCTGATCAGGGCATTCCCTCAGAAGACCAAAAAGCTTTGCAGCCTTAACGCTGCCTTAAGCCTGTCTCCGACATCCTGATAACCATTTCCCCACAGCTGTGACAATTTCTGGAATGTTCCTAGATAGTTGCTCTTAATCCTCCTCCATGCAGATGATGCGGAGCTTCAGGCTTAAACTGTTTGACTTGAGGAGCTGATGTTTAACAAGCTCTTTAATTCTATTGAATTCTGTCTGTGCAATCAAACATTGCTTTGGGGCACTGCAATGTGAAGGATTTCATTATCCTTGTAGGATATGGAGGCATCATCCAAATTATTTCCAACTACAGAGCTGAAATATTTATTAACTTTTGCTTGTTCTATGTTGCTAGGCTGGTTTTTCATCTTGGCTGGTCCTACAGTCACTGGACCTGATTCAGCCTGAAATTTTTAGGATAAAGTTAATGTGCTCTCAGCAGCAAAACAAATTATTTTGATCTCTGTGCTTCCTTCCCAAGGAATCAAATCAGGTTGGGAAACCCCCAGGATTCCCCCTATGGATATTTTTTTATCATTTTACTGAAAATCCTGAGCTCTAAATTAATTTGTTTTCTCAGGGAGGGTGTGGAGGCAGATGTTTGAGGAGTTTTTATAATCAGAAAAAGTGAATTTTTAAAAAAATCCTCTTGATAGTGCTTGAAGGGAAGTGTGAAGGTCCTGGGGAAGGAAGAACAGAAAGACAGAAGGATGGAAGGAAGGCCTATGGATTTTTGCCTAAAAGGAATTTTCTGCTGGATGGAAGATGTTTAAAGGGAAATATATAACCCAGCCTTAACCAGAAGTTCCATCTCCTAAGCAGACTCCCAAGTGCAGCACAAGCTGCACTTGGGATCCCCTTTGAGCAGAGCACTCCAAGAGCCACTGCTGTGATTTCCTTCTGGAGCCGTTCTGCAGATGCCCAGCAGTCATTCCCATCGGGATGATGGGAGAAGGAGAGGAGAGTCCTTCTAGCCTTTGGCTGTTATGTGAGAGGGTTTTAGGAAAAAAGTCCCTTGGACTCACCTTATGTGTGTGTGATCCTGCTGTTCCCTGAGGGCTTTGGCTCCCATTTGCCTGGAGAACAGGACCCATTCCCACATTCCACTCTGTAAATCACCAACTGCTTTGGGATGGCTTTGCCTCCTCCTTTAAAAGTTGATTTTCCCACTCATTGCTTCAGCCTGGCCCCTCTCCCCACCTCCAGAGAGGAAGGAGAAAAACAAACATTTTTGTCTGTGGTGCCTGGTTGGCACTCGTTTCATGGGGGCCAGGAGCTGTCAGAGCCACAAATGAGCAAGAGTTTCCCTGGAATGTTAATTACAGCCTTTGAGTCATGCTGAGTGGGGTTTGAAGTGTAAATGTGCAGTTAAATCAAAGTTTCTGAGGCAGCAGTACAGGGACAGGTGTCCAAATGCTCAGTGAGGACAGCTCTGCTGTCCTGGTGGGCAACGAGCTGGATATGGACCAGTACAGGACCATGGACAGGTTTGGGTGAGAAAGGACCTTAAATCCCATCCAGTGCCACCCCTGCCATAGCAGGGACACCTCCCACTGTCCCAGGCTGTTCCAAGCCCCAATGTCCAGCCTGGCCTTGGGCACTGCCAGGGATCCAGGGGCAGCCACAGCTGCTCTGGGCACCCTGTGCCAGGGCCTGCCCACCCTCACAGGGAACAATTCCTCATTCCCAATATCCCATCCAGCCCTGCCCTCTGGCACTGGGAGCCATTCCCTGTGCCCTGTCCCTCTATCCCTTGTCCCCAGTCCCTCTCCAGCTCTCCTGGAGCCCCTTTAGTGCCTGTAAGGGGCTCTGAGCTCTCCCTGGAACTTCTCCTCTCCAGGTGAGCACCCCCAGCTCTCCCAGCCTGGCTCCAAGGGAAGGTTTGGATGTGACCCTGAAGCTTTGTGTTTTTCTCAAAGAATGCAGAAATTCCTGCTTTGCCCTGAGAAGCTGCAGTTTTCCCAAGGCCCGGGATGAAATCTATCTCACTAGGGGAACAGCACAGAAGGTGACTGTCCAAAGAGTCCCATGGCCCTCTGGATCTGCCCACAAACATCCCCCCCCTCATCCTCCCCCATGAGGGGCTTGGGCAGCTCTGGTGGGGTTATCCAGCACTGAGGGAATGTTGCAGCTGGAGTGTAGAGAGAGGGAGAAGGTGGTGAGGAAATGCAAGTGTTTGGCTAAAGGAGATTTATTTCCTCATCCTGGCACTGAATTTGCATCTCTGTTGGGCAAGGTCCTGCTCCTGGCAGGAATCTGCACCTGCAGCTGGCTCCTGGCACAGGGGACACTGAACATCAAACCTTCTCTAAATGCTGCTCCATTATTTAAAAGCTTTTTCCTTCAGGTAATTGTTTCAGTCAGATGCTTTTTAAAGCCTTTTTCTGAGAAGAACAAGTCCTGAATTAGAAGCAATCTCCAGCTAATAACAGTGATTGCTGCAAGGCCTGCAGCGAAGGAGCTGCTGGGGAGTTCTTGGCTCCTGCTCCATCCAGGCCAGCCCATTCGTCTGGGCACTTCCCTGCTGTCATTCCTGGGGAGTTCATGGCTCCTGCTCCATCCCTGAGGAATTCATGGCTTCTGCCCATCCCAGGCCAGCCCATTCATGGCTCCTGCCCCATCCAGGCCAGCCCATTCCTCTGGGCACTGCCCTGCTGCCATCCCCACCGATCCCAGCCAGAGCTGCATCCCCTCACCTGCCTGTGCCAGCCTGGGGACAACATGGGGCCCTGTCCCTGCTGTCACCCTCTCCCTGGGCTCTCACGGCCACAGTCCCTTCCCATTCTTTTAATTAGTGTTCAGAGTAATCAGTATCCAGAGGAAGCACTGGCAAGGAATGATGCTTGTGAGGGGCTCTCAGGCACTGCAGGAACGCTCAATGAGGAATTGTGAATTACCCCACTGTCACTGTGGGCTGCTGCAGCTCCAGTGACACCAGGAGCTGCAGTGGGGCTGCAGTGGGAGAGCTCCTGCAGGATCTCAGAGTATTTGGAACGGAGCCCAGACTGATTTGGGCACAGATTATCCCTGTGCTGAGCTCACCTGGATCTCAGTGCTGGGTCCAGCAGGGGCTGGGACAGCAGAGCTCGACCTTGAGCACAAACCATGTCCCCAGTGACAGGATGGAGCTGTGGGGGTTTGCAGTCAGAAACAGCAATTTTGTCCTTTCAGAAATGGCCCAAAACATCTCTGATCGGCTGCAGGAGTAGCTTTGGCCCAGGGGGAGTGTTTGGAAATGAAACTTTTAATCCAGGGGTCAATAAAAACAGAATGACAAAGTGTGAGTGCTGTGAGTGGTTTCCTTCCCTCTCTCTTGTTAACTGCTGAGGCTGGAAATCCATCCTTATCCCAGGAGCAGCTGTAGGAAACACCTGATAAGGCAGAACAGCAAAGCCATTAACCTGGAGTCACAGATTGCTGTTCTCCTCCTGCTGAAGCTGCTCAGAGCAGGTGACAGGAGGCACAGACAGCTCTGGCTGCAGCCTCTGATCCCACAGCAGGGAAATGTCACTGGACTGCCCCAGGAGGCTGCTCCAGGAGACCCTGGAGGCTCTTTCAGGAGCACCAGGAGGTTGTTTCAGGAGCTTCAGGGATAGAGAATGTCTCTGGCACCCTGCAATCCATGTGAGGCTCTGTGGCTGCAGCTCTCTTCACAAAAAGCAGCAGGCACAAGTCCTCCAAGGATTTTTCCTGGGGAAGGCAGTGAGAAGCCTCAGAGAAGAAGAGAAAACAATTATTGTCTCTATTCACTGCTCCTGTTGTTTTTGCACATGTTTAATCTTTTATGGAGATTGTTAACCCAAAGTGATTTGTTAATTGGACACCAGTGGATGTTGTTTGGATTCCTTGGCCAGCTGGGTCAAAGCTGTGTCCTGGCTGTCACAGACAGTCACAGGGTTTTGTTTAGTGTCTTTGTAGTATAGTATCTCTGTTATATTCTTTAGTATAGTATCTCTTTTTGTATGTAATTTAGTATAATATTAGTATAGTATAGTATGGTATGGTATGGTATGGTATGGTATGGTATGGTATGGTATAGTATAGTATAGTATAGTATAGTATAGTATAGTATAGTATAGTATAGTATAGTATAGTATAGTATAGCTGAAGAGAGCATTTGTTCAGCATTCCTGAATCATGGAGTCAGAGCACATTCATTATTCCCGTGTTGGGGTCGCCCTGCCTCCATGATAAGGCTCCAGCAGGGTGATCCCTTTGCTATCCCAGCCCTGTGGGCTGAGCCAAGCTGGCAGTTCCACACCAGGGCAAGGACCAAGGAGCCTGAACCCCTTCAAACCCCTTTTGGCCCCTGAGCTGGATGTGCAGATCCCCAGTCTGGTGGCTGCTCCAGGCACAGGGCTGGAGTGGGAGAGCTGGGAAGTGTCACATTGACCCTGCTGTGCCACCAGTGAGCTCCACCCTGTGGAAGCTTTGAGGGAGGGGATGAGGATGGAGGGTGTCTCAGTTTGGAAAGCCAGGTGTCTGCTAAGGAAGGCAGGAGCCTCTCTTAAAATGGAAAATGTAAACCCTCTCCCTCTGAATTGTTATAAATATGAAATTAAGGAGCTCTCAGGCAAAAGTATGGGAGCAGGAATAACAGTTCTTTATTAGGGAAGAAAATAAAAAGATCAAATAAACAATGCAGTGAACCAAACCAACCCTGACAGAGCCAGAACACAGCCTGACACCCTGTGGGTCAGGGTGCTGGCAGCAGTCCCATTGCAATTGTGGCTCAGCCCTCCTGCAGTGCCAGGGGTGGTTCTGCTGGAGCAGGGATCCTGGAGAAGGGTGCAGTCTGCCTCTGAGGATCCAGGGGAAGAGGCAGCTGCTGTTCCTCTGGGAATGCAGTGGAGAAGCTGTGCTGGTGTTCCAGAATCTCCAGATTCTATCTGGGTAGGAATGCTTGGCTCCTCCCCCTGGGCTCACATCTCCCAATGGGATGCTGCAGTTCTTATCAGCCATGCAGTGACATTCAATGGCCTCTTATCAGCAGGTGTCTCCTGGGGGGAGGAGTGGGTGGGGAAGAGATAAAGAAAAACTGCCCGCGGAACAGACAGTAACTGCCCCAGCTCTGACAGATGGCAAGGAGAATACACATTGCCTTGCAGTCTGGGACAAGGGGCAGTTCTGTCCCTGCATCCAGGTGCCACCTGCCCAGGGGAGGATGTGCCCTGCAGGGACAGCACATTCCATGGGGCTTAAAGGCTCTCTCCTGTCCCATTCCTGTGCCAGCCCAGTGAGCCTCACCTCTGCTGGAAAAGAGATTTCAGAGGATAAAATGGAGCATCTAAGGAGGAAGTGCTCCCTCAGGAGCACAAAGCCCTTTGTCCCCACAGAAACTGTGCAGATTTTTCCTCTTCCTTCTCCCTTTCATCTGGCATTTCCAAAGCAAGGGCACGAGCCATCCCTCCCTGGCCCTTCAAGGGCAGATGATCACCTGCTCTCCGGGAGCTGTCTCCTTGCATCAGCTGAGACTGTGCCCTGGGCAGCACACCAACGCACCCCTGTGTGTGTCTGCAGAGGGAGCAACAAATATTCCTCTCCCATCAGTGTCAGAGTGTGACTGCCAGGGTATCCAGGAGTGTCACCGCCACTACAAAGCCCCTCACAGGATTTCTGAGTTGCATTTTACCCCTGTAGGATATTACCATAGCTACTAATTATTAATAACAGCCTCTCGTGGGGTCTGACAGCTGTCTCTGGAGGGAGAGAATGTTCTGTAGGTTTGGAATCCATCCGTGCTCTTATTTAGCAACACAGCTGAGGTCTCTTGATCAGCCCCTTTCAGCCCGGAGCAAAGCAGGGATATCACAGAAGCAGTTTAGGGTGGACAGGAATTTAAAGCCCATCCAGTCCCACCTAGGGACACCTTCTACTGTCCCAGGCTGCTCCAAGCTCCATCCAGCCTGGCCTTTGACATTCCAGGGATCCAGGAGCAGCCACAGCTGCTCTGGTCACCCTGTGCCAGGTTCTCCTCACCCTCACAGAGAAGGATTTTTTCCCAGTATCCCATCTAAACCTACTCCCTTTCTGGAGGGTTCAGGAGTTTCACCACTTTGTTTCTCTTCCCTGCTGGCTGTCCATGGCAGGGGTTGAGGCAGTGCCCTAAAATGCCTTCGGTGTCAGAGGCCTTTTCTTGTGACACTGTCACATGTCCAGTTTGCTCTGTCACTCACCTGGGCATGAAGAATCCTTCAAACATAAATTCACCCAGGAGTCCCTGGTGAGGCATAGCTGTTGGGACACTGCACTGGGAATATTTATACTTTGTCTATCAGTGGGGAAGGGCTAAGAGGATCCTGTTCCCCACTGCCCAGGGCAGGGAATCTGTTCCTTGGGCTCCTGGTGATCAGGGCGAGAGCAGGAGATGCTTTTGGAGGTGTAAGGATCCAACAAGATTTGGAGCTGAACTACTTCAAACAGTTCCAGGGCTGGATGGAAACACCTCTGGGGAGGGTGCCCAAGGTGCTGCTGATCAAAGGTGCTGCCTTTCATTCCACTGCTGGCTCCCTGTCCTCTTCCTTTCCCCCCTGAACACATCCAGGCTCGCCTGGCTGTGGGAGCCGAGCCTGTCCTGTCATAGCCAGCCCATGATGTGACACAGGAGAACAGGAGGTGACAGGGTAGGAGCAGCCTGATGGGCTGGAGGCTAAAACAGAGGTGGAGGCAGTTATTTTGGGAGGGGATGCCAGGAATTTACAGGGGATATAAAGCAGAGCTGACACATGAAAGCCAAGCTGCTTCTCCCAGCCTTGGCAGAGGCACATGGTGACCTTGGACGCTGCTGTGGCTCATGCCCAAAGCTGAGGCACACGGTTCTGAAGGGGTTAATGGCCCTGGGGACAGGGGCTGGTGGTGGGACATGGGGCTGGAGCAGTGGATCCTGGCTGGGAAGGCTGGAGAAGCTCTGGGCTGAGAACACCCCAGCCCAGCCAGGGCCCTGAGTCACCTGGGCATGGGCAGGGACTGTGCTCCCCCCTGCAGCCTCCACAGTGGGACTGGGCAGGGACAGTGACCTGCAGAGAGGAGACCTTGGACAATCAGGGGTGCTGACTGGGGGAGGTGACTCCCACCCTTTGTGTCCCCGAATATCACTCCAAAAGGAGTATATGAACTTTTCTGGTCTAATTGATGGTGAAAACCCTGCCCTGTTATGGCAGAGCTGGTGAGGGAAGGGTCATGGTCAGGCACAGGTGGGACACCGGGATCATGGGGATGGTTATGGTGGATTCATTGATAAATAAATTTTAAATATTCCTAGTACAGTGTCCCAATAACATCTCCATCACCTGTTCCAATGGATTATTGGATCATCCTGTCCATCCATGGGATCAGGGGTGTCAGTGAGACCCCTTTGCTGACTCAACTTCCCTGAGGAGAACTTGATCCACTCAGTCTCAGGTCTGGTCTCAGTCTGGGTTTAAGGGACCATAAATGAGCAGCTTTGGTCAGGTTTGTGGCCTTTGACCTTGCAGGATCTGCAGTTCCAAAGCCACAAAGCACCTGTGGGGTGGCTTTGGGATTTTATCTCAGTATTACAGCAGAGCTTGGCACTTCCCACTCCCCTGTCCAAAGTGAGTCACCTTTGTGCCCACTCAGCTCTGCACAAATGGCATTCCACAGGTCAGGAGGGGCAGGTGCTCATGGGGAGAAGGGGGGCTGGGTGTGACCAGGCTGCTCCTCAGGTGAGGTCTCTGCTTCCCTCTGCCCTGTAAATGCCCAGTGCTGCCCAGGTGTGTTCTGTGCATCCCAAACCCTGAGCACTCCAGGCTGGGAGAAAGCTCTGCTGTGCCCAGAGTGACTGAGCAGCTCTGCAGGACTGGGAACCCTGCTGGCTGGAGGAACCCCAGAACAGCAGGAACTGCCAGGGGGGTTGAACATTGTGAGATGAACCTTTAGGGTGGTGCAAAGTGATGGGTGGGAAAAGAGGAGGAGTTTCGCCATAGGCTGCTGTGCATCCCCATGTCCCAGAGGATTCCCATGGCAGGAACCCACAGGGTGTGCTCAGAGTGCTGCAGGGGGTGAGGAGATGGAAAATTGGATTTTAGTGGCAGCTCTGTAACCTGTTCTGGTGACCATGGGGCAGGGAGGACATCAGGGAGGGACATTCTGCTGCTTTGCAGTGAGGTGGAGCAGAAAACCCTGGGACAGAGGCCTCCTGCTGTTATTCCCAGGCAGCAAATCCCATTTCCAGTTCCTCGGTGAGGGAGACCTGCAGAACCACTGCTGCATTGTCAGAGCATGCTCGGGGAACAGGGAGGTGTCACCAGCCCCAGACCCCCTCTCCCTCTGAAGGGAACAAGAACCTTTCAGCAGAGGCGTTTCCTCCTCACACCCGATTGCCAGTTTCATTTCCATGGGGGGGAAGAACAAGTGGGCAGTGACTCTGGGGCTGGAGCAGCTCCTGCACAGGGCTGGGGAAGGTCCCTGCACTGGCAGAAACCCCAGCCCAGAGTGAGGGGCTGAAACAAAGGGAAACAAATTCCCTAGAGAGCTCAAATACTTAAAATATTTATTAGAGTACTTACAAATACCTTTTAATACCAGATTTTCTTTTTCTCCTGCTTTACACTTTCTTTGTTTACATTATCCTCGAAAATTAAATGAGTAGGAAAAAAAACCACTTTTTTTTTCCAAATTTTTTTTTCCTTGCTATATGTTTTCTTTTTTTTTTCCAAAGCTCCACAAATAAAAGAAGTGGATTTCACTGGTTTCATTTTGCAATGAGAGAGCAAAGCAATTCCACTTGATTTAGGAGGCAGCAGTTGGGGTGATGATCACAGAAAGAGGCTGGATTTACTCAATAAACTGGAAGGTCTCATCCCTCTTCCACTTCCATTAGATGTGGGGCACTCTGGGGATGAGTTCCCAGGGATAACACGAGTTCCAGGGCCTGGAGTGGAGCATTCTCATTGTGAGTCTGGCAGAGCTGTCCTGCCACAAATCCTGTATCTGTGGGGAGACTCTCCAGGACTTTATTCCAGCAAAATAATTTTGCTCACAGGAGAAAAAATAAAGTTAACTCCGCTTCCCTCTGCACTTGGCACAAGCAAATAAAATGTCTAATTCCTTGTTTGCACTTCCAGGGGACAGATGGAAGGGGTCTGAGGGAGAGGTGATGCCTCACAGCTCCCTCTGAGCTGTGCAGGGTGCTGGGAATTCTGGAGTAAGAACCAGGACACCTGGAATTCCCTGGAAGCCCCTCTCTGCTACCCTGCCTGTTGGAGACAATTCCTGTGGTGTGGGGAAGGGGTGCCTGAGGAGTGTTCTGTCACACCTGGGGTCAATGGGGCTCTTGCTTTTTGGGGTCTCAGTTTTCCTCAATTCCACACTCTGGCCAGGGCTGGAAGTGGCCCTTGGCCAGGGGGATACTGCTCCAGCTGTGCTGCTCCAGGACAGAAATTGCAGTGGGATTTGGCACAGGCTGAGCTGGGGTTTGTGTTCCCAAGTAATTTGCTCAGATTTAATTTCCTACACAGCTCTCTCTCTCCCCTGAGAAGTTTTGGCCCCATTTATGTGACCTCTGAGATGAATTCCTGGAACAATTTGGACATTTTTGTTCAGACACAGCAACGCTGACATTGTTCCAGCCCTTCCAGTGGTCAAACAACAGCTCTGGGGAGCCCAGCCAAGGCATTTCCCAGCTCCTGCCAAATGTGCTTCTCACAAATGTGTTCCTCCCTCACTCCTGCACCTAGGATGCTGCTAGGCATGGAAGGAAATCTTTTTAGCTCCTGTGTCTCACTGCAGGTAAATGCACCAGGAATACAGAGACAATTCCACAGTTTGTGAAGGACAAGGGGTCTAATTTAGTAGCTGCTAAAATTCCTGCTGATGCCCTCTCTGTAGATACCTGGGATCACCTGGGAGCACTGGGCTCTAGGCCTGGCTCCCACGTGCTTGGGGACAGCTGCTTTGTTCTTGTGCAGTCCTGCAAAACCAACAGCACTTAGAGCTGGTCTGGAGAAAGTTTTGTCCCCCCCAAACCCCTGAAAGTTCACTTTTATCAACAATTTACCCTGAAGTCTTTATTTGGAGCAAACACAATTGTATGGAAAGTGACAGGAAGAGTCCTGACCAACACGCAGGCTCTGTGAGGAAGGTGAGACATTAATCAAGAGTTTAATTCTTCTGCCTCCCCAGTCCTGCCCAGCAGAGCTATGACTTCGGCTTGGGGAGGGCTGGTTCCTAAACCCTAGAGCCCTGGGAATGGTGTGGGAAGTGTGCAGGGTTTGGGCAGCACCCTGTGGGGTTTCTCCCTCCAAAGGTGGCTCATGGGGAGGCCCAGCATCCTCAGGTGAGGTTGAGGGCCAGCATCACCTGGAAAATTGCAATTTATCTCCTAGAGGAGAGCTCTGATCCAGGGTTAGTCTGCCTGGGGGAATGCAAACATTTCCTGATTGCTGAGCCCAGCTCCTTAAAATTGGTTTGAGCTCTGGAGATGTTTGCTGCACTCCAGGGCTCGGGTAGACCAAGCTGCCAGGGGGGTGGGTTCAGGTGGGTGTCCACAGGGGGATGAGCTCAGGTGTGTTCCCAACCAGGCAGGAGCAGCAGCTGTGTGATTATCCCCACCCCACCTGTGCCCACATCATCTCTTCTCTGTTTCCATGGGGAGCAGGGAGCACTCCCAGCACTCCTCCTGGCCCACCTGAGAGTGCTCCTTCTCTCTGGGAGAAACCCCTGCAACTTCTTTGTTTCCTTGATTTTGCCCAGTTCCTGCAGTGCCTCCTGGGAGCCACACCTGTCATGATCCGCTCATGCTAGTGGGGGTCGTGATGGTTCGTTAACTGATTTCAGAGTGCAAAAACAACATGGAGAGGAGATTCCAGTATTAATCAAAACAAATACACCTTTTATGGAGTGCCCACAGCAAATGTGATAGAGGGATTTAGAAAGGCGATAAAAGATAAAGAGAGAGAGAAAGAGGGGAAAGGGGTATAGCTACCAACAGAGAGATGAAATCCTCAAGGTCTGGACAATGGAAATGTCCAGACCTTGAGGGTTTGGGGAGAATCTCAAAGTCCTGGTTAACTCAGGGGTCTATTATAGTCCTTTCCTAGGTGGGGGGAACAGGTACAGGACAATGGAGAATGAGTCTATTGAAACTGCTGAGGGGGAACAGGTATTAAAAACAGGTACAGACAGTCCATGTTCTCAACAGTGAGAGAGACCCATTGTTTTCTTGGTCCAGGGAACACACCTGGGCAACCATCTCGCTTCGATCAGGCCAGCTCCCTCCCCCATTAGGATTATGGGGGGTCTCAGTCCTTGGGAAGGGGCTTCAGTCTCCGTCCGTCACGGTGGTAGTGAAGCAGATGAAGGGTTTTCCGTGGGGGACCACCAAAGTTACCCCTGAAAGTTCATCTGGCTGAGAGATGGGAAATTCCTGGGCCATTGTTGTGAAGCAGACACAAGCATATAGGGCGAGTTGCCCCTCAGCAGGCCCTGCTGGAAGCACTGTAGACACAGCTGGGAACAATCCCTTGGCGAGCATCCACCTCAGCCAGGCCAGAACTCCAGTCAGGATCCTCAGGGGGTGTTCACCTGGAGAGGAGACCAGGGGTGACCCCATTGTGGCCTTGCAGGGCCTGAGGGAGCCCCAGGAAACATGGAGAGAGAGGATTGCCAGGGGATGGAGGGACAGGGCCCAGGGAATGGCTCCCACTGCCAGAGGGCAGGGATGGATGGGATATTGGGAATGATGAATTGTTCCCTGGCACAGGGTGGGCAGGCCCTGGCACAGGGTGCCCAGAGCAGCTGTGGCTGCCCCTGGATCCCTGGCAGTGTCCAAGGCCAGGCTGGACACTGGGGCTGGGAGCAGCCTGGGACAGTGGGAGGTGTCCCTGCCATGGCAGGGGTGGCACTGGATGAGCTTTTAGGTCCCTTCAAGCCAAACCATCCTGGATTTCTGTGATCCTCTGAGACTCCTGAGAGGAGGCAGCAGCTGAGCTCAGCTCTCACAGGGGAATCCTGGGCAGGTCCCAGCCAGGGAAGCTGGGCTGAGTCTGTGCCTCCCTCGCTGCTGAGTTTGGCTCAGGCACAGAGGCAGCTCAGTCCAAACCCCTTTGATCAGGACTTGTCTGAAGTCTCCTCACAGCAGGAGAACTCCCTCGGCTCAGAGGGATTCAGTGGCTGTTAGGGAGAGCAGCCAGGGCAGAGCTATGCCTCCCCTGGTGGGGCACAGACCCCATACTGAGCTAGCTTCCTTCCTTCCTTCCTTCCTTCCGCCACTTCCTTCCGCCACTTCCGCCACTTCCGCCACTTCCGCCACTTCCGCCACTTCCTTCCTGGAGTCCTTCCTTTCTTCCTGGTGTCCTTCCCCCAGAACCACCTGTGGGAGCGAGCAGGGCAGGCTCAGAGCCATCCTTGCTGTCTCCAGGGCCATCCCCTGAGTGTCACCTTCCTGCTGAGGGCCTGCTGCCATCTCCAGGGTCAGCTGCTAAATACAGCACTGGGGTTTGTGCACAAAACTCTCCCATTGTCCCTAAACTCCCATTTTCAAGTCATTACCTGGATCGATGGACAAGGATTTATCTTTAACCTGAATTTCTGCTGGCTCAATCATTTGTTTTCTGTTCCCCTCCCTCTGCTTCTGCTGAGAGAATGGAAATGTGGAAATGGTGAGGAAATCAGCTTTGGGTACCAAATTATTCCTCCCCCTTCAGAGCCAGTGAGGAACGGTGACAGAGTCCAGAATTTTTGAAGGGATGACTTTATTGACCTATTTGGTCTGAATTCAGCCTTCTTTTGAATGAGGAAAGGGCTGGAGCCGTGCCAGGGAGTTTTAGGCTGGATTGTAGGGAAAGGTTCTTTCCCAGAGGTGCTGGCGCTGCCCAGGCTTCTCAGGGAATGGTCCCAGCCCCAAGGCTGCCAGAGCTCCAGGAAGGTTTGGGGCTGCCAGGGGTGCCCAGGGTGGGATTGTTGAGGGGTCTGGGCAGGGCAGGAGCTGCACTGGATGATCCTGGGGGTCCCTTCCAGCTCAGGATACTCCAAGACTTCAGGAATTCAGACCAAGAAGTAAAGATCCACAGCCCTTCCAGCATCTGCCTTTTCTCTGAAACCTCTACAGAGTGACTCTGGCAGGTTCCAGTTGCCAGAGGTTCCACCTCTGAGAAGATAGACTCCATAAAGACATTAGTGGGCAGCCCCCAGGGGGGCAGGAAAATCCTCTCCTTACAGGCCAGACTTGCCACAGAAGAAACCCAATAGCCTGGAAAATGAGGAGAAGGCTGTGGAACAGTGACCCAGCCACAGCAGCAGGGATTAAGGAATATCTCTAATTTTAAAATGAATTTCAGATTCATAAAATGGTGTTAATGGTCCTGAGGGTGCAGTGGGTTGGAATGTCCTTCCCAGTTCTACATAAATCATCTTGTGTGCTCTACTGGGACAGAGGGGCCCTGGAACAGGTGCTTTAGTTGGGATCTTTTATTGAACTGGAATTATGGCAGTCTAGAGAAGTCCAGGCTCTGAGCCAAAGAGGAGTCCCACAGGGCTGGGCACCTGCCACCCAGCTTAAGGCTCCTGCAGTTCCAGCTCCTGAGGGAAAAGCCTGGGAAAAGCAGGAAGCAATACTGCAGCAATAGCTGCCATAGCATCCCCTGCAGCTCCCAGGGATAGAGGGTGGGAATTTTCATTTCCATTCCCTCCCTTAGTCAGGCTGGATCCCTCTGGAAGTACCTCCCTCCCTGGTGCCCCTGCACGTGAGATCCAAGCAGGGCTCCTCCTGAAACACTGCAGCTGAGGCTCTGGAGCTCTGCAGGATGGGCTGTGATCAAAATCCCCTTTATCCTCAGCTGGAGCATCCATGTGGTACTTCCTTTATGCCTTTTCCCAGCTCTCATGGCCACAGGTTCTCTGCAAAGCACCTTTAATCCACTCCAGTCTCATTCTCTGGCTGGATTTAAAGCTCTTCCCACATGCCCTGTTCCAGCCTCAGAAGTTTTCCAGAAGGTTCATGGGCTCAATCTGTTGCTGCAGCCTCATTTGCATATGATTTGCACCTTGCCTGGGCTGTTTTAAGCCACCATCTCATTAGCAGGACTAATTTGGGGTTGGCTGTGTCAGGTTTTAATGCAGAGATGCCCCCCTGGGCCTGGCAGGTTGGGAAATCCCTGCCCAGGGAAGGGACACCCTGTAGGTACCATGGACGTAGGCACTGGGGTGGATGGGAGCATCTAGAGAGGGTCAGCACAAGGTTTGGGGAATTGGGAATGTTCAGGGGTTTCCAGGGAACCCAGAGAGGTTTTGAGGTTCCTCTTCCACTGCAGGGAAGGTTTCCTGGCCTCAGTCACTGTGTGTTTGTCCAGTCTCTGTTTATGGCTCTGATGGAGCCTCAGCAGCACCCTGGGCCCTCCAGAGCTGCCTGGGCATCTCATTTAGGGTTTTTAACCTAAATTTCCTCTGTTCTTGCCAGATGTGACTCCTTGTCCTGGTCATGGAGCACACTCTGTCCCTGTCCCTCTGCAGCAGCTCCCTCTGTCCTTTTCTCTCTGATATTCCAAACCCACTGTCTGGCAGTGGGAGCCATTCCTGAGTTCTGTCCCTCCATCCTTGTCCCAAGCCCCTCTCCATGTTTCTTGGAGCCCTGCAGGCACTGGAAGGCCACAGTTAAGTCACAAAGCTTCTCTTGCCCAGGCCTTGCCTTGATTTTCTCCTCACCATTTCCCAGCTGCTTTGTGCCATCCAGGAAAGCATTGCAGGAATTAGCTGTGGGAAGTGTTCTTATCCAGGGGTTTGGAGAGCAAAGCTGTGCTGTCCATGAGGGACATGATCCCAGGGTCAAATAGAGAGAAACATTGTCAGGGCTGGGGAGTTTTCCTCTGTGGAGACCCTGGGGGGGCATTCCCTGGTCTAGGGAGACACAAGAAACTTCCCTCAAAAAGCTTTTAGACCCCATTGCCTTCTTCCCTTGTTCCTATGTCTGTTCCTATGTTCCTGAGCCACTCCTTCCCTATTCCCTGATTGGCCCCCATCTTTGTACTGCCCCAAGACCAGGGTTAGCCCCCAGGCCTCTGCCGAGAGAAAGTCAGATCCCAGCACCTAGGTGTGGGTGCTGGGATCTGAACATCTCACCGCATGGCTGAATAAAACATCTGTGGATATTATGCAAAGGTCCTTTCTGCTTCTTTACCCTGGACTATGTTAGCAGCTATTCAGGCTGCTACAAATGGTGCCCAAACAGGGCATTCCTCCATTCACTGATGGCCCAGTTTGCTGTGAGTATGGAATGCTCTGAAGATAATGGGGTCACATCAGCAGAGAAACTCCAGATGGAAGTGGGAAATGGGGTTCCATCAGCAATTCCCAAAGGGCTGGGGCTATCCCTTGAAAAATAAATAATGCTGAAATTCCCTTAGGATGCAGAAGTTTAAATGATGATGCTGCTTCTTTCCTTCTTCCTTGTGCTCTGTTCCAAATGAGTTCATGTCCCATAAATAAAGGCCTGGTGGAATCCCAGCAGCTGCTGAGAGCTGATCTGGACAGTCCTGCCAAAGGCCCTGGCAGTAATTACCCTGTTGCTGCTCCAGAGCAGGAGAAGAATCTTGATATATTATGAGAAACAGCTTAAATCACTGGGCCTCCAGTCCCTTCAGGCAGCATCAGTTTAAACTTCTGATTTGAACACCCACAAAGTCTCAAAAGTTAAAAAAAGACAATAAAAAAGCAAGTTTGTGGCATGGGAAGTGTCACAGGGCTCTGCTGGAATCTTTTCTCTGAGAGCTCCCCTTCCCTGCCAGCTCTGGTTCATAAACCACTGGCTCTAAATCAGCAGAACAGAACAAATCATTTCAAAATGGCAACATTGGCCCATGGCTCAGTGTCCCAGCATGGCCAGCCCCAGCTGCTGCCAGGAGCCCCTCCAGGGAGCTGAGGGTCACCTCAGGGTCATTCAGACAATCGGGGGGCACCACAGCAACGGGGTCTCTTGGTCTCTTCCACAGGATCTGCCCAAACCTTCATTTCTGACAGAGGTGAGCAGCAAGAAACATCTGGAATGGACATAAAATAATTGTGTTCATAAAAAGGGACCAGATGGGCTCAGGTCCTGAGGCCTCACAGTCCAAGGGAGCAGCTCTGTAGGGACACAGCTGTGGAAAACCAGAGTGATGCCAATAAAACCAGGTGATCCCAATAAAGCCAGGGTGATCCAATAAAACCAGGGGGATCCAAATAAAAGCAGAGTGATCCCAATAAAACCAGAGTGATCCCAAGTCCCAGCACCCTCACAGAGACCAGCTTTCACTCCCTCAAACACCCCCAACATGCAGAATTTCTCATGAAATGTTTGCTTGGAACACTCCCTAAGTTCAGGCTGATTCTGAATTTTCCTTACAATGTCTGAAGCAGACAGGGTTCTTTATTCATCAGTCAGGCACCTCTCACCCCAAGGCCAGCATTTCCACAGGGTGCCCCTCTTCTAGAGTGCTGGTGTCAGTCAGCTGGATGTGACCCTGGTGCTGTAGCTGAGGGGAAACTGAGCAGCTCTGGCTTCTGCTCACCTGGGGGCCAGGCAAGTGTCCAGGTGAGCCCTCCAAATATAGGCACACCTGAGGAGTTCCTGCCTCAGCCAGGGCAAGGCAGGCAGAGAACAGGCTCTGAGGGAATGGAGAGCCCCAAATCCATGGAGTACCTAGTTTGAACAGTGCTGAGCACAAGAACAGAGACTCTGTGGAAAAGCAGAACCCCAATCCAGGAAATACTTTGTTTGAGCAGTGCTGAACATGAGGAGCTGTGACAAGGCTCCCCAGAAGCAGGAGTTAAATATAGCCCCTGGATTTTCTCACTCTCACAATTGGGAGCTGAGCTAAAGACAATCAAATCTCATGCTCGGATGCAGGAGCTGCTGCCGGCAGCTGGAAGGGTCCTCCTCCTCTCCTATGGCTCTGCAATCAGTCACAAGTGATGGAACACCATTAGTAAACCATTAGTGACCAGTAACTATTCCTGATAATTAAATCTGGGACAGTTCCCAGGCCTGACTGATCCTGTCTGGCCACAGGCAGCTCTTTTTCCTTCTTCATTCCTGAATTCCTCCCTCTCAGGAAAAGAGGCAGCAGAACTTGTCTTGGAAGCAGCCTCAGGAGCTGAGGGTTGGTGAGGCCTGGTGCTCATTAGTGAGGGATTATGAGGCTTTAGGATTTGCTTCCTGGGAGCTCTGCCCAGCACTGCAGGCCCTTGGAGCAGTGCAGGGCCTGGCATTGTGAGATCCAATTCATGGAAGGAATGCACCTGGAGCAGCCTCTTCTCCACAGTTCTGCCACAGCCTCTGTGCCTGGAACCAAATCCATCCATCCAAAATGTAAATTGAGAACAGGGAGAGCAGCTCAGAGTGTGAATAAATGGCACTGCTGTGGTGCAGGGCTGATCCTGTTCCCATTCCTCAGGGAAGTCTGGCACTGAGCTTTCCCCTCTCCAGCTGCAGTTCTGCCATGCTGAGCCCTCAGTGATCCCTCTCTCTCTGTGCCACTGTGATGGCACCAAGGGCACAGCCCAGCTGGGGACAGCAATTGGCTCCTCATCAGGGCTGAAACTGTGGATTCCTCCCCACAGAGTGCCCCAGGAGGTGTCAGGTGCCATTATTGCATTTCCAAAGGGAATGAATGCAATCAGCAGAGGCTGGAGTGCTCCAGGCAAGGGAACAGGGAGGGAAGAGGCTTCTGCAGCTCCCTCGCAATAAAGGGATGGTGGGGATGATCTGATCCTGGTCTGGGAGCATGGGAGGGAGCAGTCCTGGATCCAGGAGCTGGATCAGAGCCTCCCCACAGCAGGCTGTGTTTAGGCACACAGCAGAGCCCACAGCAATTATCACCCCTGCACAGCAAACTCCTCTGGCTGTCTGTCCTCTCCTGCTCCCCTGGGCACTGCTTAGGTGGGCTCCTGGGGAATCCCTGTCCCTTGGAGCTGGGCTGGGGTTGGGATGTCCCAATGCTTCCTGCAGGGTGTCACTGAAGGGATCCAGGGCTCCCTGGAGTCACTGGGAATCCTTCACGAGGGACCTAGGCACCCAAAGTCCTTTAATCTCAGTGCTCTGGTGGGACCTTGGCTGTGGTGTTCCCAGTTGCTCTCCCACAGAAAGGAATGAATAGGGCCAGGCAAGGACTGGGATCCACAGCTGGCAGAGAGGCATGAGGGAGGAGTCTTTCTGCAGAGATGGGAGATTCATGACAGAAAATTCTCTGGGAGCAGTTGAAGTATTTTCAGGGTCTCCAGGACAAAGGAGGAATTGAGAATCTGACTGCATGTTCTTAGAAGACTAATTTATTATTTTATGTACTTATATTATATTAAAGAATGCTATACTAAAACTATACTAAGGAATAGAGAAAGGATACAGACAGAAGGTTGCAAAGAATGATGATGAAGACTCTTGACTGATGCCAGAGTCCCAACACAGCTGACCGTGATTGGTCATTAAGTCAAAACAATTCACATGAAACCAATCAAACAACCACCTGTTGGATAAAACAATCTCCAACCACATTCCAAAGCAGCAAAACACAGGAGAAGCAATCAGATAATTATTGTTTTCATTTTTCTCTTAGGCTTCTCAGTTTCCCAGGAGAAGAAATCCTGGTGAAGGGATTTTTCAGAAAATATGACATTGACAAGCAGTTGTATTGTATTTGCAGGGATGCCCCGACAAAGGAAGGAGTGATGAGGAGAACTCCATCTTATCAGAAGGGTAATTTATTACTTCATGATACTACATTATATTAAAGAATACTATACTATACTAAAGAATACAGAAAGGATACTTACTGAATGCTAAAAAGATAATAATGAAAACTCATGACTCTTTCCAGAGCCTCGAAACAGCTTGGCTTTGATTGGCCAAAGAGTGAAAACAACTCCCAGTAGAATCCAATGAAACAATCACCTGTGGGTAAGCAATCTCCAAACACATTTCAAAGCAGCAAAACACAGGAGAAGCAAATGAGATAAAAATTATTTCCCTTTTCTCTGAGGCCTCTCAGCTTCCCAGGAGAAAAATTGTGGGCAAAGGGATTTTTTCAGAGAATGTGAATGCCACACAGTTGGGAGTGGCTGGTAGAGCTGGGAGGAAGCTGCTGGGAGTGTGTGGGAATAGCAGGCTCCTTGTGTTCCACAGGCATCCCTCGTGTGCCAGGGCTGATCCAGGAGGGCACAGGGCTGCAGGAGTCACTGACTGAAGTGACACAAGACACGTGAACAGGAGAAACTTTGCAGAGTGTGATTGCAGGGAAAATACCTCCCCTGGCAGAGGAATTGCATGGACTCAGTCTGACAGGGGAAAGGCAGGAGCTGGGATGCTCCACGAGGGAGCTCTGGAGAAGAAGCTCTGTGATCCTATCCTGCACAGCTGGGCAAGGACCATCTCTACTGCCATTCCCTGGGAAAGCCCTTCTGGCCCAGCCAGGAGAGCTGCAGCTGAAGCAGAAGTTCATTAATTTACAAATTGCATTATTCATTGCTGCTTTGCCCAGCCATGGATCCCTGGTGGTGATTGTGACAGGGTGGGTGCAGTGGGTGGTGGCCGTGCTCAGGGTGAGCAGATTTCACACCAACATCCCCAAAACAGGCAGAGCTCTGGGCTTTGGGGGCTCCTGGCCTTGGAGCTGCTCCCATTTACCAGCAGGATTCTGGATCCAAAGGGGATCAGTGCACTGAGAGCTTCCAGAACACTCTGAGGGACACAAGAGGGGCACCAGGTTCCTATCCAGGTTTTCCCAGCCTGGTTCTCCTCTTCCACACCTCCCACACCACCAGCACTGGGCTTTGCCTCTAGCACAAGACATTTCCCCACAGCTGGAAGCCCCAGGGACAATGGGGCAGTTTGAAGTCCTCTCTCCCCTTGCTGGGAGCTTTCCTTTAGGACTTTCCCGACTTTCCCTTTTCCCCTGTTGCTGTTTCTGTGTCCAGTTCCCCATTTTTAGCTCTGTGCCCCTCTGGCTGAGCGTGAGCTGAATCCCAGAGTCCTCCAAACCAACCTTCTGGTTTCTGGGCCCTGGATCCTCCTGACAGCTCCAGCCTGGAGCAGATGCCGGACTTCCACATGCTGGGCAAGTTCAGAGACCCAAGCAGCTCTCACAGCTCCCTGGCTTCTGCTTTAGGATTGATTGAGCCAAATTCAGCAGAATCTGGATGTCTTTGGGCACGTTGAGCGGCAGCAGCTCAGAGTAAATCAGCTCTGTCTAAGCTGCATTGAGCTTTGATCTGAGGTCTGAGGGCTCCAGTGAAATTCCTGGGAGAACAAAGCTGTGAACTCCTCAGAGCAGGAAATGCTGGTCCCCTTTGGTGACCACCCATCAAATTCCATTGCCAGGTGGATTTTCATAGGAACAATCCCCCTGAACTCCCAGAATTCCCTTTAGGAAGGGCTGGATTTTCTCCAGCCAGGCCAGCTTTGAGGCAGCAGCGTTATCCTTTATAAGATCAAGGGGAGTTGGGAAAATCAGAGAGCTTGCAGGCACACTTGCCATTATTCAGGAATAGAAGCATCAGATTTGAAAGCTGAATGGAGCTGGGT
This sequence comes from Haemorhous mexicanus, assembly GCF_027477595.1. NCBI lineage: Eukaryota > Metazoa > Chordata > Aves > Passeriformes > Fringillidae > Haemorhous > Haemorhous mexicanus. The sequence continues at coordinate 555,949 of NC_082368.1, forward strand.
ATGATTGCTGAGAGCTTAATTCGAGCTGTATCAGTTGGTTCATCTCCCAAGGAAGGCGGAGGTGGCAGGGATGCAAGGGAGATGATGCTGGCTGCAGGCAGAGATGTGATCACACGTTCCTCTCCCGGGAGGAGCATGGATTGAGACACTTTGGAGCCTGGATAGCCAGGGAGCTCCTGCTGAAGCACTGTTCCATGTGATCCATGGCCAGTCAAATCCCCGCTGCTGGATTCTGGATTCCCATTCCTGGGGGAAGGAGAGCCCAGTTCCTGCCCTGGCCACTCCCCTGCTGGTGCCTGTTACTTTGCAGGGAAGGGTTTCCCCATGGTCTCCAGGCTGCCTGAAATCCCTTTTATCCCTGCACACTTTCACAGCCTCACCCCTGCCTTTCTCAGCTTGCCAGGAAAGACAATACCCTTCCCACTCCTGTGTGCCAGCACAGATTATTTTGGGAATGTGCACCATGGAATGGAGCAGGAAATGATGGACTGCCTGGAGAAAGAGTGACATATTAAATCCTCCAAAATGTTTCAGAAAAATTCCCAAATGCTCTGTTCAAACCAACACAGGCGGATTGTTGTTAATATTCCATAGAGAAACCCCATATTTATCTTTGTGTGCCATTATGAGATTTCTGTAGAAAGATTTTCCATAGGAAGAGAAAGTGACACAGGTCACCAAAAATCCAGTTTTCAATTTTAAAGGATTAAATTCAGTCTGAACTTTAAGCAGGAACAGCTGGGGCAGCAGCAGGGGTGACCTGCCCTGAGAGGGTCGGGTGATGTTTCCCTGGGCCTTCTCCCTGACACTGCTTTGGGCACATTCCCAATCCCCTCCAAATCACAGCTCAAATCCTCGGATTCCCAGAGTAATAATGAGGAAAGGACCCCAGGGGCACTTGGAGCAAGACTCTTCCTTGTAAAGGAACTTTGGTTGGAACAAGGCCCCACATTTCCTGGCCACTCCCTGTTTCCATCAGGTTTGCTTTTGTCCCTTATTTTCCCACAAAGCTTCAGGATCTGCTGTGAAAAATTAAAGCACTCTGATGCATTTTTTAGCACAATTTCAAATCTTATGCTAAATTAAAAGTGACTCTGGTATTGCTGCCTTCCCTCCTGCCTGGCACATTAGAACAATAACCTGGGTCTTATTAATGTTTGCTTATTCCTAATTTTGTCCCTGGTTTTTAGCAGCTGCCTCACCTTTTGTTCCTTGATTTCTCTTCCATCACCTCTCCAGCAGATAATCAACCTCCTTGGGAGCTGCCCTCCCTGATGAATCCTTCTCTTCATCACTCCCTGAACCCAAGATCCCAGTCTGGGTTTGTCCCTGGAAGACAAAGCCCAGCTCCAGCAGCTCCTCATCAGGGAGGGCTCTGGGCAAATGTCTCATTTGTAGTTTTAGTTTTGATTTTGTTCTTGTTCTTTCATTACCTTAAGAGCACTTTCCCAGCTTGACACCCTTTAACTTGGCTGCTCAGAATATTCCTGGTATTTAAATTCAGCTCAGAGCAGAGCAGCTTTTTTTCTCTTCTACATCTTCTTCTTTTCCTCCCAGAGCTGCCCTGAGCTGGGACTTGCTGTAACACTTTGGGGTCAGAGCTCACAACTGAGGGACACGGCCCCAAGGCTGCTCTCAAGGAGCTGCCAGGCAATGCCAGGTGTCCCTTCCTGGGTGTATTTCCAGCTCTTGGCTTTTCAGGGTTGTCACAGGCTCCTTCCCCAGCCTCCTGTGGCCCTGTGGAATCCATCCTGGATCCCCATTCCCTGCTCAGCTGCTGCCACTCGCTCTGCCCTGGAAAGAAATGGCAAAGGCTAAGCAGGATCACACAGGGCTGGGCTCCTCAGGGCTCTTCCAACCAGGAGTGCCCTGGGAACATCTGACAGCTTTGCTCATGTCCATGTTGGATATTCCAGGCTGATAAGATCATGAAATCACAGAATCCTGGATTGGGTTGGGTTGGAAGAGCCCTTAAAGCCCAGGCAGTGGCCTGGGCAGGGGCACCTCCTCTGGAGGGAGGACTGGGGGGTTTGGGTGAAGCCCCAGGGTGACAGATCAGGGTTGCAGAGCTCCCTTCAGGATGGGGAGCACGGAGGAGCTCTCTGGCACCTCAGCAATCCATCAATCACTTCAATCAATCCATCCATCAGCTCAATCAACTTCATCTGATACATATGGTCAGGATATAAAAATTTCTAAGCCTGTGTGCTGAGCTGAGATTCCTGCAAAGTTAAGCAGGGATAAATAACAGCCAAAAAAAAAAAAATTAAAAACCAAGTAAGTGAAGTAAGTGGAGGTCCATCTTTCTCCATGGTTTAATTCCAGCCTTTTATCCTGGCCCCAGCCTCTGTCTGAAACATTCATCAGGGCTTGATGATGGTTTGCAGTTTTCATTTGTGCTTTATTTCCCCCAGGAAAGCTCAGCTGTGAGCCCAGCAAGGGGCTGCTGAGGGGTTATGGGAGGTTTCCATCTGGGCTCACACGCAGGTGAGAAAGGAAATGCTTTGTTTCAGGTCACTCAGTGAAGCAGGGCCTCCATGGGGGCTCTGTGGGCCTGGAGGGGATGTGGTTTCATCCTGCAAGGCAGAGCTTTGCCAGGCTCCATTTCTCTGCCTGCCTGCTGGAACTGGGGATGGAGGCTGGAGACCAAATTAATGGGCTGGGTTTGGTCATAAACGTGAGGTGAGTGGGGTCACCCCTTAGAGAGAGGAGAAATGTCCCCATCAGGGGCTGCTCTGCCACTACAAGCCACACTCACCTGGCACTGCAGTCAGGCAGTCAAAATTCACCCTCTGAAGGATTCCAGGGAATCCCAGAATCTCCTGAGCTGTGAGGGACCCTCAAGGATCATCAACTGCAGCTCCTGGCTCTACACAGAGGCCCCAGAATCCTGCCCTTGCCCTGTCCAAACTCTTCCTGACCCCTGGCAGCCCTGGGGCTGTGACCCAGGACAGGAACAAACAGGACAAGGCAGGCACAGGGCTGGTCAATATTCCAAGGAAAGCCAGGGAATTCCTGTTCTGTGAGGCTGCCCCAAGCTCACTGAGATCAGCCTGAAGATGCTGGTGGGGCCATCATTCCTCTGCTTGACAGAGGCAGATTTGGGGCTGAAAGAATGATTTAGCAGCAGATTTATCTGATTTTATCACTACTCCAGGCTGCTCAGTGCATCCTGAGGTGAAACCCTTCATGTAGGAATATAAATAATTATGGAATTTAACAGAGCTCAGTCAAAAACGAAAGAAAAGAACAAAGTAAAAGCATAACTGGAGTGTTTTGTTTTGTAACAACTACAGAATTGAAATTATTTATTGCATTTTCACATTCATGTTCAATTCATTTGATTATTGCTGTGGAAAGGAAACTTGAAACTTCCCATTTCAGCCTTTTCTAAACAACATTTTGAGTGGGTGTCCAGGATCCTCCCATTCACACACAAGGAAACAAAAAGCAAAGCAGGAAGCTGCAATTTGAAAGTTAAGTGAAATAATTCCTTGCAGACAGTACAAAACATCTCACTTGACCTGAAAGAAATGTTGGAGAGTTTCTCTGTGGCATTGACATTCTCTGAACAGAGAGACACATAATTTACTCTCTCAAGATTTTTCCTGGAGAAGCACAGAGAGAAGAGAAAACAATTCTTATCTCTACTTACTTACTTCCCCCGTTGTTTTCACACATGTGGAATGTGTTAAAAAAATTTTCTACCTGAAGTGATTTATCAGTTAGCTTCTGCTGAAGATTGTTTTGTTTCCTAGGCCAATTAGGTCAAAGCTGTGTCCTGACTGTCTAAAGACAGTCACAAGTTTTCTATGGTACGTATCTTTATATAGCATAGTGTAATATCTCTTTAGTATAGTTAAAATATAGTATTAATATGGTATAATATAGTTTATTAAGGCAATTGTCCAGCATTCTGAATCAATGGAGTCAGATGCCAGGCATTCCCCAGTGGGGGGGTTGCCTGATTCCACTGTATTCATCCTGCCAGGAAGGCAAAGAGAAAGGAAGAAATAGAAAAGAACATTTTTCTCCATGTGGGAGGTTTTCAGTGACCTGAACCAGAAGTTATTTCTGCAGCTCTGACCACAGAATTCCAGATGTCTTCTGGCCTCAGTCCCAGGATTCACCCCCAGTCCCAGGTGCTGCTCCTGCTTTGGATGGAAGAGTGATCCCTTCCTCATCTCAGAGCTGAGCAGGCCTGGCTAAATCCTGTTGCCAGGTGGGAATGGGGGGACCCCTGTGAAGGCAGCAGGGACTCCTCTCACCAGACTGCCCAACTGCCCAACTCCTGCAATCCCAGCTCCCCTTGGAAAGGCCATCCCTATCCTTTCCTGCAGCCCCAGGAGGGCCTGGAGAGGGTTTTCACCCAGGGAATCAGCTCCTGTCCCGGGCACTGCTCAGGACCCAGCTCCTGTTCCTGCAGCTGGGCTGGGCCAGGGAAGGCTCCACTCTGCTTCCTGCACTACCCCAAAATAGAGCAGGGAATAAAGGCTCCAGAGCACCTGGAACTGGGATGGAATATGGAATAAAGGCTCCCAGAGCACCTGGAACTGGGATGGAATATGGAATAAAGGCCCCAGAGCACCTGGAACTGGGATGGAACTGGGAATAAAGGCCCCAGAGCACCTGGAGCTGGGGCAGCTCAGGCAGCAGAGCCAAGCTGCTGCATTGCTCCCATCCCTTGGCCCAGCAAGTCCCCTTGAGGGGCAGCCAGGGGAGCTCAGAGGAGTTCTGGGAGATGAGGGAATGGTTTGGGCTGGAAAAGGACTGTGAGGCCTCAGTGCAGGTGTTAAACCCTGCTCTGGTGATCTCAGCAGGGCAGGAGGGGAGGGCAGGGTCTGTCCCAGAGCAGGGGATGCTCCTGGGACCCACTGGGATTTGCCAGCCCTGGAAATCCTGAGTTGAAGTGACCCCCAAGGCTCATCCAGTGCCACCCCTGGCCCTGCCCAGACTCCCCAACAATCCCACCCTGGGCATCCCTGGCAGTGCTGTCCTGGGATGCTCTTGGGATCCCACTGGTATTTCCCAGCCCTGGGGCTGGAATTCCCTGAGCCCCTGCTGTGCCTCGGCTCTCACACAGCCATGGAAGGTTCTGAGCTGCACCAGGCTGGGCTGGGCATCCTGGGTCTGTTCCAGCCCCTCTGGTTCTGGCTGCAGCCCCCCGAAGGAGCCAGGATGTGTCCAGCAGTGGGCAGGGGCAGAGCTGGGACTGCTCTCCAGGCTCTGCATGATGGACTTCTGGAGCAGCAGCCCCTGGGCAATGGCCCAGCCCTGGTTCCTGCCCCCATCCAGCCCTGGAGCTGGGCTGGACAGACTTCACACAGCTCTGGATGTGCTGCCTACTCTGAAATTATTCAGCTGAACCATTGCAGCATCACAGGGCTGTGCATTTATCTCCTTAAACACCCAGCAAAAAGCTCCATAACTCACAGAACTCATCTGCTTTGGCAACTGAAAGAAAGGCTCTGCAGCAGGGAAGGAGAGAGAAAATCACTCAAAAATTATTGCGGCAATGTGGCTCCTTAGAGGAGTTGACAATAATATGGGTTTGATTATTTCTGAAGGAGCTTAACTGACCTTTACAGCCAGATTCCATTAAAAATGAATGATTTTCCATTTAAAAACATATTTTTCCTGGCAGTGAGTAGGAAATGTAACCAGACATCTTTGTATCCTTAAAAAAAAAAGTGTTATCCATATAATCTTTGGGAGGAATTAAAGAAAGGAACCAATCTCTTGGCAATAGTAAAATTTCAAAGCCTCATTTTACTGTGATGCTTTAAAATAAAGAGACAATTTCATTCCTGGGCTGGAGCAGCCTTGCTTGGTCCCTGCTCCAGCTCAGGAGCTTCTGAACAGCTCTGGGAAATAACGATCCTGTTCTGGCCTGGCCACATCAATCAGGCTGAGCTCGGCAGGCAGAGGAGCTGGGGAGGTTTTGGGGGTTTTGTGTTTGAAGGTATTAGAAACATTTTGTTTTATTTTCTTAGCCTTGTGACTGAAGAAGAAGTTGAGATTTGATGGTTTTGATTTTAAGGTTGTTTATTTTTTTTATCTATAACATTCTTTCTCCGACCTGCTGAGATCTGTCTGGCAGGTCAGTTTGGAGCACACTGACTGGTTTTGGGGTAGTGTTAGCTTTTTATATTAAGAATTACATGTACTTTATTTACAATAATTTTCCAATACTTATCACCTATGTCAGACAGTCTGTCTCTACTCTAAACCAATCCAGAAGCGTCACCATCACAGCAGAAAATGGAGGACAAGAAGAAGAAGGACAGGACACACCCAGATTCTTCTATTTTGCTTCTTGAACCCCCATTCTAAATTTCCAAAATTCTACATTTCTACCCTCTGACAAATTAACTATCATCTTACTGAAACCCTTGTAGCTTCTAACTCCTCACACAAAGTTGATAATTGTTTCCAAGGGCTAAAATGAAAGGCATAGGTGTCTTTGACTCCGTGCCAAGGTCTCAGAGCCCCCTGCCAGGGTCTCAAATCACCCAGGGCAGCCAGAGGAATGTCCGGGGTTCTGACAGGGAGGAGCTCACGGCCCCAGCCTGGCACAGGAGCTGGGGAGGAGCTCACAGCCCAGCCCTGGCGGTGGAGCCTTCCCCAGGTGATGCCTTGCCCACGTCGTGCCTCCCTCCGTGTCCTGGGGCCAGAGCCTCGGGGAAGAGGATTTCCCCCAAGGCAAAGGAATCCCCCCTGGGCTCTGGGAGCCTCTGGGCTGCTGGGAATAGCAGCAGGGACCTGCAGGGCTGAGTGCTCTGGGTCAGAACAGCCCAGGTGAGCCCAGGCTGAGCTCAGGTGAGCCCAGGTGAGCAGAGCTCAGCCTCAGCACTCCCCAGCTCCCACTGAAAGGTTCAGCAGCAGAGACAATCCCATTAAAACAAAATCTGGAAAGCAGGAAAATCGCCCCTATTGCCATGAAATGTAAGGAACCCAGATTTTGCAGGTTTTCTTTATTGATATCTGTTAAAATATGAGATGTGAGGAAGATTAGAAACTGGGAAGGCATTCCTGGCTGTGAGGGTAGGGAGGCCCCATCCTTGGAAGGGTTCAGGGTTGGACAGGCTTTGGAGCAGCCTGGGACAGTGAGAGGTAACCCTGCCATGGCAGGGGGTGGCACTGGATGGCCTTTAGGGTCCCTTCCAACTTAAAACCATTCTGGGACTCTCTGATTTTATTCCAGTCTGACCAGTATCAAAGAATAATTTTTTAACCAGGGGTGCATCAGCCGACAGTGCTGTTCTCCCCATGGATTCCAGGAAAATGGATTTCTCCATTTTCTCTGGCACAAGGGAGGCAGGAACTGATCTGCTGAAATCCCCCATGGCTGATCCTGACTCACAGGGTCAGAGACAAACATTGATGAGATCCGACATCCTGGCCTTGGGCACTGCCAGGGATCCAGGGGCAGCCACAGCTGCTCTGGGCACCCTGTGCCAGGGCCTGCCCAACCTGTGCCAGGCAACAATTCCTCATTCCCAATATCCCATCCATCCCTGCCCTTTGGCAGCGGGAGCCATTCCCTGGGTCCTGTCCCTCCATCCCTTGTCCCCAGTCCCTCTGCAGCTCTCCTGGAGCCCCTTTAGTGCCTGCAAGGGGCTCTGAGCTCTCCCTGGAGCTTCTCCTCTTCAGGTGAGCACCCCCAGCTCTCCCAGCCTGGCTCAGAGGAGCTCCAGCCCTGGAGCAGCTCTGATCCTTCCTGTCCTTCTCCAGTGCAGGATGCAATTGCAGGAAGTCTGGGAGAAGGTTTTCAGTCAGGGGCTGTGCAGGAGCAATGCAAGGCCAGGTTTCAGAGCAGCGGCCTTGGAATATCACATTGCAGAGCTCCAGCTGGATTTGGGCTCTGAGGAGCTCCTGCCTGGTGACTCAGAGCAGAGATAAGGTGTTAGTGTTTTCTCTTTCTGCTGCAATAACTGAGTTTAGTTCTATTCTCCCCAGTTCAGAGCAGCAAATTGCTTTTAGGCCTTTCATGTCCTAATCCTGTGCTCCATCCATGGAGTTACTGGAAAAACCTTGAAGAGAAAACATCTCTAGGGCTGCCCTGCCTGTGGTTCCTCCTCGTCACTCACACAATTTTGGCCTCTCAGCCATTTGTTCTGGGCCTGCTTTTAAAGAGTCCAGCCAGGCACAAAGCCCTGCAAGCCAGAACAGCTCAGCTCCACTTGGAATTTTGCTCACACAAAGAATTCAATTAGTAATCCAAGGAATGAAAAACCTCAACGAGGGCAAAGCTGAACACGGATCAAGCAGAGGCTGTAAAAAAGCCTTACATGGGCAGACTGCAGGGAGAGAAGAGAAAACTTCACTTTGGGACTATTGCTAAATTCTGGTGTTCTGCTGACAGCCTGAGAGCTGCCCAGCCTGGGAATGGTGTCATCCAGGCTAGGGCTCCGGGCATTGTTTGAGTTTTGTTTCAGCCTCACAAAGAGCTCATTAGCGAGAGCTGAGTGCTTCCAGGCCGGGCAGGGACTCCACGATCTGGCTCCCATTCAGATCCCCCGGCCGTTCAGATCCCCCGGCCGTCGGGACAGGCTTTGCTCATCGCTGACCTTTAAAGGGATTTTGGTTTGCCTGAGGATGGAGGAGTGGTTGTGCTGGAGCCATTTCCAGGGTCTCCACTTCCAGCACGTTTTTGTGGAACTGGGGTGCGATCAAAGCTTCCTCTGCTCCCTTGGCTGCAGGTTTGGCATCCCCAGTGCTGGCACATCCCTGGGCTTAAATGCCAGGGAGTTTTGTGACATCTCTGAGTGCCGGGCAGCCCCAGGGGACTGGAGGCTCATCCCTTGTGCAGTCTATGCCCAGGTGAGCTCTGGGAGAGACTGACTGTTGGGGAAGATGAAACAGGAAAGCCTTATCAATATGATTGCCTGGCAAAAGATTTTGAGAATATGGAAACTATACGTGAGATTGAAATGAAAGCAAGCTTTGAAATTCCTTAGCTACTGAACACCTGGAAACAATGGTGTGGCCAGCTGAAGGTAATCCCCTTTTGATGGAACAACACCCTCTGCTTGCAGACAGCTCCAAGGGTCAGAGCAGACCCTGCTAGCTGGGCAGAAGGGGCCCAAAGAGGAGTCTTTAGGGTTTAAAATGTAACACAGCATGGCAATGTAATGATTCTTATAGGCTGTATGTAAATGCTGTAGGATTTGTATCTTGGGCTAGATTGGTTAGTGAGAATTAGAATATTCAGCACAGAAGAAGATTTATTGTATTGGAACGGGAACCTCGCTCTCTCTCATCCTCTTTACCACACTCTTGCCTTCTCTCTCTTTACCACTCTCTTTACCTCTCTCCCTCTTTGGGGCCTGCTCTGAGCAGTGGCTGGCAGCTCCCAGCAGGGCCCTGCACCCAGGCCCTTTGCAATAGACCACAGGTTCTAAGCACTGCCTCCAGAAATCTTTCATCTCTGTCCTGACCATCCTAACCCTGTCACTCCTACAACTGACCATGGCCAGTACTTGTGCTGTGTCTTTTCCTGAAGGGGAAAACTGCTGAGCTGGAAAAGCTCCATCCAAACTCTCCCCAGTGTCCTCAGTGGCCTCTCTGCTGCGGTACTCCTGTCCTTGTCCCTTTGGCACCTTGGCTCTCCTGCTGCCCTTTCACTGCTGCCTCACCTTAGGCTGCTCCTTTCAGTGCTGCCACCTCCCAAACAGCTTTTTTAGGGTTAAAACTGTCCCGGAGGGTGAAACACCCACCCCACCCCGAGGCCCCTGGCACCCAGGATCAGCCATCAGGACAGCTTCCATCAAAGCACAGCTCCTTTGTCCCCCAGCTCAGCCTTGGCTGCTCCCCAGCTCCTGAGCAGCTGGGATACAATTAATGGCAATTGGGATAGAATTAATGGCAATGGGATACAATTAATGGCAGCTCCAGCACGAGGCTCAGAACAGCCTGACTGGGCTCATATTTAACGTTCCAAGTCTCCTGTGCTTCTCTGCAGAGACACAACTGAACAGATTATTTTCCTTTTGTCTGGAATGGATCAATCTGGATCTTTGGGGCTGATTTATGCCTCATGTTCCTTTCTGAAAGAGCTTGTCCTCCCCAAGGCAATTGGAAAATCTCCGTGAGAGGGAATGGGGAGGGCTGAGGCTGCTTTTCCTGAGCTGCCAACTGAGATTCCATGAGAGGTTGATCCTTTCCACTTCTGAATTCACAAGGGATGGGATTCACCTCAGGGACTGAGTGTATCCACATGAGTGCGTTGTCCCAAGCTCCTGGTGGTCCCTGGATTCAGGCACTGGATGACAGAATATGATCTAGCCATGGAAAAACAGGTGTGGTTTGTAGGAATCCTGTGTGTGCATCTCCTGGGAATTTATTGTGCTGTCCCCCACTTCTAAACCTGGATGAGGAGAGTTGAAACTTCCCCTTTCTGCTTTTCTATTTCCTTGTGGAAATTTGTTGGGAAGAGACAGGATCAGCCCCAAAGTGGACAATAGTATGTGTTGGCCAAGGGCCAGGTGGGAGGGACATCATCCCTGGAAGTGTCCAAGGGCAGGGGGCTTGGAGCACCCTGGGGCAGTGGGAGGTGTCCCTGCCATGGCAAGGGTGGCACTAGGTGGGCTTTAAGGCCCCTTCCCACCCAGATCATTCCAGGATACCATGATCTGGCTGTCAGCCATGTTCCCAAAGCTGGAGGACACCCAGAGGGATGTTGGGAATCAGGGGTAACACTGACCATTCCCAAGGGGATGCTCAGCCCAGCAGCCCAGCCAGGCCTGCCCCTCTCTGGAGTCCATTGGCATTGGAGTGTTTCAATCTCCAGCACATCCCAAACACTCCCAGTGGTTTTTTTTAGGGTGGTGTCACCATCATATTTTCTGAAAAATCCCTTTGCCAATATTTCTTCTCCTGGGAAGCCAAGAAACCTCAGAGAAAAAGGAAGACAATTATTATCTGATCCACTTCTCCTGTGTTTGCTGCTTTGGGATGTGGTTTGGAGATTGTTTACCAACTGGTCATTGTTTGATTGGTTTCATGTGAATTGTTTTGACTTAATGACCAATCACCATCAGCTGTGTCAAGGTTCTGGCAAGTCACGAGTTTTTCATTAGTATCTTTTAGCCTTCTGTCTGTACCCTTTCTCTATTCTTTAGTATAGTTTAGTATAGCATTATTTAATATAATGTAGTAACATCAAATAATAAATTTGCCTTCAAGAACATGGAGTCAGATTCATTATTTCCTTCCTGCCATGAGGGACCCTGCAAATACCTCAGGGTGGGATAGCCCTGAGCTATGCTCAGTGACAGGGACATGTAGGGGGTGCTGCAGTACCAGTGATGAATCCCAGTTAACCCACTGGAAAACTGGAATTGAGGGTCTGGATTCCAGCCCAGCCAGGGCAAGATGATGCCATTTCTCTTGGAATCTCTATCCCTGCCAAGAGAACATGGTGGAAAGTTGGGAATATCCTTTCAACGTGATTGGTCTGCAAGTTTTTGTTTGGCTTTTTCCCCCCTGTTCTGAACACCTTTGCCATGATGGACATTTGAAGGTTTTGTTGTTGTTGGGGTTTTTTGAGGGTTTTCTCTCTGTTATGGTTTATTCACTGAAATATCAATTCCTCATCAAAAATTCATCAGTGTTTTTGGCCCTAGCCCACCACTTTCCAGCCAAGAAATGGCTTTTCTACCTCAGAAAAAAACCTTTTGCTCAGGTACAACTCACATTTTGTGAACTTGTCTTTTCTCCTGAAAAACCCCCAGCTGCATGCAGACAAAAATTCCTTTTGATTGATAATCTTAGTCAAGTCCCATTGGGAACATCAAGCTTGTGGTATCTAAACTCTTCTGGCAGCTTTTGGGGTTTTTTTGGGAAGGGGTGGGTTTTTGGAAACACCATTTCTCCTTCTTCTAGCCTGAGTGAGAGCATGGTGGAGGCATAGCTGGAGCAGGCAGAGCCTTTCTTCTGCTTGTCAGACACCAAAATACGAATCTCTGTCTCTTCAAAAGCTTTTAGGGACTGCAGCTCTGGAAAAGCTCTGAATTCCTACCGGGCTTTCTCCACTTGTTCTTCCCAGAGTGAAAAGTGTCCTATTCCAAATTTATAGATAAAGGAATTGGGAAATGGGGAAATTAAAGTCAAAGCAGTGGTGGACATGAGGCACCCCCAGACCCAGGCCCTGCTTCATCTCATGCTTTCCCTAGGGGGTGGATCTCAATGATCTTTAGGTCCCTTTTGGGGATCCTTTCCAGGATTCCCTGGGAATGGACTCTGGCACCCTCTGCCAGCCCTGTGGTTACATTTTGAGGTCAAAGCCATGAGCTGCCTGCTGGGACCAGGCTGCGAGCCCAGGACTAAGGATATGCCATGAACGAGGAAAGAGGGAAGAGCTCCAGGAGCTCTGTTCTTGCCCCATGCAATTCAGCCAAGGAACTCTGACTTAAGAGACTTTTGGGTTTAAGAACATTTTAAGGTTTCTTTTGTCTTTTACTCACAGCTTTACCAGAGCTTTGTTCTGGAGCTGCCAGATTTCAACTTCTGTTTTGTTTAACGCTCCCTGAGACTTTCCCAGGGCTGAGGAGCTGAGGTTTAATATTCCACATCCCCTAGGAAACAGTGGGAGCCTGCAGGGCTGGGAGCTGGCTGAGACCTGGCCTGGGCTTTCTGCTGTTTTTTGTCTTCCTTGCAACAAAGGTCTTTGTTCTTCTGCTTCTCCTCACTCTGAGCTTTTCCCAAGGCGACTCTATCCCTGAGCTTTGTCTGACCCTGTCCTTGTTTAGGGCAAATTTGGGCGAAAACCTCCAAAGGGGGTCCCTCTAGAAAGCAAACCCACACAGCCCCTCCGCCCAACTGGTTCGGGAAGAATTCCTCGGAGAGAGGTGGAAAGAACCTGTTTATTTAACAGGCACAGCACCCCAGCACACAAATTGAACAATACCGGGTGACACCCCTCTTTCACCGCTCTGAAAAAGATGACATATTCAGAAAGTCTCTCCTGGGGTGGTTGCTCTGTTATCTGTCCCTCCAGTGCTGGGGTAACTGCTGCAGCCACAAGGTGCAAATTCTGGGTGTTTCCCAGGGCCCAGTCCAGAGCAGGCTCCAGTGGTTCCAAAAAAGGGAAAGAAAAACAGTCCAGGGAAAATTCAGACTGCTTAGCTAAACTAACTAATGAGCAGAAGCAAAAAGAAGGAGCAAAGCAGAAGCAAGAGCAAAGCAAAAGCTGCACTGTGTACTGCCCTGTCTGTGTATCCCGCCAGCCATGGGGGAGCAGGCTGATAGCAAAAAAAACCAAAACTTACTCTTCAGTGCCAGTCTTTAAGTACAGAACATAATATCCAGCATAAACAGAACACATGACTGGGGATACAAGCATCACCCTAGGACAGATCCACAAAGCCCCAGAAATGAAATTAAATGTTCCTAGCCTCAAACTGGGGCTCTGCTGCCCTTGGCTCTGAGTCCAGCCTGCAAGGTGGAGGATGAAGCCAAACCCAAGGAGAGTCAGCCCAGCCTAGAAGGGGAAGGTTTGTGCCTCCCTCATTAATGGGTCATTAGTGAGTCCCTAACTGTTTGATTACCCCAAGCTACACTAAGGACACAGAGCAGGAGGAAATCGGAGCTCTGTAATGAGCCAGCGCTGCCCGGTTTGTTATTTGTGTGCTGAGCTTAGTGCGAGCTTTGAGAGCAGCCAGGTGGGAAATGTTGGGTGCAGAAGCAGGGCTGGCAAGCAGCATGGAATTCACGTGTCCATGGCAGAAAATGGTATAACACAGGATGGGTAATTGGGAATAAACGGTGATAGTGGGGGATGGAAGGAAAAGCTGATCAATTCTTCCTCTCCTCCTCTGGGGTGCTGTTCCAGGTGGGATCCTCCTCCAGGTGGGCTCAGATCAGGAATCAGAGAGGCACAGGGACCTGTTCCAGGCAGGATCCTCCTCCAGGTGGGATGTCTCCAGGGGGGCACTGCAGCTCTGGTCGGGAATCCTGTGCTGTTGCTGGGATCTGAATCCCTCCTTTGGGAAACTCCTGCCCTACCAGAGCAGCCCCGTCTGAGCATTCAGCCTCTGCTCAGCCTGGATTTCTTGCTATTCCCTCCATCCCTTCTGTTTTCCAGCCCTGAGATGGTCCAAGACCAGCAGAGCTCCAGTCCAGCCCCTGCCCAGATGGTCCTGGGTGAGGAGAGCCAGCGTGACTGATTCCAGGTGATGGGTATCAGACGTCAGGAATAAAATAAATCCAAGCAAAAATCAGATTTTCAATCAGGCGGGATCACCAGGAACCATGAGCACTCCCACTCTGTCATGGTGTCTGGACTAATAAACCTCGGATTCTCCCACAGCAAGCAGACTAAGTTAATTTGATGCGGACAGGACCATTGTGAGGGGTCAGCTGGGTGTTAACAGCAGAATCAGGGTTTTATTTTGCTGCTCTACACGGGCTCCATTATCCCTTCTGACAGGAACTGAGTTTAATCACATCTGGCAGACCTGCTGCCTGTAATGTGTCCCAATATCCCATTACATTTTCAATTTACATGTATTACCTTTCCCTGGAAAAGTTCCCTGCACTTCTGTCCGCAGAATTAAATGGCTATTATGAAAACAGAGCAGGACATTTCAGTGCTCTGCGTGTTTGATCTCGCCCTGGGAGGCAATTAGTGCTAATGAGTCCTGAATCCAGTGTCTACCTCTGATTTGACTCAAAAGTAGAGCAGCTGAAAGGCCTCAAGCAGGATGGCAATTCCAGAGGGGGGATTCCCTTCCCACAAAAGCGATAATGGAGAACAGAGGAGCTGGGCAGGGCAAGGCAGGGCAGGGCAGAGCCAAATCCTGTCCTTTGGACCAGAACGTGTCTGCAGGGACTGCCGGGGAGGGAGGAGCAGCATCCCAGATGAAGGCTGGGTTAGGCCAAGCCTAAACACAAACACACCCCCGGGAGGCAGTGATGGTGCTGAGATAAGGAATTAAAGCAGGAGGTGTTTGAAGGCTCAGCAGGACAGGGAACACGTTCAGAGCAGGTTTAGGAGGAGATGAGAGTTTGATGCTCACAATCTCCATTGATCCGGGCATTTCCAGCCCCATCAGAGAAGGGAGAGGAGAGAGCCATTGATCACACGCAGTCGTTAATCACAGTCATTAATGACAGTCACTAATCACCCGGAGCTGTGCCCCAGGGTCCCTCAGTCCCCTCCCTCTGCAGGAACACCCACTCTGCCTAGACAATGGTTCCAGGGTGTGTTTGACAGGCAGGAGCAGCAGCCTCTGGGATTTATTTCCAGCTGAGGCATTCCCAGCCTGGAGCTCAGAAAAAGAGCAGTGATTCAAGAGGACCAGAGCACCCCGAGGGAGCTGCAGGGAAAGCCCAGCCTCAGCCCAGGAGAGGGGTGAGCAGGAGAAGGGTGCTGAGCAGGGAAAGGGAGGGAAAATACTAGAGCTGGAGATGGAGCAGGTCCACAGGGCTGAAACCAGAAATGTGCCCAGCACATCCCATGTGGGAGCTGCTGCCCTGGAAATGGGCACCAGGTGCTGGGCATGGACATGGGCAGAGGGATGTTGCTTTGTTTTTAAGTTTTTTAAAGCCTTTTGATGTTTACTTTCTTGTCACGAACTTTATTACACTGTTTTATGTAAATAATTTTTGTTTCACATTCTTTTCTGGAGGAGGAGATATTCGATGGACTGTTGGTTTGTCCAGTGTCATTGGAGAAGTGACACTGTCACCCTCCAATCCACTGTCACTTTTGAAAATCTATAAATGTTGGAGTCAGCACTTAAACATCCCTTCTTTTACCTTAGAATTTCCAGTGTTCACATCATTTTATTTCATGTCCTAGAGTGACAGAGGGATCTGAAGAACAAGAGCCTTCCCTGCCAGCTGCAAGGCAGCCATGAGAAATTCCAGCAACATGCAACGAGAGGATAAAATGTGCTTGTTTTAACTGAGGGAGGGACGATTTGGAACAGATGTGGCTGCCCCATCCCTGGGAGGGCCCCAGGCCAGGTTGGATGGGATTTGGAGCAACCTGGCACAATGGAAGGTGTCCCTGATCATTGCAGGGAGTGGGAACTGGAAGCTTTTCAAGATCCCATTCCACCCAAAGTATTCCCTGATTCCTGGCCTGTGACCTCTGTGAGGAAGGCTCTGCTCAGGACCCTCGCACAGGATTTAACAGATGAAAATATTCCCACATTTTTTATTAATAAACACATCAGTCCCACTGGTTTACTCCTCATCTGCAGCTTTTATAAACTTTGCAGCTCCTGAACATGTTGGGACCCCCGGGCCAGGAGCAATAAAGGCCTTGTTTAATGCAAATATGGGCAGCTAGGAGAGCAGCAATAATGAGGAAGAAAAATCAAAGGAATGGTTGAATATTCCACAGTGCAACATTGCCCTGAGCTCTTTGCAGGATCTGGTGAGATTTAGGGTTTGGGAGAACAAGAAATGAGAGACACAACATGGATGTGCTTGGAGTTTTGTTTCCAAATGCAGTAATTTGAGCCCAGAGCTGTAGAAGCCCAGAGAAGCTGGTTTGGGGTGTCAGGTCCTCAAGGAGCAGGAGAGGATATGGATATGGAGTAAGGACTGGTTTTGAGGGTGTTCATTGGCTTTTAAACAATTCCTCCAGGAAACCCTGAGATCTATTTTTAATGTTAAATCCCCAAGCTTTGGCTTTGGAAGCATTTGAAATGGAATCAGGATTTGTTTAACCAGGGGGAAGTTCAAAAGTGACAGAAGGAGCTGAGATAGAGCAGAACTTCATGGAACAGTAACAGCAAATTCAGAACAAGGAAAATGAGCAGGGGAATACTCTGGGGATACCAGGGGGACACTGGAGGGAGTCAACTCCCCCTTCACTTCACCTACAAACAGCACCCACTGCCCTCCTCTCAGGACAGGATCCTGCCCCCTCTCCAGCCTCACAAAGGCTGCAGCAATGTAAGCGCTCAGCACTTCTGGGGCTGCAGACAAAAGTTAAAGGCAGCAGAATTTTCCTGGGACAATGGAAATCATCCCCTCTTCCTTTTCTGTGGGGGTGAGGGAATTCTTCTGGAAGCAAGAAAAAGCAAAGGGATAATAATAGCCCAAGAGCCCTGGAGACAAAGGTGTGCAGCTCCCTCCAGTACAGACCTGGATCATGGAATCCCAGACTGGGTTGGGATGGAAGAGATCTCAGAGCCACCCCTGACATGGCAGGGGCACCTCCCGCTGTCCCAGGCTGCTCCCAGCCCCAATGTCCAGCCTGGCCTTGGGCACTGCCAGGGATCCAGGGGCAGCCACAGCTGCTCTGGGCACCCTGTGCCAGGGCCTGCCCACCCTGTGCCAGGCAACAATTCCTCATTCCCAATATCCCATCCATCCCTGCCCTCTGACAGCAGGAGCCATTCCCTGGGTCCTGTCCCTCCATCCCTTGTCCCCAGTCCCTCTCCAGGTCTCCTGGAGCCTTCTCCTCTCCAGGTGAGCCCCCCCAGCTCTCCTGGGCTCCCAGGTCTGATGTCAGCTTTTGGCTCCATGTCCTGTTCCTGTTTCCAGGGCATATTGAGCAGAAACTGGAAACATCCCAGAGATTTCCAGAGTGGGTGGGTTTTCCCTCAGGATCCCTGGGGATCTGCCCTGGGCTGCATGGGAGGGGCATGGAGCAGCTGGAGAGGTGCTGGGGAATGTCCCAGGCAGGAGAGGCTGCTGTTCCCTCAGCTGCTCCTCGGGAGAGGCTCAGTCTCCCTGGCAATGTTCTTTGGGAAATGTGAGCTGCTGGGAGCAGGGATGTCTCCCTGGCAATGCCCTTTGGAGGGAACAGCTTGGGAACAGAGCAGTTCAGAGCATGGGGGGCTGGCAGTGCTCACCAGGGCACCAGGACAGAAGCAGAGTCACCCCTGAGCCTCCTGCAGGGCCTGTGGAAAGCAGTGAGCAGGAAAAGCCTGACCTGGAGATCCTGAGTGTCCCTGACTCTTGTGGGAAAGGCAGACCCAGGGTGGGAGGTGTCAGTCCTTGGGAAATGGGAGCCAGGGGGAGCAGAGCACAGAGCAGGGAGGGGCATTCCCAGGAAGGGATGGTTCCCTGCCCCTGGCAGGGGGTGGGAATGTGATGGTCCTGAAGGTCCTATTCCATGGATCTGTGACTCCATTCTGAGCTTCCACTGCTCCTAGCACTGCCCAGGCCATCCCTGCACCAGCCATATCCACAGGGCTTTAAATTCCTGCAGGGGTGGGCACTCCAAACCTCCCTGGGCAGCCCCTGCCAAGGCCTGACCCCCTTTCCATGGGGAAATTCCTCCTGGTGTCCACCCTGAGCCTGCCCTGGTCCAGCCTGAGGCTGTTCCCTCTGCTCCTGTCCCTGTTCCCTGGAGCAGACCCCAACCCCCCCGGCTGTCCCCTCCTGGCAGGAGTTGTGCAGAGCCACAAGGGCCCCCCTGAGCCTCCTTTGCTCCAGGCTGAGCCCCTTCCCAGCTCCCTCAGCCCCTTCTGGGGCTCCAGCCCCTTCCCAGCTCCCTCAGGAATTCTTCAGCCCCTTCCCAGCTCCATTCCCTGCCCTTGACTCGCTCCAGCCGCTCCAGGTCTGGTTTGCCATGAGGGGCTCAAACAGAGCCCAGGATCTGAGGTGAGGCCTCATCCCACTCATTGAACTTTGCCACTTTCCCTTCCTCAGCAGCACTGAAATTCCTGAGAAACCATTCCTGCAGGGATACAGAGCTGGAAATTAAAGATTTGGTCCTGCTGGTCAGGCAGGTCCCCCAGCAGGAATTCTGGAGCCCCTGTTCCCTGGTGGATTCCCTTGGAATAATCCTGAGTCTGTGTTTTTGGTGCTTTGCTTTGCCCTAACCCAAAATTCAGGTGGAATTTGGGCTGCCTGGAAAGGCCTTTTCATCCTGGGAGAATCTGTAAATAATTTTCCTGTTTGGAATTCAAAGAAAGACTTCAAAATCTCAATTTTTTTGTCACTGAGGAAGGAAAACTTGAACAAGTCAAAACATTGGGTCTTCAAGCTGTTTATTTCCATTTGACCTTTAAAACCCATTTGTGGTGTAAACTCAGTGACATCCCTGAGCTCCGAGTTATTCCATACAAAAACCATTTTGTTGGAAATGACAAAATGGGCTTTCAGCAATTTCTCAACTTTTTTCTTCCTCCAGCAGGAGATTCATCAAATTGATCCTTTCCCTGCGGTATTTTTGGCTAAAACAAATTGACTTTGCCTGTAAAAGGGAGATTTTGTCAGTGGGAAAGCTGCACCAGGAGTTTTAGGAATGACCCTGTTGGGCAGGAGAATGAAAAGGGCAGGGGTGGAGGGCTTGGGAGTGTGGCCTCTGCTGTGGCCCCTCCGTGGGGCTGGGGGATGCTAATTCCATGTCATCCCTCCTCAGCAGGTCCCTGATGGCCCCACATCCTCCCTGGCTGCTGGGGGGTCCCCCCAGTGCCCCCTGCCCTGATCCCTGTGCTGGAGCAAAGCCCTGCTGCCACATTTCCTGCTCAGTCCTGGCACTGCAGCTCCATCATTAATCAGGAAGTTTTTATAAAACATGAGTGGAATCCTAATTCCCACCCTGGACTGATTCCAGTCTCTCTGCCGGTTCTCTCCCACTTTTGCCTGGGAGCTCCTGGTTCTGCTTTGGGGTTTTTGGGGCTCTTAGCCTGGGCAGATTGGCTGGAGAGGATCCCAGGGTTACTCACAGAAAAGCAGCATCAGAGCTGCCATTCCCATACCCACATCTGAGGCTGAATTTTCATGGAATTATTCTGGACTGGGTTGGGTGGGAAGGGCCCTAAGGACCCTCTCATTCCCACACCTCACCATGGGCAGGGGCACCTCCCACCAGACCAGGTCTTCACTCTCTGCATTTGGAGGGATTCCTGTTTTGTATGAAGCTGCTCTTGTTGACCCCATGTTTGGGAGTCTCTGCTCTGTCCTTGTCTCTTCCCAGCTTCCTTTTCCCTGGCTGGTTCCAGACTCCACGAGTATGCCTGGATTTTGGCACTGCAGGGAATTTTTTTATATTTTCCTGTGTTTAATTCAGCACCCTGGTTCCTGGCGCACTCCCAAACCATTTGCAGGAGCTGCTGCTCTGGGATTTGAGGCAGAGAATGGGGGTTGGTGCAGGGAGAGCAGGAGAGCAGCTCATTCCCTGGGGAAATGTGGGACCCAACCTTTCCTTCCCCTGCAGGAATCCTGTTCCCAAGGGCTGGGACATCCCTGGTGCAGCACAGCACACCAGGATGGGCCAGGGGGGAAGGGGCAGGCAGGGCCCAAGGGCAGGCAGGGATTTGTTTGTGGCTGTGATGAGGAAGCTCCAGGTCCAGCCCTGGAAATCCCAAATTCCAGCTTGACAAATGTGTCCAGAGCCCTTCCAGGCCTTTGCCTTATTGCTGCTTCCAGTTATTTGGGGAAAACCATTGGGATCTGCCATTATTCTAGCCACTTGTTGGTTCCCAGCCCATCCACCTGGATTTGCAGCCTAATCACACCCAGGTGGAGAAATACCGGGGAATAAGTGGCCTTGGGGCAGGATTTGGGGGCAGACTGAGAACCAGGGGGGTCTCCCAGCCCTTTATCTCCCTTTCCTTTGCAGTGCTCAGATCCAGCAGCTCCAGGCTGTGCAGAGGCCGAGGGGCAGGGGTTCATTTACTCTGGAATTGTCCCAGCTGGGTGCAGAGGAAGGCCCAGCTCAGAGCAATGCCCTGGCAGGTTTAGGATGTGCAGCAATGGGTAATTTGGAGTGAGGGTGCTCAGCCTTCATCACACAAACCCTGCCTATGTCACACAGCTCTCCTGAGCAGCAGAACATCCCCCAGGAGCTGCTGGCCACCTTCTCCCTGCCTCTTCCCGAGGCTCGGGTGAGTTTTGCTTCCTCCCTGGGAGCACAACACTCTGACAACAAAGAGCCCTCCTCCAGGGAGGAGCCCTGTTCTGGGCTGGGATGGATGTGTTGGGTCTGTGGAAAGGTGTGAGGAGAACCGGAGCACGGGAGCCTCTGGAATACCTGAGACCAGCCTGGTGGGGAGGCTCCTGACGCTCAGGAGAGGATGCTGTGCTGCCAGGAGCCGGGCTACCAAGGAGCCTGTCCCTGCCAAGGAGCCTGTCCCTGCTCCCAGGACTGACCCAGGTGTCCCACTCTGCCCCCCTCCCCGTCCCCCCCAGTCCCACTCTGTCCCACCCTGTCCCAGCTGTCTCCCCCTGTCCCACCCTGTCCTAGCTGTCTCCAGTGTCCCTGGTGACACTGAAACAGGCAGAGAAAGAGGCCAGCAGAGCCTCCTGCCCCTGCCCCTGGTGAGGGACTGAGGTTCTTTGGCTCCTGCCAGCCAGGATGGGCTTCCCAAGGGAAACAAGCTCTTGTCTGCTGTGATTTCAGAGGCTGTTCCTGCCACAGGCATGAACAGAGGGCCTGGAGAGGGCTAACAGCACTGCTAGCTCAGCTGGGAGCAGGAGCAAAGGGAAAAGCCACAGGAACTGAGGGAAAGGGGGGGAAAAGCCTGGAGACCCCTCAGAGGTGTGAGAAGGTGGAGCAAAGGCACATCCAGGGTAACAAACCTAAGTCCGCCTGTACAGACACAGCTCTGGGGCTGGAAGGCATGTGGGGAAGGATGCCCTGGGGGTGGGGGCAAGGATGGGCTCCAGGAGGCTGATCCTGAGCCCGCAGAGCTGCTAAGGGCAGAGGAGCTGGTTCCCAACACATCCCATCAGCCAGGCTCTGTCCCAGCACACAGAGCTGGCCAGGATCACCCAGAGAGCAAAGCCCAGCTCTGGAATGACCTGGGGATCAAAGCCCAGCTCTGGAATGACCTAGGGATCAAAGCCCAGCTCTGGAATGACCTAGGGATCAAAGCCCAGCTCTGGAATGACCCAGAGAGCAAAGCCGAGCTCTGAAATGTCCTGGGGAACAAAGCCCAGCTCTGGAATGACCCAGAGAGCAAAGCCCAGCTCCTGAATCACCCAGAGAACAAAGCCCAGCTCCTTCAAGCCCCACAGGGGCTGTGCTCCATCCCCAGATGCTGAAGGAAGGAAGTGGAGCTCAGCAAAGGCCCCGAGGGGAAGCACACACCCCTGCCAGCCCTGCAGGTGTGTTCAGCACTGGCAGAGCTGAAACAGCTCCCATCCCCTCCCCGCAGAGGTGGGTGCCAAGGCAAGGCAGGAGCCTGGATTCTGGCTCTGAAAGCCTCCAGCAGCTCAGCTCCTGCTCAGCCAGGCAGGGAAAGGGAAGTGCAAAGTCCCACTGCAAGGCTTTGGTGAGTCCCACACTTCCCCAAAAGCAGAGCCCGGCTCTGGGGGAACTCTCAGGGAGTTCATTCCCTGCTCTCCATCTGTCCTTGCCAACAATTACAAGTTTCCCATTCAAGCTGGAGATCAATGCTGGTGATTTAAGGGAAATGTTGTCATCAGGATCCTTCTGAGGGCTGAAAAATGCCATGGGCAGCGTTCAGAGAAAGGGAGGAGCATCCATCAGGGGAACTTTGCCTCCTCTTGTTTTCCCTTGGCTTCCAGGAGCTGGGCTGTGCTTGGCAGGGACAGGCTGTGGAGCCAAGGTGACCAATTCTCCCTGTTTGTCATCCCCTGGCTCTGCCAGCTCCCTGGGAGAGTCCCAGGGCCGGGTTTACAGCTCACCACAGCCTCAGCATCTTGGGTTCCCACCCTGATTTCCATCCCAGGCACTGCCCACCTATGCAAACCAGGGGAACTCCGTCCCTCTGGCCTTTCCATCCCCTCTGCTCACTCCAGGTGCCACTTGGGGGACATCACTGGCCTGGCAGAGCCTTTTTTGGGACTTTTGCTCCCTGGCACCACCGGCTGCAGGGGTTTGTCACCTCCAGGGTCTGCAAGTCTGTCCCAGTTCCATCCTTATCTTCCAGGCCCCAAAATTTCCTTTTTCTTTCCTTTTCCTGACCTTCTGTTGTGTTTTCCTGCACTCAGCACAAATCTGCAGCTACTTCCACTCCATTTGAAATCCCACTGGTATTTTGGGGCACATAAATGATCTGCCTTCAGAATTTCCCCTGGCTCTGGAGTGGAGATGTGCACAAACAGTGCCAGGGAAAATCAGGAATGCCACATCTGATTTATCAGAAAACCTAACACAGCCCCTCCAGCCTGGATTGGGCTGGGAATATCCAGCAGCACCAGGGCCAGCAGGAAGAGCTAAAGGGATCTGTTGGGAAGGATGAAAGTTTGACAAGAAGGTCTCACAGATATGTATGCCTGGCAGAAAGATTTTTGAATGTAGAATCTGAAGAAGGAATAGAGATGGGAGCAAGTTTTGATAGAGAAGAAAAGAACTGCTGAGCCAGTCTTACTGAATAACCAAGGAGGCAAAGGGTGTGGTAGTTAGAAGGGGCTTTTATGACTTACAGCAAAGGATAAACCCACCCCAAATAAGATGTTTTTACCAAGCAGAAAGATAGCACAGGCAAACAAGTCAGCAAATGTGGCAAGTAGAAAAATGTCTCAGAATTTTCTACTACAAAAAAACTGAAAAACAACTTCTAGCTTAAACTGTAATGTACTGACTTTGAGTGATTGGAGAACAGTAACATGAATATGGTAATTAGACTAGTTATGATAGGCTATAGGGATCTTTCACTCCCTCACCCCCAAAAAAATTAATTCTTCTCTTTAAGCCAGAAGACATCAGTGACTGCCAGGTGGGTTTTGTGTTCAGGGCCTGGTTTTGGTGCACATGGGGAAAGAATGGGACAGGAGGGTTCTGCCGGGCACCTGGGGTGTGACTGCTGCTCAAGCTGCATTTCTGACACTGCAGTGCCACAGGCGAGACCCAAAGGTGCTGGAAGTGTCCAAAGGAGGGACATGAGGATGGGGAAGGGTCTGGAGGGGCCACACGAGGAGCAGCTGAGGGCACTTGGTCTGCTCAGCCGGAGCAAAGGGGTCTGAGGGCAGAGCTCACCAGGGGCTGCTGCTCCTCCCCAAGGGCAGCTCTGATCTCTGCTCTGGGACAGAGACAGGACGCAGGAAATGCTGTGAGCTGGGCCAGGGCAGACTCAGGTGGGAGATCAGGGAAAGGTTCTTCCTCCAGAGGGTACAAGCACTGCCCAGGCTCCCCAGGGGATGGTCCCAGAGCTCCAGGAGGGTTTGGACAGCGCTGCCAGGGATGCCCAGGGTGGGATTGTTGGGGGTCTGGGCAGGGCCAGGAGTGGGACTGGGTGATCCTGGGGGCCCTTCCAGCTCAGGATATTCCAGGATTCCATGAGCCCAAGGAACAAATAAGCACCATTAGTGAGGAATTACTTGCTAAAAGCCTCTCTAAAGACCCGGGAGCTCCTCAGCCCCACCTGCAGCGCTGCCAGCCCTGCCTCAGTTTCCCGGTTAATTAAGTGGGAAAGGGAAGATGATGCAGACGGGAGCCAGGGGGGTCATTAGCAAAGCTCAGCCAGGAGCAGCTGAATATCAGACCCAGGGCATGAATTATTTATCCATGTTAACATTTCCAGCACAATGAGGAAAATGAGCTGGAAATAGCTCGGTAGTTCCTGGACTCTGCCCAGCACCTCCCAGGATCTTTCCTTCCTGGAGCAGTGGATGTTCTGGATGGCTGGGGGATTTTGCAGGACGTGACCTGTGCCCTGGGAGAGCACCGAGATTGAATCCTGGGGTGAGATTTATTGGAGCTGGAAAGAAAACCAAATTGACAACCCTTTGCAGTCCCCTCCAAAATGACACTGAAATTCTTTTAGTGCAGGGAAGGCCGGGTGCAAAATGCAATGAGAAAGTGAAAAAATGTTTGGGGGGTGCTCAGGAATGGTTTGAGCTGCCACACAGTCCCCAAGGCAAGTCCAGGTTTGGTCAGATTTACAGGAAAGCTCCAACATGAGAGGATGAAAATAACATTTCACATCTCCCGTGGCTTCATTTCTGCCCTTGCAAACGTAGCAGTCTCCAGCTTTCTGTGTGTGCCCCTTCAGTGCAGTCACATCCATATTTCCATGGATTTGGGAATCGGGTGAGCCCACACAATGAGAGAGGAAAATAACAGCAAATGAGCCCAGAGCCATGAACACAGGGAGCTCCAGGTCAAGAGCTCCACTTTAATGGAAATGTTTGTTCAGCAACGCTGGTTTGGAGCAACAAATGAAGTGATTCTTATTCTCTTTTTTTCCCACAAACACTTCTTTCCAAGGGAAGAGGTTTAATATGCAGAGCTAGTTGGAATCTGCTTTGCTGGGTTTATTTGTCATAAATTGGAATCAGTGCAAAAATCTGCACTATCAGTTACAGATCGGGGCCTTCTAGAGAGAATAATGAGGAACAAACTCCCAGCTGGGGCTGCAGGGGAGCTGGGAATGAGCTGGAGATGGATGCTGCTGCTCAGAGCAAATCCCAGTGTGGGTGCCAGGGTGGGTTCAGCACAGGGGGTGCCGTGCCTGGCCCCTGGGCAGAGTTGGCACCTCCAGGTTCCAGCCGGGAGAGCCCCAGGCTGGAGCAGAGAGCAGTCAGAGCAGCCTCAGCTCCTGCAGTGCCTCAGGGAGGGTCCCTGTGTGGGGAAGGGTGTCACTGACATATTTTATGAAATTCCTTTCACTAGGATTTTTCTCCTGAGAAGCCTCAGAAAAGAAATGTAAACAATAATTATCTGATGGCTGTGGAATGTGGTCTGGAGATGGTTTACCAACAGGTGAATATTTGATTGGTTCCATGTTTTTACTTAATGACCAATCCCAGTCCAGCTGTGTCAGACTCTGGTCAGTCACAAGATTTTATTATCATTCTTTTCCAGCCTTCTAATGTTTCTTTTCTCTTTAGTGTAGTTTATCATTTTCTTATAATACCATATCATATAATATCATAAAATAATAAATCAGCCTTCTGAAACACGGAGTCAAGATTCTCATCTTTTCCCTCATCCTGGGGACCCTCAAACACCACCACAGCAGGGCTGAGGGTAGGGTTTGGGGATGGGCTGTGGGGTGGGGCTGGACACTCTGGGGAGGGGCTCTGGGCTCTCCTGTTCCCCTCTGGGTGTGCTGCCCAATTTCAGTACATCTGACCCAGTGGTTCAAAATTCAAAGTTTGGCCAGGAACAGGACCAGGGAATGGCTGGAGATGGGACAGGGCAGGGTCAAGTTGGATATTGCGATATTGGGAAAGGTTCTTCCCCCAGAGGTCCTGGCACTGCCCAGGGAATGGTCCCAGCCCTGAGGCTGCCAGAGCTCCAGGAGTGTTTGGACAGCACTGCCAGGGATGCCCAGGGTGGGATTGTTGGGGAGTCTGGGCAGGGCCAGGGGTGGCACTGGATGAGCCTTGGGGTCACTTCAACTCAGGATTTCCAGGGCTGGCAAATCCCAGTGGGTCCCAGGAGCATCCCCTGCTCTGGGACAGACCCTGCCCTCCCCTCCTGCCCTGCTGAGATCACCAGAGCAGGGTTTAACACCTGCACTGAGGCCTCACAGTCCTTTTCCAGCCCAAACCATTCCCTCATCTCCCAGAACTCCTCTGAGCTCCCCTGGCTGCCCCTCAAGGGGACTTGCTGGGCCAAGGGATGGGAGCAATGCAGCAGCTTGGCTCTGCTGCCTGAGCTGCCCCAGCTCCAGGTGCTCTGGGAGCCTTTATTCCCTGTTCAGTGCCAGAATCACCAGTTCCAGGTGCTCTGGGGCCTTTATTCCATATTCCATCCCAGTTCCAGGTGCTCTGGAGCCTTTATTCCATATTCCATCCCAGTTCCAGGTGCTCTGGAGCCTTTATTCCCTGCTCTATTTTGGGGTAGTGCAGGAAGCAGAGTGGAGCCTTCCCTGGCCCAGCCCAGCTGCAGGAACAGGAGCTGGGTCCTGAGCAGTGCCCGGGACAGGAGCTGATTCCCTGGGTGAAAACCCTCTCCAGGCCCTCCTGGGGCTGCAGGAAAGGATAGGGATGGCCTTTCCAAGGGGAGCTGGGATTGCAGGAGTTGGGCAGTAACAGAAACAGCAAATCCAGACCCAAGGATTTTTAAAATGTTTTTTATTATTATTATTCTGTGGTGGTTTAGTGGAAAAAACACTCCAGAAGATGGGCTGGTTTATCCAGTGGGGGAAGAAGAAAATCCTCATAGAATCCAGCCCAGGAACAGCTTTGGGAACACCAGGTTCCCCAAGAACCCAACCCAAGAGCAGCTCTGGAATAAGGCAGTCTCCTGCTGTTCCAGGCAGGATTTGCTTTCTAATCCCACTCCAGATCTACTTTTTAAAGCTGAGTCTCAAGCAAGGCCTGAGGAGTTTTGCAGCTTCCCAGAAACCACTACCACAGCAAGAAAAATTACCTGCTTGTATTGAGAGTTGTATTTTTAGCCTGAGATTGAAGTGTTCTGCTCCAGAAGCAGCCACTCCTGCAGGGAGGGAGGGGTCCTCAGCACTAAAGCTGGAGGATAAAATCCAGAGAAAATCCTTGCTCAGGGTGTTTCTACCCCCAGAATTCCTGTGGAAGGACTGGCCAAACATTTTGTGCTTTGGTTTTTAGGTAAAAATTGAGGGAAGTGGCTGCTTGCCCCCAAAATGCTCTGATTTTCTTCATGGAAGCAAAGCCACAACATTTCCTTTACACATGAACCCTGTATTTCTCCTTTCTGGGTTTTTGGTTTTCTTTTTTTTTTTTTTTTTTTTTTTTTTTTTTTAGGCTTTTATTTCCAATATTGGATTTCAGCCAAAAAATATTGGTCCTCAATTACTGAAAATCAATTTATTCTCTTTCTGAGCACTTGGCTTAATCCAGTGCAGAAAAGTCCATTAATGAACTCTCTCCCAGATGAAAACAGAAGCAAAGCTTTGCATTTCATCAGCGCTTAGGGGAAGCTGAGCAACTTAAGCAGGGCCAGCAATATTTTAATTAAGCCTTGCTGAGCTTGTCTCCTGCTACAAGAGCCCTGTTCAATTACATTTGTTAAAATACCCTACAGTGGATTGAGTCCCAGCTCCAAAGGGTTTCTCCATGGTGGAAATGCCAATAAATGCCTGTTGGAAATAAGGACATTCCTCTGGCTGCCCTGGAGGACTCAAGACCCTGGCAGGGGCTCAGAGACCTTGGCACGGAGCCAAAGACACTGCGCCTTCAATCTTAGCCCATGGAAACAATTACCAACGTTGTGTGAGAAGTTACAAGCCACAACAGTTTGAGTAGAATGTTAGTGAATTTATCTCAGGGTGAAAATGTAGAATTGTGGGGACTTAGAATGGGGGTTCAGGAGGCAAGATGGAGCAATCTGGGCATGTCCTGTCCTTCTTCTCCTTCTTGTGCTCCATCTTCTGCTGGGATGGTGACACTTCTGGATTGGTTTAGGATAGAGACAGACTGTCTAACATAGGTGATAGGTATTGGAAAATTATTGTAAATAAAGTACATGTAGTTGTTAGTATAAAAAGCTAACACCACCCCAAGGCGGTCAGTGTGCCATGGACCGACCTGCTGGACAGACCTCAGCGGGTCAGAGAAAGAATGTAATAGATAAGAGAAAATAAACAACCTTCAGAAGCAGAGCTGAGGAATCTCGACTTCTTTGAGCACAGGACTGGGAAAAAAGACTCTTTAATACCTCGGGAGCCATTCCAGCAACACAAAACCCGAGAAATGCCAGCGTTTCCCTTGGCACTGCAGCCCAGGTGAGGCCAAACTGGGAGGGAGCCCTTGGGGCAGCTTTAATTCACCCCCAGACTGGGGCTGAGGCACTCCTGGGCTGTCCCGTAGGGAATTCCCCCTTCTTGCCAACAGGACAGCCCCCACTGCCAGGATCCCTGCCCTGGGATGTGCCAGCAGAGATCATCCCCTTGTGGGACAGCATCCCCCTCACCCAGGGCACACCTCAGCCCTGGCTGGGGCACAGCAGCACCTTTGGGCCAGGAGAAACCTGGGGGATGAGTCCAGAGTGGGGACAAATATGGGGAATGAGTCCAGAGTGGAGAAAACACAGGGAATGTGTCCAGAGTGGGGGAAAATGTGGGGATTGTGTCTAAAGTGGGGGAGAATGTGGGGATTGTGTCCAAAGTGGGGGAGAATGTGGGGAATATGTCCAGAGTGGGGAAAAACGTGGGGATTGTGTCCAGAGCATGGGGAAATGTGGGGAACATGTCCAAAATGGGGGAGAATATGGGGATTGTGTCCAGAGTGGAGAAAAATGTGGGGAATGAGTCCAAAGTGGGGGAAAGCATCCAAAACTCTTCCCCACGCAACCAAAATTCCTCAAGCCTGAATCCCAAGGTGTGCAGCAGCTCTGTCAGGCTGGACACACAGGATCACCCCATGGTACCAAAAGAAGCTGGAACAGTCAGATTTGGGTGTTTTAAGGCACTGCTTAAGCTGTTTCAGAGGAATCCTGTGGCCTCTGTTTGTGGAAGGAGGTGGGTGCACTGCTGGGAGGGGAGATGGGGCTCACACAGCCCCTCAGAGCAGGGTCTGTGCCCAAAGGGGTTGGAAATCTGAACCTCTGACCCTGCTGTCAGGAACTTGTGGGTCAGGAACTTCTTCTAAGAAAAGGGAATCTTGTGAGGGACATAAGAGTGGGGAAAATGTTGCCTGATTAGTTCCAAAATCAATGGCTCAGGGAAGCCCATGGAACAGGCAGCTCTCTCATCAGAAACCAGCACAATTTAATTAACTCTGAATAGCACTTGGAAGGGGGAACACTGAACCCACTCACGGGTGGGCTGAAGCCTGCAGGGAGGCTTGGATTGAAAGCTCTGTCTGATTCCCTGGGTGCTCCAGCAAAAATTTGTGGCCGCATTTCTTTTCACAGAGAAAAGCAAGGCACAACTTCCCAAGGATTTTCTGGGATTCACATTCTCTGAACCTCAGAGAGAAAAAACAATTCTTATCTCATTTACTTCTCCTGTGTTTTGGAACAAGTGGAATGCATCATGGAAGATTGTTTACCTGAAGGAAATTGATCATTGTATTCCGGTGTGAGTGTTTTGATTCACTGACCAATTGAATCCAGGTGTGCGTGTGGGGACTGTGGGCTGACAGTCACGAGATTCTGGGCAGTTCAGTGGAGTTGGATGCTTGGGCAGATCCAGTTTAGACGTAATGTAATACAGTATAGAATAATACAGTATAATAAAGTAATTAATTAGTCTTCTGATAAGATGGAGTCCTCCTCATCACTTTCTCCCCTCATCAGGGGTTGCCCTGTTTTACTATAAAAATTAAGGAAGGGATCATTTCCAAAGCCTCAGGGCTGGAGGCTCTCAGGTTCATTTCCAAACAAGGTTTTCCCTTCACAAGTTAGTTGGTCCCTGGTCCTCCCAGGAATGGGAATATTTGCTGAGTCTTGAGCCAAATTCCTTTTCCCTTCTTCAAGGTGTAAATCAGGAGTGGCAGCACTGGAGTTCCCAGGGCCACACAGGAGAAGGGATCAAAGCCTTGGAGCCACAGGCCTGGGGCTGGCAGAGACAATTCCCAGGAGCCAGGACAAGGGAATGGCTTCAAACTGACAGAGAGGAGATTTAGATGGACACTGGGAAGGAATTGTTCCCTGTGAGGGTGGGCAGGCCCTGGCACAGGGTGCCCAGAGCAGCTGGGGCTGTCCCTGGATCCTTGGCAGTGCCCAAGGCCAGGCTGGACATTGGGGCTTGGAGCTGCCTGGGACAGTGTCCCTGCCATGGCAGGGGTGCCACTGGATGATTTTTAAGGTCTTTTTCAACCAAACATTCTGGCATTCCATGATCTTCACAGGAGTCTCTTTGATTTACATCCACAGCTGGATTCCCACAATACCAGGAGGCTCCGTGTCCCATCCCTCCCCACAAACCCTCCTGGAGAGCCCTGCCCATGGCACACAGATGCCCTGATTCCCAACAGCCCTTGGCAGGGGTGGTGGGGGCTGCCATGAAGCTCAGGTTCTCCTCAGTTATCCCCCCCCGAGTCTGGAGTGGTGCTACCACAGGGTTCCAAAGCTGTGGCCCCAGTTCTGTGTGGCAGGTGTGTCACTGCAGCTGCCAGGGGGCACAGGGCTGTCCTCAGCCCCAGGTGTCTCTGGGTGACTGGGAGCTGCCAAAGCTGCTCAATCCCAGTGTCACCAACCCTCTGAACCCTGGTGCCACCCCTCTGCTCAGTCCTGGTGCCACCCACCTGGCTCCCCTTTGCACACAGGACTTTGTCCCCTGCTGGCATTTCCAGAGCCCTGAGCATATGGAGTCCCAGCAAAAACCCCAAAGCTCCCAGAGGGGTTTTGCAAGGATTAGAGCAGAAGAAGCTGTCACCCTCAAGGAGCTGTGGCAGCAGAGGCAGGGCCTGGCCTGCTGCATCCCTCAGCCCTTGCCCAGGGCTGCTTTCCCACTGCAGGGATGTGGGGCTGGAGACACAGGAAACTGCACTGGATCAAATCTGGTGCAAACTCAAGGAAAGAAATGAGTCA
Organism: Haemorhous mexicanus; assembly: GCF_027477595.1. Lineage (NCBI taxonomy): Eukaryota > Metazoa > Chordata > Aves > Passeriformes > Fringillidae > Haemorhous > Haemorhous mexicanus. The sequence continues at coordinate 587,234 of NC_082368.1, forward strand.
AGGGTAAGTGCAGGTGTCCTTGGGCAGCTCCTGTCTGTCTGTCCTGGCTGGGCTCACACTCAGCACCTGCTCTGTGCCAAAGAGAAATTCTGGAATCTCTGGGGCTGCAGCATCCAGCCTTCCCTAAACCCATCCAGCCTTCCCTAAATGCACCCAGCCTTCCCTAAGACCATCTACCTCTTCTTAAATCCCCCCAGCCTTCCCCAAACCCACCCAGCCCTCCCTAAATCCATCCAGTCTTCCCTAAATGCACCCTAAATGTCCCAGCCGAGGGCACAGGGACACCTGGGTTGAGCTGGGCTCCCACTGCAGTGTAAGGAAGGGCTTGGAGAAATCACACTGGAGAGCTGTGAAGTCACATCGAATATCTGTAAAGTCAAATTGAATATTTGTGAACTCATATTGAATATTTTAAGTTTATATTTAATATTTTTGAATCCACATGGAGTATTTTTGAAGTCACATTGAATATTTGTTAGCTGGGACTGCAACTAGGACCCAAGGGAGGCAGTAACTTCGCCCAGCCATGGAATGATACAGTGGGAAAATTCACCAGGTGTCAGAGGACGTTTATCTGAACTTCCTGGAGATTCCACGCTGAAATACAAGAAGTGTCAAATTAGATCAGGCCTAAGATCCATCTTAGACTAGTACTGCAGCTCAGAGAGGCCCCAGTTCACCATCCAGTCCAGGTGGGAAATGTCCTGTTTTCCACACCATCCTCAGCCCTGACAGCTGCTGGGGAGCTGTCCCTGCCCATGGCAGGGGTAGCTGTTCCAGTCCAAACCTTTCCATGGTTCTCTGGGATTATTCTGACTTCTGCTCCCTTGTTGGCCATTAACCACTGAGTCCAGGTTCTCTTCACTTTTTGGGTACAGCTCAGTGGCCTCACACCTTCCCCAGCACTGACCCATCTCAATCCCATTCCCCAGGCACTGATCCTGTCCCAGTCCCATTCCCCAGGCCCTGATCCCAATCCCATTCCCTGTTCCCCAGGACATGGGCAGGGGACAGGACACACACCTGGACTTGTGTGGGATGGTTCAGCCACTGATTTTGGGATCCTTTCCTTCTTGCAGGCACTGAAGGCACTACAACATTGGCTAAAAGTCCTTTCCTGGTCAGGGAGAGCAGGTCCTCCCTGGCTCATAACTCTGAAGGGATGCAGGAAGGCATCCAGTGTTTTAGGCTTGTTGGGAGTTTGAGGCTTGTCCTTCTGGACAGAACCACAATTTTTCTTCCTGCAAGCTAAGCAAGAGTTCCCTGAGCTGAGTGTGGATCTGGAGAGGAGGGAACAACTTGGAAATGAAAGATGCTGGGAATTAAATGTGATCTAAAGTCGCTGTCACATTAAAATGCAATTTAAGGTCAGGTATCTCCCATTCTGCAGGACTTGGACACAGAGTGCAGGCACCACTGAGAGGGAAAGCTCACCCCGATCCCAGGCACATAAAGCACTGGCTCTGCCTGGGAAGGGCTTCCAAGACCCAACAATAAATAAGAATAATGGAGCCTTAAACACGTCCCTAAGCAGGGCTGACAAATGCCTCCATAAACTGCAGAGTTCCCTCGGGGAGCAAGGCAGGGTTTCTGTGGTTTCTTTGGGGAAAAACAAAGGCAAATCCATGGAAAGCAGCCCGGGCCCTGTCAGAGTGGCAAGGCTGGTGGGAGGTGCCATCTCCTTAGGTGGACCCCGAGCGCAGGGGGAGGGAGAGCGCCAGCCTTGGGCTTTGCCTTATCTCCACGGCAACCCGGGAAGCATCTGGGAGCAGACAGCTCGGGAAGAGGAGCCAAACTCCAGCTCTGCCTTTGGGTTCCATCCCTGATCCATCCATCCCCTGTCCCGAGGCAGGTTCAGCCGCCAAGGGGAGCTGGCTGCCCCTGCTGGCTCACTGATGCTTACCCTGCAGTCCCTGAGATTTTCCATCCCATTTCAGAGGGGATCCATGGATCTTCCCTCCTGCCCAGCCTCCTCCACACTCCACACGAGCCCAGGGCTGCTTTGCATTCCAGACAGGCTCGTGCTGCAGGAGCCAAGCTCAGAAAATTCATCCAGCACAGTTTGGGAATGCTCTGGGTTAAGCCTGACTGGGTTAAGCCTGACTTGCCTGTCACTGACAGAGACCATGGGCAGTGTAGTGGGTGTCACCTCATGCAGGAAGAAAGGGACAGCAAGGCCATGTGTGCCTGCAAAAAAAGATAATTATTGACAAATGGCTGGGGTTTATTCTGCCAGATCCCATTAAAGAATTTCTGAGCTCTTGCTGAGGGCTGGGAAGCATCCCCTGGATTTGGTGTGTGCTGGGATCTCCCTGAGAGCTGCTGGGATTTGGGAAGCTCAGGCTGGCTCTGTGCAGACTCTGTGGATGTGTCACATGAGGGGTGCAAGGGGATGGTGCCAGAGGGAGGATGATGAAGGAGCTGGGATGGGAGCAACCCTTGGAGTATGGAGGAGGAACCAGGAAAGCTTTACTGCCAAATGTTTTCCTGCCCATTGCCAACAGAAAATGCAGCCTCTGCCTGTGGCTGCCTGGATTCCATAGGATTTGGGATTCCATCCCAAAATATTCCCTGCAGTTCACCCCACCTCTCCTTCCTCCTTTCCTATCACTTCTGTGGGGTGACTTCATTGTGACGTGCCCGGGCCTAAAGGGGCTCCAGGAGAGCTGGAAAGGGACTGGGGATAAGGCATGGAGGGACAGGACCCAGGGAATGGCTCCCAGTGCCAGAGGGCAGGGATGGATGGAGTATTGGGAATGAGGAATTGTTCCCAGTGAGGGTGGGCAGGCCCTGGCACAGGGTGCCCAGAGCAGCTGTGGCTGCCCCTGGATCCCTGGCAGTGCCCAAGGCTAGGCTGGACACTGGGGCTGGGAGCAGCCTGGGACAGTGGGAGGGGTCCCTGCCATGGCAGGGGTGGCACTGGCTGGACTTTGGGATCCCTTCCCACCCAAACTATTTTGGGATTCCTGATGATCCCTGCTGAGCCTTCGAGCCCTGTCTCTGCAAATTCCCAGTTGTTCCAAGCCCTGCTGGGTTCCCTCACTCCTGGTTTCCATCCCAGGGTTTCCCAGACTCCTCATCCTCCCAGAACTGTGCTGAGGCTCTGGGAGCAGCAGAGGGGTTCTGCCCTTCCTGGGAACCTGCAGGAATTAAGGACTCTAACCCCAAAGTCTTTATCCAGGACAATTTCCTGTGGGTTATGCACCTGGGGCTGTGAGGGGAAGGGATTTGTCTAAGGCTGAATCAGTGGGGTGTGGTATTTGCTGGGTCCCCAGGACAAAGGAGGAATTGAGAATCTGACTCCATGTTCTTAGAATTTATATTATATTATATTATATTATATTATATTATATTATATTATATTATATTATATTATATTATATTATATTATATTATATTATATTATATTATATTATATTATATTATATTATATTCTAAAGAATAGAGAAAGGATACAGACAGAAGGATTAAAAAGATACTAATTAAAAACTCGTGATTCTCTCCAGAGTCTGGACATAGGTGGACTGTGATTGGTCATTAAGTTAAAACAATTCACATGAAACCAGTCAAACAATCACCTGTTCGATAAACAATCTCCAAACCACATTCCAAAGCAGCAAAACACAGGAGAAGCAATGAGATAATATTGTTTTCATTTTTCTCTGAGGCTTCTCATCTTCCCAGGAGAGAAATCCTGGACAAAGGGATTCTTCAGTGACGGTGACAGTGGGGAAGCCCAGAGCCCTGGCTGAGCTGAGCTTAACCCATGGCAGGGAAATGGCTGTGCTGATGCCATGAGTGCCTCAGAACTGCTCTGCTGTGAGCAGCCCCTGGATGCACTCAGATTGTGCTGGGAAGCAGTCCCAGAGCTAGGGGGTGGAATGGACCAAAGTTCTGCTAAAGCCTGGAATGTTTACTTGTGTCTGTGGCAAACAGGCCCCAAATACTCTCCCACTCTCCCTTCACAACATTTCCTTGGCGTTTTTGCAGAAATTGAGTCCTACAAAAGGAATATGTGGGGCTGAAAATGAGTGATTGTGATGACAAGTCAATTTTCCAAAGGAAGGAAATGCCCAGTGCTCTGGAGGAAGCCCAGCACACTTTGTCAGATGGTCTTTGGGGTTTTCTTTTCATTCTTCAGCCCCATTCCCCCAAATCCACTGCAAAGCTCTCCCTGCCTCTTGCTGAAGTGGGTTTGTTATGGAAGGTGAGCTCTGGGCAGGCTTAGGGGAGGTGGGCAGGGTGTGCCTGGGGGGAATGCAGCTCTGGGGGGCACTGATACAAATGTTTGCCTCTGCACTGCTGCCCCACATGTCCCTGTGCCATCATTTCCAACACTGAACCCCCTTCCTTGCAATGACTAACTGGGACAGACCAAAAGGAGCCAGGGAAAGGCAAATATTGCAGCTGCAGAGATTGTGTGGGCAGCCAGGCTGCACCAGGAGCCTGAGGGTGGTATTTTTGGGGTCCCCCGTGGCAGGAATGAATTGATGAATCTGAGTCCATGTTCTTAGAAGGCTGATTTATTATTATATTATATTATATTATAATACTAAACTAAAACTACACTAAAGAATAGAGAAAGGATACTAACAGAAGGCTTAACAAGATACTAATTAAAAACTCCTGACTCTCTCCTCAGAGTCTGGCACAGCCTGACTGTGATTGGTCATTAAGTCAAAACAATTCACTTGTTGGAAAAACAATTTCCAAACCACATTCCAAAGCAGCAAAACAGGGAGAAAAAAATGAGATAATATTGTTTTCCTTTTTCTCTGAGGCTTCTCAGGAGAAGATATCCTGGCGAAGGGATTTTTCAGAAAATATGATGGTGACACCTGAGGGTCAGGAGTGATCCAGAAACTGTTTTCTCTCAGTAGAGTGAGGTGACTGTGAAGCAAAGCACTCTCTGCACCCTCCCTGCCACTCCTCGTGCCCCTAGTGAAGGACTCTCCTTGTCCCTGAGTGCTCCCAGGCTGCTGCAGGCTGAAAGATGCCTGAGGACAAGGGTCTCCAGACTGAGGATTTGCTCATAATCTCTGTCCCAGCTCTCCCTGTTCATCTCTCCAGCGTTCCCAGAGTGGATTGAGCCCCTGGTGGATGTGATGTTGTTTCCCTCCATGGAGGTGATGCTGCCTCTCCTTGGCTTTCAGAATCCACAGGCTGGAGCATCAGACAATTCCAGACTGGAATACACAACATTCATATTCAGTTATAACAGTCATAACTGAATGTTACAAAGGACATTGAAGCCCCTCCAGTGCCACCCCTGCTATGGGCAGGGACCCCTCCCCCTGTCCCAGGCTGCTCCCAGCCCTGTCCAGTCTCTCTTTAGACAATATCCACCCTGGGGAGAGGAAGGATTGGATACTGAGCAAGGGAGAGAAGGGATTTTGATTTGAGCCATGATGTTTAATCTCTCCATTAAAAGTCCATGTTTCTTTACAAGTTGCCTGATTCTCATGTTCATTTTTGAGCTGAAACAGGCACCACACGGGTGTTGGGCACGCACTAACCCCGAAGGCATTCCCTCTCAGAGTCTCTGTCCACAAAGAGGATTCCCCTCAGGAAGGGCTGCTCACATCCCCGGAGTCACCAGCTCATGCCTCAGACTCACAAACTGTTCAGAACCTTCCTCTGATTCCCCTTCCTCCCTCTCAGCTCTGGGCATGCACAGGCAGAGAAATGGGAGCTCCCAAGTCCTGCTCTGCCCCATTCCTGTGGGAGCACAAATGGGGAGAGTTGGGAATAAAACCATTCCCTGAGGTTCTACAGGATTCATTTCTTTTGTACTTGAACCCTGAGCCTTGAAGAACCCCCTATAGACCCCTCAGTGTTCAGGGATCCCTCAGGGACACAACATTGTCATGGCTTGAGAAGAAATGAAGTTTTTTTTGAGATGGTGTGGTCACGCTAATCAGTGTTCAGATTTTAATATTGGCACCTGGTTTGTCCACTGAGGGCATGGATACGCCTCTGAGAACACAGAGGGTTAAAAGCTGTGAACGCCCAGGGGAAGCTCCTTTGGGTTCCAGTCTTGGAAGAGAGCAGACCTCCCCCTGCCTGGCTCCGAGCTGGGCGGGGGGAGGGGAGCCTCGCGGCTGGAGGGAGGTAGGCCAGGCCTGGGCCGAAGGGTGGAGGAGCATTGCACTGCGAGGCTTCGGGCAGCCATCCCCCATTCCCCCCCCGGAGGAAGAGAAAGAGAGCAGCCTGTGCTTGTGATAGCGCGCCTGGAGTGAAGGAGAAGGGGGGGGTGCCCAGCAGGGCAGCCAGCCGTGGGAGTTCATGAACCAAACCGGCAGAGCCTGGGACTTTTAACTCTTCTTGAGATGATAGAAACCTTGTAAATGCTGATTCTTCCTGGAGTTGCTGAGATAGAGCAAGATAGCAAGAAAATAGGCAAGTGAAAGACATTGAGAGAAGTTAAGAAAAATCCTAAGCGAGAAGAGATGATAGAGTGGCCTTTGGCTAGACTTTTTCTTGAATAGTCATGACAGAACCCTAGAGTTCCTGTGACACAGAAACTGCATTCTAGAGAGAGGCAATGGCTCAGAGCCAGGAGAGTGCAGTGATGTGAAAGTGTGTGAACAGAGACGACGGGTGAGGAGGGTGGTGGTGGTGCCCTCCGTCTTCGAAGAAAGAGAAGAAGAGGAAGATGATCTCTGTTCAAGAAACCCCTCAGCCTCAGAGGGTGAAATTTGGGGAAGACAAGTGTCCCAAAAAGAGAGAGACTGTGCTTCTTTTTAGAACTAGACAAAGCATCCTTAAAGAAAAAAGCCCTAGAAGCAGCTCTGGTCCATGTGCAGTAGTGAGAGCACTGGACATAGAAAGAAAAAGTCACGATAGCAAAATGTTCTCCGGGCGGTGCCACATGTGACATGGGAACACGAGAAGTTTCGACTGTTTCCTGGGTGAAGTCTGTGGTGCAAGAGAGACTCCTCTTTTCTCGAAGAATTGAGAATTGATTATCTAAAGAGTAGTGATAGACTGAGAGCGAGTGATCTAAAGGGTGGTAACGGAATTAAGAAATTTAGTGGGGGGAGGAAGAGGAAATTTAGAAAGTTTTCATCCTGTGTTCTGTGTGTTTTTCCTTGTAGTTTTAAGTTAATAAAGTTTTTTTCTTTCAATCTTAAGTTAGAGCCTGCTCTGCTCTGTCTCTGATTACATCTCACAGTAGATACCAAGAAAAGAAGTATTCCCATGGAAGCACTAGCATTGCGCCAAGCTCACACCATGACAAACATCAACCCCAAAGCTGTTTCCCCTCCCCAGTTGGTGTCCAGAGGGGCTAAATCCCTTCTCCAGAATCTCCCTGTCTGCCTGGAGCTGCAGGGAGGCTTTTCCTTGCAGCCAGGCCTTGGATCAGGGCCAGCCCAGCCACTTGCAGCTCCTGTAATTAGTCAAAATGTGAGTGAATTATTTTCTGGCAGAAGATGAGGGCAGACAGGAGCTTCAAGGCTTCATTAGCCCCAGCAGTGGCAGGGTCAGTCCCCCGGGCTGAGTGGCCTGAGCTGTGCTGGAGAGCAGCTCCTGTCCTGGATGATGAGCGAGCAGGGGATGATCTGCCAGGCTGGGAACACATAGCAGTGTCACCCCAGCCGAGGGACATAGTGGGGCTGCTCCCCGCTGCAGGAGCTGAGCCCGGGGGCTCTGCTGTGCCCCGGGGGAGCTGGCAGTGCACGGGCTAAACCCCAGGGCTGATACAGCAGGGCATTCCTAGAGGGACCTGCTGGGGCTCCCCTGCTGGGCTCTCTGTGCCTCAGTTTACCCCTTTGCAATGATTCTGTTCCTGCCCGGAGCTGCTCGGGCACTGCCCAGGGAACAATTCCAGCCCCGAGGCTGCCGCAGCTCTGGGAGGGTTTAGACAGCACTGCCAGGATGTCGTGGGTGGGATTTTGGGGTGTCTGGGCAGGGTCAGGGGCTGGGATGATCCCTCGGGTCCCTTCCCATGTAGATTTTCCCTGATCCTGTGTGTCCAGTGCAATCATCTGTGCTGCTGCTCCATGGCCAAGTGGCACTCCCAGCCCAGGCTCCAGAGTGAGCTCCAAGGGCTCCCAGCCCTGACCAGAGCTGCCTTGAGCTCAGACTCGGTAGCAATCAGGCTGTGATCCCCTGTCCATGAGGTTCATTCCGAGCAAAGCCAGCCCTGCTCCCCTGCCCCTGACAAAGCCAGAACCGGCTTCTGTCACCCAGACAGCTGCAAACCCCAGTGTTAAAAATAGGTTAGAAATGGCTAAAATAGTTGATAATTGTTAAGTGTGATAAATGAGTAATGCAATGATTGACTGTCACAATTAACAGACAAATACCATGTATATAGGATAAGAAAAGTTTTACAGGTTTATAGTTATGTTGTACCCCCTCGCGTGGTTATCAAGGGACAGCTGGGTTGGGACATCTGAAAGGGTCAGACTGTCACTGTGGCGACACCTGACCTCATTCAGGATTTGAGGAAGAGATCTCCACCACTGGACAGCGAAGAAGGGGTTGATGGACAGAACTTTGGGAGAGGTTAAAGGATTAAAAGGGAAAACCTCCACTGTGTCAGAGAGAGTACATGGCAGGGAAAATCTTTTGCTCCCGGTGCCATAACCTTTTTTCTCTATTCGGTTTTCTGTTGTATTTTTGATAAGGTTTAATAAACCTTCCTAAACTATGAAAAGTGAGTAGCTATTTCTCACATTAGGCATGTACTGTTAGTTTGGGTGTTCTATTTTAAAAGGGGTTTGAAGGGTAGTTACAAGAAATTAAACCTAAGTAAAGTGCACTACTCCAGCCTGGACAGAACTGTAATGGGCCAATCAAGCACCTTAAACTTTTGTGGAAAATGCCAATCACTTGTTTTTAAATTTTAAATAGTAATAAGATGGTTATAAAAATCGTAATATAATTAGAGTAATAAAAATTTGGACAATTTGGATTAGGATAATATGAGACAATAAAAAACAAAGAGTTACAGACAGTCTAGGTGCCTTTTTTGGGCAAAAAAAACCAAAAAAGGACCCACTGGCAGCTATATATCAGAAAGTACAGAAAGAACTCCTGGGTCATCCTGCCCTGCCTCCCGAAGCCTCTCTGTCTGTCTCCCTTTATCTATGTCCTTCAGCTTGTTATAAACGATCAGCCAGAAATCCAAATTAATAAATGCGAAAGATTTTATTTTCACGACCAAAACACGGTCCTCAAAAGCCACAGCCAAAGAGATAGCGTCGAGCCCGGGATCGGCACTGGGTGAACCCTGATCCGACCTCTATAGCATCGGATCTCCCTCTGTTCATGAATGCCATTTCCAGCGGGGCTGTTCAATACAGTTTTTTATGTCTGAGGCAGAGGTGCCCAGATTTCTTTTGTAACCCCGCATATGTATGAAAGTTTCTTTCACTGTGCAGGGCTGGACTATCGCTGTTTCCTGAATAGTGGCAGGTGCTGATCATGTCAGGGGAAGTCGCGTATTCAGATGTATGTTCCTTGGCGACTTCGGTTATCTTGATTGATGGTATATACCAAGCCATGATCACCCTTGGCTGTTCCCTGATGGCTCCGGAGGAAGCCCATCTCCGTGCTGGCCACGTTCTTTTATTAGTAAACAAAAGCATTGTTCTCCTGCTGCCTCCAGGAGTTTCATAATTCCAGTGTAGTTATCTGTCTCCAGGCTGCTCGTGGTCAGAGGCTTGTTGGATTTTACAATTTTTATTGTATACATTCTCCCCTTAAACATGAATTATCTTATAACATATATTACAGGCTGAAGCAGTTTCTTCAAACATAGGGTTTTTTGTGAGAACAGGCAGTCAGACTAAGCAGCTATGTTCACAAGCTACAGACTTAATTCAAAGATGTTCTTTTTACCTAAATTGGAATGGATTTCTACTCTGGATAATTTCCACTCTGTCTCACCAGCGACCTCCTCCTTTTCTTCATCACTCTCCTGTGCACGTTAATCAGACTAATTGAAGTTGTTTGTCATGTTAGATGTTAATTTCGCATTCTCTTTAGTTACTAAGGCAGGGTGGGAGGGGTGCAGAGGTACCTTGAGTCAGCTCAGGTCCAGCAGAGCTTCTTTGTGTTGATTTGGTGATGCTGCCCCTGATCTACTGCCTGGTTTGCACTCCCTGCTAGCTCAAGTTTTCTGTGAAGCAGAGTGAAATAAACAGGGCAGGAGATCTTTCTCCTTTTAATACCTTTATTAAAAGTGATCAGCTCAAGGTTGGGAGTCCCGACGGGTCTGCAGTTTCACCGTCACAGCTCCCTGGAGTGACTCGGAGGTGGAGGAAAATGCTGCTCTGTCCACTAGGGAGCCAAGAGCTGCGGGTCCTCTCCTCACGAGAGCAGGTGGGGGGAAATACCCCTGGATCCCAACTCTGTCTTTGCAGTCTTGGGTCCTGGCCCCAGCTGAGTTCTGTAGTTAGGGCGAGGGACAACTAAGGTTTTCAGCGTCTCTGCTGGCTTCAGACCTCGCCCCTGATGTCCAGACACTACTTTGATCTCTAAATTCCATATTGGCTCTCCGGTTTAGGGGTTTATTAGCTGCGTTTGGTGGGGGGGCTTGCCCGTTACATCTTGGCTCTAAACTTATCTGCATATCAACTCCTGGTCCCCTCCTCCCCTCTACCGTCTGGGGGGGGAGGATGCCATCCTCCCACCTGGCCCCAAGCAGGGTGATGCTGATACAATAGAGTGAATTCTCAACAATAGATGGTTAACAACTGATACTTAACAGGTGATTACAACATGCAGCTAACAAAGCACTCCTCTCTGCCAGAACTGGTTAAACTTGTAATTCTACAACCTTTGGGAAAAAAATGGGTAACCCTTTTTTTGTTCATAACACAGAGCAGCCCAACTCTGTTGTTAGAAACTGTCCTGGCCCTGTGGCAAGTGAAAAGCAGCACCTAATCCACCACAAACTGAGAAAAGGAGAAATTGCTTCTGTGCTCAGAACTCTTTCTCTTCACATGTGTTATCATTTTTTGTCTGCCTTGGAGCATCTCTCCAGCACCAGAGCTCAGTGACAGTATTTTTGTTTCACATCTTTTTGTTTTCCATTTTTTATTTCTGTAGATGTATCTCTGCAATAAACTCCATAATAAGATAGCTCCAGAAGATTCGGGCAAAGCTGTCCCTGAGGTGAAGGTCCAACGTGCTCGAAGAAATGGCTGGAGCTGACCCCTGCACCTGTTCCAGGTCACTGCCTGGCTGGTGTTCCTGTTCTTTGCTCTGGTTGTCTTTGGGGTCCTCGTTCTTCTCCTGCCCCGCCACTGGCTGCCTGCTGGTTACATCCTATCCTTGGATGGAGAGGAGAACAGGGGCTGGAACAAAATACTGCTGGTAGTTTGTTAGCACAGAACACTTGTTAGATAGCACAGAAAGCGTAGGAGAAAAGCGCCTGAGCCAGAATGTTTCTCTGAACAGTAACTATCATCTTGATAGTCTCCTGACTACAAAAAAACAGTTGCTTTGAGATCCTCACTTTAGGTCATTGATGTTCTGCTTCATCACTCTCTGTTAAGGTTACTGCCTTTGCCTCCAATGCTCTTCTGCTGCCTGCTTCTGCCCATGTGTCTCCTATGCTTTGTATTGGTATTACCAATATTGTGGATGGCTTGTGTGGCCCTTGCTGCTGAACCAAACAGCAGCAAAAGCTGAGCTAAATTAGGGGCAACTTTCACTATTTTTAAGCTAAGAGAAACATCCCCACTTGTCTCTCTGGCAGTGCATCTCTCCTCTGTAAATGAGTATAAGTCATTTCCCCTTACTGTTCCCCCAGTTTGAACAGTCATTTTCTAGCTTCCTTTTAGCCTTCCTTGTGGTTTCTTCACTGGCTGTGGTTCCACAGCATCTGTGGGATAATAGCTGTGTTTCCACCATCCTCCTGGGATAAAAAGAGAAAACCATTTAAGCAGGATGATCCCTGAAACAATCTGAATCTCTCATTCTGGTTGGTCTTGGACTGCCTTACCCCACTAAGAGCACCCTAAATAGCTGACTGTCTCTGCTTTTCCAGCTGTGAAGTGCATTAGAAGATGATCGGCAATACTCCTACCTCTTGTTTTCTTTTGGGCTGGGGAGATGAGTAAGTTCCAAGAACTCTGGCCAAGGGGCCTTACCTGTTCTATCCAATGACTGCTGCAGAAACAGAGGGTGATGACACATCAAAGTCTCCAAGCTAGAACAGAGACCTGGCCAGCCCCTCTCACACATGTCCTGGCTGAACTGTCATTGCCTGTGTCCTAGGTTGACTATATGATGCTTTTATCCCCAATCGTCTCATTCCGTTTATGCTGAATAGTAAGTTTTGCACCTTTAAGACTTGCTCCAAGGATTGAGGGGGGGAGAGGAGGCGCGCAGTTTGTTTTCAGACACTGAACTCACTCCTACACATTCCTGCTTCTGGACTGTGTGTTTTTCTGCGGATGAACAGACGGCGGGACAGGGCTCTTTTTTTTTCCTTGCTTTTTAGTTAGTTTAGCTAGCTGAGGCAAAGAAGTTCCCTGGACTGCGTTTTTTTTCCCTTTTTTCCCCTTTCTCTGGACCTGTTCACACCTGCTCTGGACTGAACAACCATAAGAGCACCAGCAGCTCGCCTCGGTGGGCCGGGCCGGGCCTGGGCCACGGCATTTCCAGCGCCGGAGGGACTGATAAGGGACTGAGTGAGCTGAACTGGAATCTGGGGAGGGGACTTTCTGGGTTTGTCATCTCCTTTGGAGCAGCAAGGGGTTTTATTGTTTAATATTAAGTTTTCTTGTTTAATAAATAGTTTTTTTCCA